>NW_022111369.1:82785394-82799565 GCF_000313985.2 Echinops telfairi | reverse complement strand
TAGAAGTGTTTCATTTTCAATGAAATAATGCAGTCTGGAATGTCAGCAATTTCTATTAAAAGCATCTGTAACCACAGGTTTTACAAATATTTTCTTGCTATTGAGGACACTTTAGTTTATTTCTTCCAAAGGTAAAGATAAGAAAAATGAACAAAAGGGTGCCTGCCCCCCAGGTTTAGGGAACAACATTTGTGCCCCCCAGCTAAGACTTCTGGGAGGAAGTAGGAAGCCAAACCTGGGCACTCAGAGACTGGTCAGTAGAGAAGTGAAACTTGCCGTCAGAACAATGGTATGGGAAACATACTCGTGAACCCTAACTAATGTTTTACTTGGTACCTAAGCTTAGGAATATTCATTTCCGTAAGGCAATCTATACTACACTTCCGTCAACCACATGGATTGACGCAGTGGCTGCAACCATGCGTTCAAACGTAAGTGCCGTTGGGATGATGGTGCAGGATTGGAGGCAGCTCCTTTGGTTGTACCTTGGCTAAGGAGGAGTCCAAACCAACTCAAAGGCGCTGAACAAAACATAGGATTCATTGGGGAAAGCTGAATTCTCCTGGTTGTCTTTTCATGGCCTCTTTATAAATATCACATTGAAATCTGTAAGTTTTCAAATATCATGGCTTTAGTTGTGAAGAAGCTCAAAAGAACTAGGTGCTTGGTATAAGGAGAGGCTTTTGCCAAAGATGCAGGCCAAACTTTTATCCCCCCCATCTGTTTACAGCTTATTCTGAGCTGACTTGCAAGTCAGCAAGCAAGCCGGTATAGTTTAGGAATCATACAGACTCCATCTTTCTTGTTTCCCCTTCCCCTCAAAATAGTCATAGAATAAACTGTTAAATGTCTTCCACTTTGTGATGAGCAAAATAATATTTAAGATGTCTTACCACTATTTTGTCTTTCAAGATGCGATTTGTAAATGTCCACCAATCAGAATTTTTGTCAAATCCTGGCTCCTCCTCTGTGTAAATCTATGTAAGTGCCCCTTCCCTGCAGTACTTTGGTCAGTCCTTACAAGGCACTCAGAGAGGCACAAGGCAGCATAGATTGGACGGCAGTGCGTGAGGTTTTACAAGTATTGTCCAAAGCAAGACTATTTTAGTCTTTCAAATAAACCTCCCATTTTAACAGATGCCCCAGTTTGCTTTCTGATCGTTGCTCGGTCAGTGGTCAAACTCAAAATCAAACATGTTGAGTACACATCTTTTGCCCTGTTATCAGTGCAAATAGCCTTGAGAGAGAGGAGATCGAAGAGCCCACAGGCAGTGAGGGAAAGAGGCCGGCAGGAGGCACTGGTTGTC
Organism: Echinops telfairi; assembly: GCF_000313985.2. Classification (NCBI taxonomy): domain Eukaryota; kingdom Metazoa; phylum Chordata; class Mammalia; order Afrosoricida; family Tenrecidae; genus Echinops; species Echinops telfairi. The sequence continues at coordinate 82,798,258 of NW_022111369.1, read as the reverse complement.
TAAAAGAGTGATTTTGAAAACCTAGGAACATTTTAAATCTCAAGTCAACAGGAATGGACCCTTAGGCTGATTTGAAATGCCAAAGTCAGCAAACCCATGACTTTCTGCTGACTCATTACCTACTTCCTTCCTAGTCCACACCTGTTGTAAGACCCAGCCTGGACTGAACATTGGCAGGCTCACAATTGGATCAGATGGATGTGAACAGACTCAGGATTGGTCCGTTCATAACCTGGAGACACAGACAGGTCAAGGCCTCGACAGAGCTGGTTTAGGTGCAATTTAGTCTAGTTCCCACCTGCTACGTTGGGCGCTTCTCTTTCCGTTCTTAAAACCCTTCTGCTTTTGCCTGCCCGTTGTGGTCCATGAGTCTCTATTTTGGTTTGTAAGATCAAGAACTCCTGGACACATTAGAGCAAGTGCAACAGCATTTCTTATTCTTCCTCTGTAGTACCACTTGTGTAGATAAAAAAGCCTTGAAATCTGAAAACGTAAGAGAGATGTCAAATATTTACTGTGGCATTCCTAATGTGGCTCTTAAGAAGATAAATATTTCATCCTAGTCTGCACAACTCCTTATATAAGCATCATGAAAATATATTGAGGGTTTTGTTAGAGTACAAATATATTACACGATTTAAGCAAGAAACCCTCAAATACATTTCAGCATCTTTATGAAAATCAGTTCCATTCTACATAAAGTAGTTGGAATTCCATGAGATCCCTTTAATAAGGGATGCCATAAATGATTTGATAACAGAACATATATTTGAGTTAAGGAAAGCAAGCTCAGAATTGCCTTGAGGATTGTACACAATCAGATGGGGATACTGAAATTGGTAACAGAAAGAATATGAGATAAAGAATAAAGAGATGTTAGAGAAAATGCAATACAAACACATTTTGTACCATTTTCTCCTATGATCAACATAATTATAAGAAGGAATGTGGTTGCTATAGTAGCAAAGGCATGGCATCTAAGAAGACAGGTTTAATAAAGCTGAGTGTCAGGATCTGAGAGACAGTTCAACATATAATACTGCTTCTCATAATAAAGCAGAGTAACAGATGAGATGCTGTTCAGGCAGATCATGGGTTCACTGATTCACAAACGTGTGAGTCCTACTCTGTGCCAGCCCGTTTTGCCAAATAGATGTTTTCTTCCTTTAGGACGCTTGCATTCTAGTTAGGACAGTCAACCAAACACAAATAATCATATACAGGGGCCCTCCAAAAATGCTGTCATCTTTTCATTCATTTTCCCACAAGTCATTTAAGGTCCCTTCTTATCAAACAATATCATTCAACAATCGAACGATCAGAAAATGTCATCCAAAGACTACCAAAAGTAATAAACCTTGGGAGTTTTTAAGAACAAAAGTCAACATAAATTTTATGAGACAAGAGAGTCTAAATCAGGCATTTTGGGAACAAATAATTAATTGGCTAATCTGATAGTGGTTATGCATGGAGTCAATTTTTAAAAACAGAGCTCACTTTGATAACTTTTATAGCATCTGACAAGTGGATTGTTCTGCTACAATTAAAAATTCATGTTGGATCTTTAACTTTGGAATTGTATCATCCTAGTCCTCAAGAGATTTACATGACTGACATGAAACATCGGGGGGGTGGGGGCGGGGGGAGTCACAGCTATGGAAATGACAGAAAATTATCAAATGGGAGAACAGAAAAATGTATTTGGCCCAGGCATTCACACAATAAGTTCAAGAAAACAGGGAAACGTGGGAGGGAAGAAGATTTCAGGTGGCGCTGTCCACTAAGTGTTGGGCTGCTAATCATAAGATTGAAGGTTTGAAGCCACCAGCAGCTCCCAGAAGAAACCTGACGTGATCTGATCCCTTGAGATTTGTAGCCTCAATGGAGGCCACCAAAGCCCCAAAATCCACTTGCAGGATCCCTACTTGGATTAAGCCTCTGCTGAATCCCCTCTGACCATTGATCAGGGACGTAACTAGCCTTCCTATCAGACAGAGTGCGCTGGAAGGTGGGTTCATGCAGATGTGTGTGGGTTAGAATTGAACATCTTTATCATGTGTTCTCCCTTTTGACCCATTTTAAATTTGCTTTGGTTTCTAACATTTTCTGCTTTCTTTTCTTTTGAGGTTTTTCTTTGTTTTGTTTTGTTATTTTTTTTGCTTTTGTTTTTTTAATGTTTTTCTTTATGTAAAATCCAGGTAGGTAAATATACAGAGAGAGTAACTCGATTAATAGTTTCATAGGGTCTGGCAGGGGAGGTTAGGGAGAAATGGAATGCTAATAATAGTGAGTACAAGAAAAAAAGACTGTTTTAATATTGATTGTGGTGATGATTGCACAACTATTTTTTTTAATCATTTTATTAGGGGCTCATAAACTCTTATCACAATCCATACATACATCACTTGTGTAAAGCACATTTGTACATTCATTGCCCTCATCATTCTCAAAACATTTCCTCTCCACTTAAGCCCCCAGCATTAGGTCCTCATTTTTCCCCTCCCTCCACGCTCCCCACTCCCTCATGAGCCCTTGATAATTTAGAAATTGTTATTTTGTCATATCTTGCCCTGTCCGACATCTCTCTTCACCTACTTTTCTGTTGTCCATCCCCCAGGGAGGAGGTCACATGTAGATCCTTGTAATTGGTTCCTACTTTCCAACCCACTCTCCCTCTACCTGCTCAGTATCACCACTCACACCACTGGTCCTGAAGGGATCATCCGCCCTGGATTCCCTGTGCTTCCAGTTCCCATCTGTACCAGTGTACATCCTCTGGTCTAGCCAGACTTGCAAGGTAGAATTCGGATCATGATAGTGGGGGCAGGGAGGAAGTATTTAGGAACTAGAGGAAAGTTGTATTTTTCATCGTTGCTACATCGTACCCTGACTGGCTCATCTCCTCCCCAAGACCCCTCTGCAAGGGGATCGCCAGTGCCTACAAATGGGCTTTGGGTCTCCACTCCGCACTCCCCCCATCATTCACTATGGTAAGATTTTTTTTGTTCTGATGATGCCTTACACCTGATCCCTTCGACACCTTGTGGTTGCATAGGCTGGTGTGCTTCTTCCATGTGGGCTTTGTTTCTTCTGAGCTTGATGGCCACTTGTTACCTTCAAGCCTTTAAGACCCCAGATGCTATACTTTTTGATAGCCGGGCACCATCAGCTTTCTTCGCCACATTTGCTTATGCACCCATTTGTCTTCAGTGATCCCTTTGACCCTTCCTGATCACACAGGCTGATATGTTGTTCCATGTGGGCTTTGTTGCTTCTGAGCTAGATGGCTGCTTGTTTACCTTCAAGCTTTTAAGACCCCAGACGCTATATCTTTCAATAGTCGGGCACCATCAACTTTCTTCACCACATTTGCTTATTCACCCGCTTTGTCTTCAGTGGTTGTGTCGGGAAAGTGAGCATCATAGAATGTCAATTTAATAGAAGAAAGTATTCTTGCATTGAGGGAGTGGAGGCCCAATGTCCCTCTGCTACCTTAATACTAAACCTATAAATATAGGCACATAGATCTATTTCCCCATCCTCATATATAAATATATTTGCATATGTACATGTCTTTATCTAGACCTCTATAAATGTCCTTTGCCTCCCAACTCTTTCCTCTATTTCTCTTGACTTTCTTCTTGTCCCACTATCATGCTCAGTCCCCACCAGGGTTTCAGCAATTCCTCTTTGTTACATTACCCTTGATCATGAGTAAGCTATTGGATTAAAAATAAAAGATTACACCCTTAGAAACCAAAGGATTCTGAATAGGAATCTATTCAATGGCAATGTGTTAGTTTTTTTTTTTTTCTGAATAGTAATTTGGACTCACTTGTCTTCAATCTCTTTTCTTCAAATTACATTGTAGTATTCCAAGGAAAATAATTTAAATTTAAAAGTTTATTGAAATATTATAAAATCATGAAACTCACTGTTATAAAATATACCATTCCATTTAGCACATTCACATTTAATAATTCCAGAAAATTTTAATCTTTCTCAAAAAAAGCCTCTATTCATTATTCATCAGTAGTTACTCCTCTTTCTACCCAGCCCCTGACAACAGCTGCTTCAATTTCTGTTAGTAAGGGTTCACCTACACTAGTGATTTTGGAAAAACACAGCCTTTTATTTTTTGCTTCTTTCACAGAACATAGCATTTTCAAAGACCATCCCTACTGTAGCATGTATCCTAACATCCTTCTTTTTTATAGCTGAATAATATTCCATGTCATGGATTTGTCCAATTTGAATGGACTTCTGGATTGGTTTGGCTTTGGAGTTATTATGAATAATAGTGTGGGAATTAGCAATGTGTGAGAAGATGGTCTAGAGCCAGACAGTATTTCATTCTTTTCTACAGAGTCACTTAGCTACAGGCTCAGAAAGGACTAGACAGCACACATTTTTGTCTCTAGAAATATGTTTTTATTTCTTATAGGTATACGAGGGGTCCCCTCAACAACAAAAAAAAAAACCCAGAATTTTTTTCAAAGCTATGTATTTAAATTAAAACAAAAAACTATCATTTTCAAAGTACTCTCCATTACACTTAAAACATTTGTCAAATCTGCCATGTCATTCTTGGAATCATTTTTCAAACTCATCTGTTTGGTTGCCTGACAGCACCTCCCTCATTTTTTTTTCACCTCTTCTACTTCCTCAAATCGTTGTCCTTTCATGACCCTCTTCATTCACAGAAGAAGAAATAAGTCTCAAAGAGAAGGTTAGGTGAGTAAGGTTTGGGGGCAAGGGAAGCATGCTGTTTTTTGACCAAAAACTGGTGCACTGAGTTAGCTTCTTGAGCAGGTGCCTTGTCTTATGTAAAAACCAGTCCCCCGCCTGCCACAAACCAGTCCTTTTTCTGTCACACACTCTTACGCAATCTTTTCAGAACCTTGAAATAGAACGCTTCATTAACAGTTGGACCAGGTAAAACTAACTCCAAATTCACGACAAGTCAATATTTTCATCCATTTGGTAAGTTTATGGACATCCTATTTGAGGTTTGTCATCAATCAACATTTCAACTTTTTTGAAATGAGAAAACCCCTGGTCCACTTGAGTTCTTCCCATAGCGCTCTCCTGGTAAGCTGCCTTCAACATCACACGTTTCTGTGCAGTTTTTCCTCAGGAGGAAACAAAACTTCACAACCACACACTGTTCTCTTAAATCGGCCATCACAAAAACGAGGTTTGAGCAAAACTGCTTTTATGAAAAACATCATGGTGACCAGAGAGAACCTTCCCAGGCCACAACACTGGGTGCACTCCCTAGAGACAGTTACTAGAAGCTTGCCCAGGGGGAAAGATGCATCCTATGAAAGCTCTGCCCAGTGGAGCTTTTTACCTTTTTTGGAGGGCGGGGGAGGAGTGGGTTACCCCTTGTATACCTAAGAATAAAATTTCTAGGTGATATGGCAAATGTGATTGTAACTTTTCAAGCAGTTAAAAATTTATTTTCCATAATGATTACACAAGTTCATATCCTCTGCAATGTAAAAAAAATTCCAATTTCTCTACATCCTTGCCAACAGTTGGTATAGTATGTGTTTTGATTATAGTCATCAGAGTAGTTATGAACTGCTATCTCAATGTGGGTAGTTTCATCAATTACCACTGTTTGAAATTCTTAAAATGCTTTTTTAGATCTTTCCGGGCATCTGAGCATGTTAATTCGTAGGCATCTAAGCTAAAGAATAGATGAACCTGATGAAATGGAAGGCTATGTTTGACTTGTCAGTAGAAGAAAGAACGTTTGGATGATGTAGACTATCTGACACTAGAAGTTGTGTTGCTACTTGTTGCTGTTATTAGCTAACAGGGACTCATTTCTTACTCATGGCAACTGCATGAAGCAGAGGACAACGGCCCCGTTCTTGGTTATAAGATTTGCTGAGTGGGTTTGCATCACTAACAATTTGGTTATCAATGCAGAACCTAGCTATTCCACTATATTTCCTTCATCACTTGGTAAGGTATATAGGTATATATAAACTTTGTGTGTGTGTGTGTGTGTGTGTGTGTGTGTGTGATGAGAGGTGCTGCTTATGATTGGCCTTCTGTTTTTGCTCTATGATCAGTAAGGAGCAGGGCATTTGTGGCCTGTGTTCAAAAGTTCCCAGGATGGTGAAAGCAGACTGTGTTTGTTTCTTCATTGAAAGACTGGCAGTATGAATCCAGCTGGTGGTGCTGTGGAAGAAAGGCCTGACAATTAATTCTGAAAAACCTCAGCCATTAAAACCCTATACAGCTCATCCATAAAGAATTGCCATGACTGAAACCTCATTGGACGGCAACGTGTTTGGATTGTTTATGCTCTAACAGAAGAGATGCGCCCATCCACCCTCTTTCTTTGGAAGAAAGGCATGGGCACAGTGGCTGCAGCCCTGGGCTCAGACACAGGGACAAAGAGGAGGGTGGCGCAGGGCCAGGTCGTGTTTTGTTTTGTTATGCACAGGCTCACCGTGGCCTGGAACTGACGTGGTGGCCCCTAACAACAACATGGCCTTACTTCTGCCTGGGTTTTTGCATATCTGACTTTCTTTCTCCCCTTTGCTTTGCAAATTAAGATTTGCCTATTCTGGAAATCATTTCCTGACACAGTTCTCTTCCTGTCATGAAGGCATGTCCTATTGCTTCTATTGGATAAGTATTGAATAATGGCATTACTCCCAAAGCGTATTGAGCCTCCTCTCCAGAACAATAAGGGCCACACGGAACGTATAGGCACCATCTCTCTAGCTGTGCAAGGCTGGCAACTGCTTATCATTTGAGGTATGTGGAGAGGACACAGCAACAGCAGCAGGGACCGCAGGAGGACACGCACTGCACATCACAGCCCTTCACTGACCTCAGTCATTTCTTGTGACTTCTCCCTCTTGCATTTCGAAATGTGACTGTGCAAAGAAGGGACCATGTGGAGCAGCTTCTCGGTGGCTTTAGATTTGTCCCTGGAAAGGCACAACACTCCCATGAGAAATTTGTGCCAATATGGCAGAGCTTCTGTGTCATCACTGACATTTGCATCACAGTCTCCCCGACAGTAAATGTCTACTTTAACCGTGCGATGAAACACATTTTCCTTCACCATTAATCTGTCCTTTCTCCAGTTGCTGCAAGCGCTCGCGGCTGCATCTAACCTAGGGGGGGGCTCTGACCTCCAGAAATTTATCACATGGGTCTCCTCTTTTCCTAAAATCTGGAAAACTGTTTAGAAGGCTTTTAACCAAAACATAAAGCCATGAGGTGTGTTCCTCTCACAATCTATATGCAGCGACAAGAACATTTTCAAGTGACTCTTCCAAAAAGCCAACTCTCACGACATGTAACGTTGTTAGGACGCGGTGGACTTAGTGCTGGCTCATGGGGACCCTGTGTACAAGCGAGCAGAGCTGGGAATCCCCTCACAGCCTTCGCTGTGTCAGCCCATGTTGCAGCCACTGTGCCAGTCTATTGGATGAAGCATGTTCCAGTTTTCTGTTGACTTGACTTTACAAAGCACGTTGTCTCTTGACAACACGTGCCTAGGATGAAACCTCGCTGTCCTCACTTCCAAGGAGCATTCTGGCTGCACTTTGTCCAAGAGAGATTATTCCCTCTACTGACAATTCCTGGCATATTCAATATTCATCACAAACACCATGATCTGAAGGCATACATTCTCCTTTGGCCTTCTTTATTCATCATCTAGCACCGGACGTTGGAAGTGACCGACAACACTGTGCTTTAGGTCAGGCACACTTTAGTTCTCAGCAGAACATCTTTGCATTCTAACACTTTAAAAGGTGTCTTTTGCGGTTGGATTTGCCCAATGCACTACATTTTTTATTTCTCTGCAGCTTCCATCGTTTTTCATTGCATCCAGATAAAACAAACTCCAAAGAAGTTCAGTCTAACGCTTCATCAAGGTAGTGCTTATCGAGCCAGTTGCGAGGCATGTTGTTGGCTTGCTGACTGCTGAACCCCGGTGGTGGTGCGGGTTACCCTTGGGGTGCCCTCCACAAGGGCTCCTCGGGAGAAAGCTGAGGTTTTTCTATTCCTGTGACGATTGATAATCTGAGAAAACCACAGACGCGGTTCTACAATGCCTTATAGGGTCATTATTGAATGCTGTTGTCTTTCACATCCATCCGTATGTTCTTCACATTCTCCTCATTTTTATGGAGCAAGGTTGTGTCATCTCATATTACAGGCTCGTAATGACCCTTTCTGCGATTGTGATACCATGGTCTTCCTCACCGATTTCAGATTCTTCGATTACTTGCTCCACATGAAGATGGAATAAATCTGGTAAAAGGCTACAACTCTGACATGCACCTTTCCTGAGGTTCCATGCGACATCTTCTTGTTCTGTTTGAGACTGCCTCTCGATCTGTAGATAGGTTCTGAATGAGCACACTGAGGTGTTATAGGATTTCAATGATTTGCAATCTTATCAATAATTCTTATCAATCTTATCAATAATTCGTTATGATACACTCAGTCAAATTCCTTTATGTAGTCAGTGAATCGTAGGAAAACTTTTTGCTTGTATTCTCAGCTTTCAGTAAAGATCTATCTGACATCAGCCATGCTGTCCCTGGGTCCACGTAGTCTTCTGGAGATCTCGTGGTCTAGCGGGCTGCATGTTGAGCTGATGAACTTGAAGTCGGCAGGTCAGAACCACCAGCCACTCCATAGGAGACATGTGACTTCTACTGCCATAAAGAGTTACAGGTTCAGAAACCCCCAGAGGCAGTTTGACTCTGTCCTGTAGGGTCTCTATGGGTTGAAATTACCTGATAACAGTGGTTGTATCCTTTTTTTGAATCCGGCTTGAATTTCTGGCAATTGCCTGTATGCTACTGGAACGATTTTGAAATGATCTCTAGAAAAACTTTACTTGGGTGTTGTAATGTTCATTAATATGTGTATTCTAGATATATGACATATGAATATAGATTTTTAGACATATTTTGGAATTGACCCAACCATTTTTTGTAATGTACCTAGATAAAATTGAGGCTTTAGAGATTGGAAATTTCAATAAATCTGGTCTGCAATTAAAGTAAATTTTACAACAAGTAAATATATTGCACACTTGCAAGATGATACATGACAGGTATTGAATTCAGCTAAGTAATATCAACCAATAAACTTGGAACACATTGAAAAAATTGAAAACAGTCCTTAATTACCTATCAACAAATCCTCGGCCTCAGTTTAATTTTTCAATAGATGGTGGAAAGAGCATGGCACATTCAGTTACAGATGAGAACATTTTTCTTTATTTGAGTACTTTGTTACACTGACTTCTTGTTCCTGTCAAATTAAATTCTGGGTCAAAGTTATAATAAACAAATTCTGTTTCAGCAGAATTTATGTGACAGGACTGTCACTTTGGATGACACTTGTCTTCTTCAGATACACTCCTGCCACCAGCTCTGGAAACGAAGATCCTGCTTTGCTGTCATTTTAAACAATGCTTTTAGTGACTGAATAAATTTTCTTTTATGATATTTTCTTTGTAATAAGGAACATACAATGGGGGCTTCTTTAAATTCCAAGAGTTTTTATTGATATGAATGCTGTCTGCTTGCAACTATTCCTTAATAACATATTTGATTTACTTATAGACTGTTTACTTTACAGTATCCTGATGAAGCTCATGCATTTGGGTTACATCAATTGTGAGCAAGATTTGGTATTGTAGCTTTATAGAACTAAAGAAGAAATAGAATGAATAATCCAATATGCTTGGTGCAAGCACTCAATTAATGAATACGTGGAAGGTACTCATTACATGCAACTTTTGTTTAAGATTATTATTATTTTTTGGATACAGATATTAACCAAATAGAATATTTTTTAAGGAGCTTGTAGCTTGAATTCTGCAGACTAATTTTGAGTCTCCAAACATGTGAATCTCTATTTATTTTACCACACTCACTAACCACTCATGGCCACCAGGACTGGAATATGATTCATAGCCACAGAGTGGGACTTCTCCCAACCATTTGTGAGGCTGACAACCTTTCTTTATGGGAGCATAATGTCTCATCTTCCTCTTGCGATGGCTGGTGGGTTTGAATTGCTGATCTTGTGGTTAGCAGACAATCACGTGACCCACGACACCATTAGAGTTCTTGATCTATTGTTCAGTAACTCCTAATTCTGGCCCCCTTAAAAAAGAACAAGTTGCAATTGCCCGCTATTCAGTGCTTTACACAATTGATGTAAGTATGGATTGTGATAAGAGTTGTATGAGCCCCAATAAAATGATTTTTAAAAAATCATTAACACATACGAGTAAATTTTTGATAAAAATAACTTTTAAAGAAGCCCCCAAAATGGTGAGGTGCTACTTTGGGGAAACTCCAAGTGCATGAAATTTGTGCAGTTCCAATAGAGCGTGGGATCAAAAGATACCATGTGAATTATACCCTGACTTAATGTTTGTTGTTGCAGCTTTTGTTTGCTGCTGTCCAGCCACATTCAACTCACTGGGACCCCAGGTGTGGATAACAGAGATAAACACTGCCTGGCCGTGTGCCTTCCTCACTCCTGTGTTGACTGGTGAGTCCACCGAGGCAGCCCCTGTTTCAATCTATCTTGTCAAAAGTCCTCCTCCATCTGGCTGCCCCACCCCTTTTCTAAGCATGGTGACCTTCTGGTATTTCTTAACCTGTCCCAACACTACACGAGGGGACAAAGTCTCATCATCCTTGCTTCTAGGGAGCATTCTGGCTGGGCTTCACCCCGGCAGACTGAGTTGCTCTCTGGCAGCCCATCATGCCTTTGATATTCTTCGCCAGGACTTGAGTGCACATCCGAATCTCAGCCTAACACCGGGTTAAAATGAAAAATACATATTTTAACATAATGTTAAAATATATAAGATGCTCACTCATCTTAGGGGTGAGCAAACAGAGTGAAGAGTGGTATATGGCATATGTTCTGTTTCTCCAAATCTAAAACTGAGAAAGGAAAATGGATGTCATTTTGAAGTCAGCAGGCCAGATATACACAGAAACAAGTCTAACATTTGGTGCAACAAAATACATGTTAGTAAGGATTATAGTCAATATACCATGCTAGCAGCTGCTCATACAGTTTACAATTTACTAATCATAACATCTTTAAAACCACGAAATATTTTTATTCTAAAATAATACGATAGAGAGTTAAACATTGATAAGGGCTTTTTATAGAATATGGTTCCAATTAAGCAATTTTTTAAAATCAATATTTAATAAAATTTTTAAATGTCATTCAAACCTAATGCCACCCTTTACATTATCCTTATATCCCACCCAGCCATCCCTGTCCCTGCCAGATCCTCCAAAGGAGACCGAGGTACTATGTGCTCACTAGATCCCAAGGAGTTCAAGGTACTCGGTGCTTACTAGATCACTTAGGACTTGGACTCTGTCACATTGGATACTCTAGTTCCCATTACCAGCAGCCTGGTGGTGTAAACCTTTAAGCATTTTTACTACTTAAAAAAAAAAAGTTTGGTAATTTGAACCCACCCAGACTCCATCCAGATGCTGAGATAAAATGTCTGTTTAAATACTTGGTGTTCAGAATCCATAAAGGCTTCAGCACAAACACCGTCAAATGAAGTAATAATTCGTTGTAATGAGTCAAAATGGATTTGTTGGCGTTTACGAATAACTTTCACTATCAGAATGAAAAGAATGGTACCCCCGTGGTCACCGTGCTCCGTGTACCTGGTTTTCTCTCTAAAACCACACTAGCAAAAAGGGTAACGTCTCCTATCATCTGCCCCATTCTAAGAACATCAAGTGATATCACATATTGCCCAGGAGCCAGAATGCTTGGCACCTAAACCAGTCTGAACTGAAACTGCCTCTACATGACAAACTCATTCCCTTTTGTAATGAAGCTTGGTCTTTGGGAATGCTAGCAGACCCCTTGCTGATAAGGGGTCCCAGCTGTGCGGCTTTGATTGATAGCACATCCAGATTGTATTATGATACCCTGCTGTGAGCAGGATTAGTTTGTACATGCACACAACTTTAAGCTGATAGAAATTTCATCAACTAATTGCTCATCACCTAAAAGAGAATTGAATGGGTGTTTTCTCTTCCAAAATAAACACAAAGATCAAATGCATAGATCATTAAAAAGAATATCAAAGTAAACCAGATTAATTAGGACCATAGGAGCCTAGTGAATACAATTGTAATTAGGTTCAGTGTTTTGTGACATCAATATTACACAGAGGAGACTTTTACTGGTGGCTCCATGAGTGCTCAATAGATACTACTGATAGGTTTATGAAGGACCCAATGCTTACATATCCTAAAAATTACTTATAGTGCCATTGTGATAGAGCAAGAAGCTTGTAAACACAAGATTCCATTCATAATGGAGAGTACTCAGGGCAAGGCTTTTTGGTGGTGGGGGCGATCCAGTCAGTGTTTGCCCATAAGAACAGCTGTTCCTATTCCTAAGCCCACTGTTGCTGCCATGGTGCCAATCCATCTCCTGGGGGGCCTGCCCCTTTTTGACTGCCCCCGCTCCTTGACCAAGTATGATGAGCTTCACCAGACACTGGTTTCTCCTGACAACATGTCCAAAGTATGTAAGATGAAGTCTCACTGTCCTTGCCTCTAAGGAGCATTCTGGCTGTACTTCTTCCAAGACGGATCATGGGTTTGTCCTTTTAAGAGTCCAGAGAAGCATCAATGATTTGAATTGTGTTAGTGACAAAGACTATGGAAAGTACTATGGACTGCTTAAAGAGCGAGGATAGGGATTTGAAAATAAGTTTACTGTTATCAGTCTTTTCAAATAGCTGATGTATTTCAACTACATAATAGTCGAAAACTATTGAATACACCATGAACTGCC
>NW_022111369.1:82768060-82784375 GCF_000313985.2 Echinops telfairi | reverse complement strand
AACACTTGATAAGTTATAGATTATTGTTTTCATATCTTACATTGTCCTCTGACGCCCCTTACCCACTTTTCTGTTGTTCATCCCCCTGAGAGGGGGTGATATATATTTCTCCCACCACCCTCCCCTAATCCTCCTGGTATCTCTACTGTCATTTTTGGCCCTGGGGGGGTTTTATCTATCCTGGACTCCCTGTGTTGTGGGCTCTTATCTATAGCAGTGTGCATGTTCTGGTCTAATCCAATTTGTGAGGTAGAACTGAAGTCATGATAGTGGGGGGAAGGAAGCACCAAAGAACCAGAGGAGAGTTGTGTGTTTCATTGGTGCTATACTGTAATCTGACTGGCTCATTTCTTCCCTGTGCCCCCTTTGTGAGAGGATGTCCAATTGGGTACAGATGGGCATTGGGTCTCCACTCCATGCCCCTCCTATCACCCCTTCACTCTTAATAATCTCAAGTTGACACCAGATTATGTATCTACCACAGAACAGTATATAAAATGCTGTTAAAGATAAAATAAATTTTAGCAACAATGTTTATGGAATGGTTGCAACTAGGGCCAATATTATAGATGTGTTCTGTGCAGCAAGGCAGTACCCCTTGCTCAATAGAGCACACACTTACTTTAATGCTCTGTTACTGCTGTTGCGGAGTCCAATTGGCTCAAGTGCTCAGCAGACAATGAAAATATGGGTGGCTTAACTCCACCAGTCTGTCAATGGGGAAATATGCCACAGTCTGTTTCCGTCATGATTTTATAGCTTTGGAAGCCTCAGGGGCAGTTCTACTCTATCCTCTGCAGTCTCTCTCTGAGCCAGAGTCAACTTGACAACAATGAGTTTATCAAAGAACGCCACATTTTCGTTTTGTGCTGGGCCTTTAAATTAGGGAGTGGTCCTGGTGAGTGCCCTCATGATCTGGACTATGACCAAAGTGATCATAAGGAAGAAAGACCACTGAGTGAACTTTGAAAAGTACACGGCAATACAATACACTCCTAATATACTAGAGGCTTGGTTGCATAATGGTTATATAATAGACTGCTAACTACAAGGTCAGCAGTTCAAAACCACCAGCCACTCCTTAGGAGAAAGACTAGGCTTTCTACTCTTCTAAATCACCTCAGAAAGTGGAAAGGGCCATTCTAATCCTCTCCTACAGGGTCATTGTAAGTCACAATTGACTTCGTTGTGAGTTTGGAAGTGAGACACACCTAAAATTAACTTCACTGACCACCCCCCAATTTTGTTTTATTTTGTTAATTTTTCCTCTAATTAGTCAAAACCTATCATTCTGCCTGTTATTTTAATTATACAACTTTAGTTTAAAATCTCAAGGGAGGTAAAACTCAAGATAAAGAACATTTTTGACATAAGTTATCCGAAGAAACTACTTTTTTTTCACACTTGAGGTTTTAATGATATATGTCTTAGTTTCCTATTATTTCCATTAAAAATAAGAATTGTACGAGCCCTCAATAAAATAATTTTAAAAAAAAGAATAATGAGGGTAACAAATGTACAAATGTGCTTTATACAATTGATGTATGTATGGATCGTGATGAGTTGTATGAGCCCCCAATAAAATGACTTTAAAAAAATAATAACACATGGGATTAAGAATAAAATTTCTCCTCTCACAGTTCATAAGGCTAGAAATATAAATTCATGGTGTGGGGTTCTGGGGAGTTTATTTTTGTCAACTTCAGCTTCAAGTAGCTGTTGGAAATCTTTAAATCTATGGGTTTATAAGTCTGTTTGTGGATGGTGTGTGTCACCAAATGACACTTGTCTTCCTTCTCTGTGTCTCTTCAAACCTGTTTTCCCATGTTATAGGAAAGTAAGTAGGGGACTAGGTTTATAACACACCAGACTCCAGTATGGCCTCATTAACTTAACAAAAGAATAAGACTTATTTCTGATAGGATCACATTCACTGCCATTTAGTCAATTACAACGCAAATTGATCCTATTGGTTTTATGAGGTTCTAAATCTTTGCAAGAGCAAATAGACTCATCTTTCTCCCTTGGAGGGGATAGCAGTTGTAATTAGCAATCCAGTGGTTACCAAACAGCACCATATAATTATGTACATGTATGTCACATACAAATTATATAGAATTATGTTGGATATAGCTATATATCATCCTTGTATATAATAATATAATAATTTAATAAACTAAACTTGCTGCCTTCAAGTCAGTGCCAACTCATAGTGCAGATCTGCACCAGCCTCACATTTGTTCCTATGACTGATCCCATTTTTGCCACCATTATGTCAATCTATCTCCTTGATATCCTCCCTCCTTTTCTGTGCCTCTGTACTGTACCAAGCGTGATGCCCTTCTCCAGGGACTGGTCTCTCCTGAGAACATGCCCAGAGTAAGGAAGAAGTCTCACCATCCTTGCATATAAGGATCACTCTGGCCATACTTATTCTAAGACAGATCAGTTTGTCCTTTTAGCAGTCCGTGGTATTTAAATGCATGGATTCTTCGGTCCTCCTTATTCAATGTCCGAAGCACTCATGCATATGAGGCAATTGAAAATACCATGGTTTGGGTGTTGCACACCTTAGTCCTCAAGGTAACATCTTTGCTTTTCAATAGTCAAAAGAGGTCTTATCCGGCAGAATTACCTAATGCTAAGTGTCTTTTGGTCTCTTGACGGTTCCTTCAATGAGCGTTGGTATGGATTCTTGCAAGATAAAATCCTTGAGAACTTCAACCTTTTCTTCATTTATTATAATGTTATCACTTGTCTGTCAGTTTGTCATACTATGGTGGCTTGTGTGCTGCTGTGCTACTGGAATCTGTCACTGGTGTTTCCAATGCCAACAGGATTACCCAAAATGTACAGATTTCAGCAGACAATGAAGATGGCAATGGATGCCTACTTCAAAGGGGTAACCACTAAAAACTACATGCAGTAGAAAGCCCTGTCTTTCTCCTTGAAGCCACTGGTGGTTTAGAACTGCAGACTTTGCAATTAGTAGCCTAACTTGTAACCTTTAAGCCATGAGGGTTCCTAATAATGTAATAACATAACAATATATTTATGATATGTTAGAACTATAAGAATTCATCTACTGTAATATAAGCTTTGTGTAAATAAGTATTAATTAACACTAATGAAGATACTGTGAGGAAACATTGAGAAAACTATAAGAAATGTGATTATAGACTACGCAATTACATTTGGATTGTAGTCAGTTGGAGGGAAGTGAAAGAACAATGACAGTATGCCACTTCCTTTTCTGAGGCTGCCTTCTCAGACTATGAAGGACAAAGCTGATATTCCACAGCTTTATTATAAGTCTCCTAGGAATGTGCTCCGGCTGAATCAGAAGTTGGTATCATTCTGTAGATTAGAACATTGACTATTGGTTTGGGATTCATTTTCCTGCTTTCCTGCGTGACACCTTCACTTCAAGCAAAATAAATTCTAATCACAATCTCTAGTAATCTCATTCCAACTCTGTGGAACTTTCCTTGAATTTATTGACAGATGATCTTGAAGTTATGTCTTCAAAATTGTAAAACGGATCGTGATTTATTTAGTTTGTAAACATCTGGAGGGCAGTGTGTCTCTTTCTCTGCTGTGGCAAATGCTGATGGGGTTTCCCCAAGGTACCCTTTACCTGCCAGTGCACCGAGGCCCCCTCCCAAGCAGGTGTTCTCCCTCAACAGCCCCTTCTCTTCTCATGAACCACCCTGATGCAAAAAGATACCTATCCACACACCCCAGGAAGACCTCAGGCCATGACTGACTCCACAGGGAAAGAAAAGGTCAGCCCTTTGACTTCAAGGTGGAATAAATTCTGTTGTACAAGTTATACTCTAGTATTGACTTAAAATTAGACAGAGGCTAGCCTCCTACTGTGGTAGTTACATAATCTGGTGTCAATGAGAGGAATAAGAGTGTAGGGGTGGAGTCTAGCCTATTAATCAGGATAAAGCCAATGAGGCATCTTTGTGGGCATGGTCTTCTCCTGAGGATTCTGAGAACTCCTACAGTTCCTTCCTGGAGGCATGAGACTTTCTCTCTCTCTCTCTCTCACTCTCTCTCTCGTGTGTTGATTACCTGTGAGACATCACTGTGGAGAATACACATGGAGAGAAACTGATGGAGCCAGACATCTGGAGACAGGGAAGCCATATAGAGACCCCTGCCAGAGCTGAGATGCTTACTGTGCCACAAGACTTCCCACCCACTGGCCTGTGATCTTCCTGCATTCAGCATCATTGCATGTGTTTTGTGAGTCTGAAGAGGACTTTATAGATTGGTATCAGATATATGGGCTAATATTGGACCTACAGATTTGATCTGGTCTGGGATAGGGGGTTTTCTTAATATTCAATTGCTCTTGTGTATAAAGCTCTTTCTTACAGACATATGAATCTCCCTGGGTTTGTTTCTTTAGTCTACCCAGACTAAGACACCTACTTAGACAACTTCTTGCTTCCCTTCCTTGCTCTGTTTTATTGGCGTCCCTCACTTCCCTTCCCTGAAAAGCACATAATCAAGAATCCCAGTCTCAGGCTCTGGGTCCGATATAGTGACTTGACATATGTATTTCTTTCTTTATAAGCTTTAATAAATTATTTATTCACCTGAAACCAAAATCATATCAATTATCAAACGTACCTGTCTCAACATGCCATGGAACAGAACAGGTATATGCATACATGTATATGAAAATATATGTGTAGATTATATATGACTTTTAGGATTTGTTTTATAAACAAATGATTTACAGTTACATTCTTAGGATCTGTGTTTAATGATCTTGCCATAGTTAATTGAAATTAAGTTGTCTAATGACAATGAAGAGAGTAATTGACCTTTTTTTAAACACAGGAAATCAGTGTACCATATGTTGCCTGGGGGCCTGGAGTCCAATGTGTGTCTAAGAATGCTTTTCCTACCTTGTAAACAATTTATCTGCAGTGAATAGTCAATACATTCATAGATAATAAAATGAGTTGCATTGATTTTTCTTGTATCCATCATTATGATCAATTGTAACAATTAAAAAAGAAGTAAAATGCAACTGGATTCTTATTTTTTAGTTTTCAGTAAATGATACACAGCTCTACTTTTTTCCACTTGAATTTATTACATAGAAGATATAATAAGAACAATGCATTCTGAAATTAATAATATCCAAATCCTAAATAAGCTTTGATAAATAGTAAGAAACAGGCTGATTTCTTTAATTCAGTTATTCATTATTTAAATACAATCCTTGGTGAACATTATTAATACAAGAACAGAACCATTTGAAAAGTTTCATTATACAGGTCTGTGTCAAGGACAAATAAGAATAAAAATTTTGATGAATCTTTTGTTTCTTTGAACATCCTTTCAGCAATTTGTCAGACTAAAATGTTTAGTACTGAGCCATATGTAGTTCTTTCTTTATAAGTGATTAAGAAGATAGAAAATTTCTCAGAAAAGAGCCTTCACCATCTACATTTTGATTATGTAACATCTTGATCTTTGGAAAAGAAATTTACCTGGGAAATAACTGAGTATCTTGTTTCAGATGCTTAAATTACATCTGTCAAATAAGTATGATAGAACGTTTGTCTCTAAGTTGCTTTGTTAACCCTAGATATACGAGAAGACCAAACCAAAACTCCCTGCCATCGGATGGATGCTAGCTCATAGCAACCCTGAGGGAAACCCTGAGGGTTTCCCAGGTCATCGCTGTTCATGGGAGTAGAAAGCTCAGTCTCGATCCCAAAGAGGGGCTGGTGCTTTCTAACTGCAGACCGTGCAGTGAGCAGTCATGTGTAATCACTATGCCAGCAGCAGAGTTCCTATACTTTGGCAAAGAAAAGACAAGTACACAGTATTGCTTTTCCCATTTTTTTGAGTTTTTTATTGCTTGCTTCTCTCCATTAACATTGTGAGATAGACTCTGTTCTTCATCTGGAACTTTTATTGTTTACAAATCCCAGGCCAGCTTTTCCCACCATACTTCCTCAATAAGGAAATGCTTTAAGGAAGCAACATTCAATTTATAGTATCATGACTAAATTAACATGATTTTCACATTTTAGCTAGAGGAGGTGGAGTGTATGTGGAGGGAGGGTGTCAATCAAACCTCTATGATCTGTGCAAAGGTTTCACCCAAATACTGGCATCTTTAATATTAATTTCTGTTGTATTTTTCCCAGTTGGTGAATCAAGAGGTAAGAGTCACTTTGTGATCTCTAAGGCACTTAGCAGTGTCGGGAAAGTAATCCAAGCTTGGATATTTTTCATTCAGTTAGATCAGTGTTTCCCAAAGTGGGAGAAACCACGCGCTGAGGGGTACTAGAATAATAGGTGGGTGGGAAGGGATGCAAAAGCAGATATTTACACTTTATCCTGAATTATAGGCTAGAGCACAATAGTTTTTCATTGCCAGGGAGTGCTGTGTTTTGTTTGTTTATTTGTTCGTTTCCTGAAAAGAAGGCAGTAGGCTAAGTAGATTAGGGAACTCATGATCTAGGCCTCACTAGTGTGCAGAGCCACCTTTGGGAACATTGGGATGCATATGACAGCACATTCAAGGTCAGCCTGCATTAGGTAACTGATAGGAAGCTTGTTTTGTACTAAACACAATGCAGGCATAACTGAGTAAATAAAATACTCCATAATGGTGTTTGAACATAATTTTAATTGTTGTTGCAACTGGACATGTGTCAGCGCAAATTTAAGGTGAATTTAAGTATAGCATAGACTTTGGTATAACATAATCTTTGGTATGCTTGGGCCTATTATTGTGGCTCTTTTATCAATCTAGTCTATTGATGGTTCCTCTTGTTTCCACTCAGCCTCTACCAAACATGATATCCTTTTCTAGTGCAATCTATACCAGATTATAATACAATGAAGAAGGAGCCCTTTTGGAGTAGTGGTTTACACACTGGACTGCTAACGGCAAAGCTAGCAGTTCAGACTCACCAAGGTACTTCATGGGAGAGGGAAGAGGCTGTCTACTCCCATAAATATTTACAGCTTTGAAAAGCCAGAGGAGTATTCGATCACTAGGAGTCAAAATTGACTGGATGACATTGTTTGGTTTGGCTTTTGGCAGTTAATAGTATCATAGAAAATTCATTTCTTCAATTTCATTAGAAAATGACAAATTATTTTCTAACTTTCAACCAGCTTCTCTTATAATTCACTATGCCACATACTTATTAACCATTGAGATTATTAGCTATTTTTTAATGTTTGCCAATCTATAAGATGTAAAATACTACTCCATTGTGTTTTAAATGAACATTTATGTTATTACTGTGGCATTCAGCACAGTTTCTAAGTTTATCTGTAAAGATAAAGGTTTTATTTTTTATAAGATTCTGGTCTGTGTTTTCAACATTATTTTGCTTTTGATTATATGTTTCATCTAGATTAGTATAACTTCTTACATGCTGTGTACAAATTAATTTTACATATATGTACTAATTCTTTTTACAACTTGCTGTCTATTTTAGAATTTATTTTTGGTGTTTGAAATGAATAATGTATCTTTTTAAAATTAGTTCATTTTATGGGGTCAAGTCTATAATTTTTTTCTTTATAGTTGGTGGTTTGGGTTTTTTTTTCATATATTTATGCCTCTGAGTTCCTAACAATACTCTCTCAAATTATTTTTTAAAAAGAAAAGCTTATAACCTTATATTTTGTCTTTTAACCTTATATTTCTATAACATCTGGTATTCATCTCTTAATAAAGTATGAGCTAAGAGACAAATTTAAATTTATTCACAACATACCCTTCTCCAAAATCATTTATTAAGGCGTCCATCATTCTACATTGATATCTGCGTTAACTCCATCATTTATCAAATTGGCAACAGTACCTAGACCTGCTACTACTTTTCCCTTCTCTTCCTTCAGCCTCTGAATCAATTCCAACATTAATCAACTAGTTACTTAATAATTATAGCTAAACTTACTAATTGAATGATGGTGCTGGTGAAGGGTATGAAAGTACCTTGAATTACCAGAAGAAGAGACAAATCAGCGTTAGAAAAATGACAGCCAGAGCCCTCTATAGACACCTTATCCAGGTACCAGTCCCTCGAAAAGACATCATGCTTGGGGAAACAGAACATCAGTAAGAGAGAGGAAGACCATCAAGAGATGGGCTGATACACAATGGCTACAACCATGCCTCATACGTAACAGTTGTGAAGATGAGAGATGATACATACATGGCTCGTACGTAACATACATACATGCCTCATACGTAACAATTGTGAGGATGACAGATGACCAGGAATATTTTGTTCTGTTGTATACTAGGCTGTTATGGGTCAGACTGGCTGAATGGAGCTTCACAGCAACTAACAAGAATATTGAAGACTATGTGGTTGTTATTTGTCATCAGGTTGATTGGGACTAATTTTGAACCTATGTGTGCAGAGTAACTGGGTTAAGGTTGTAACCTTTGGGAATCAGATCACAAGTTCATCTTCCAAAGCCTCTCTTGGTGAGCTTAAATCACAAAGCAATTGACCTGGTTTGCTGAGCAGGCAACCATTTTCAACACCCAGGATCTTCTTCATGGACTCTAAAAATACATACATACATACATACATACATACATACATACATACATACATATTCTTTCTAATTCCAATGTGGAACCGTGATGACATGGTGGGTATTTACTGAGCTGCTAACCTCCTGGTCAGTCGTTTGATATGACCAGTCACCCCACAGAACACAGATGAGGCTTTCTTCGCTTGTGTCCGAGGTAAGCCACCCTCCCACACTCACATGCACACAACAGCAAAGAGTTAAGCCACACTTTTCTTAAAGCATGGGGTCACTTACTGAGTTGAGAGAGGAGCCAGTCTAGAGAGAAAGTTCTTCATTTGTAAAGGTATAATCAAGGGTGTGGGGGACTTGCAGCTCTGCAGATCAAGCAAATTTCTAATTAGTTGCTCAGTCTAGCCTTGGGTCGTATGCATATTTTCTTTCAAATTTACCCCAGCTACAGCTATGTATCAGGTTATTTCAGATTCTTCCCTGGCTACAGGTCTGTGCCCAGATGTTACAGCTGTTCACCAGGGCCTGGCTTCAAAGGAAAGCTATTTATGGGTCTGTTCTCACATGGTTCGTTGTTCATTCCTTCAGCAGGCAGAAGTCTCTGTTCTGTCCCTGTCAGTTAGATTTTGTCCCATGCTTGCTTCCTTTTATTGAGGGATATTTTGATTTTTAATCAATGAATATGGTCTATTTCATTATTTTTTTATGTTAAATCTATCTTCCATTCTTGGAATAAATGTGAATATTTAATAATTCTATGTGTTACTGGATTTCATTTACTAATATTTTGTTCAGGGTATTTGCATCTACATAAAAGGGGATATTAGTCTATAGTTTTCTGCAAATTATAGAATGAGATATGAAATGTTTCCCTTTCTATATTTTCTGAAACAAATTTTAAAGGATTTGTATTATTTTTTAAGTATTTGGTACAATTTTCCAGAGAAGTCAACAGAGTCTGAGCTTTGTTTGGGGGAAATTTTAACTTCTTATTCAACTATTTCTTGTTTTTTGGCAGGATAGTGTAAATCGTTGTATTAGAAATCTTTTGTCTGATGAGGAGGGGGAGGCAGGATGTATGAGCTCCTGTGCTTATAAGCAAGTATTAGGCTGTAAAAAAACCTAGAAACCCAAGCTGGAACAATCAATTCACCTTTTGAAAAAGTGCAAAAGACACTGGAAAGTTTTATTTAAAGAGAGAAATAGTGAAATAAAATAAGAATGGCGTTTGATATATGATATAGCAAATGTAATCTCCTTGGACATTTCTCACAAACACGAAGAATGTATTTTTGCTTTTATTTTTGGCATTGATAAAATTTCCTGAAATGAAATTTTCCTTGCATGTACCATAGATCATAACACACTCGTGGACCATAAATTCATTACTAAACAGCTGTCTTTTTCTTTGTCTTGCTCTCATTCATTAAGAATGCTTCATTAAATGCTAGACTATCGTTTTTGGGGGATTTCTTTAAGTGAGTAGGATTCTCACTGACCCCCACTGTCGCTGCACAGACAGTTATCTCAATAAAGCTTACAGGACACAGTGCACAAATGTTCATTAGGGAGATTGTTCCCAGTGCTTCTGAAGGGTCAGGAAAGTCTCGATGCTCACTCAGGGGCATCTAGGGTTGAAGTCATAAAGAAGGCTAGCCACAAGCCTGATTTTGTGGGACCATCTTGAGAATTTTTTTTCTACTTTGTACTAGGTCAAACTAACCTAGCTACTATTCTCTCCTATCTGGGTACACATGCCTTACTGTGTGCCATGATTCAGCCCATTCACACTCCACGAAGTGCTTCTCCTCACATTACCATTTATAAAAATGCTCCCGTTCTGCTTGTGGAACCTTTTACACTCTGCCCAGACTAAGACTTCCTATTGCACATACTGTCATATCAGTATTGTTTGAGATAAGAATATAGCGATTTGTAATTGTTTTGTGTATAATTGCTTTGCTTCTTATTGTGTTAGGCTGGGTTCTCTAGAGAAGCAAAAACAGTGATGCTTAAATGTGTATGAATGTGAACAAAGAGTTATATCAAAAAATGACTCAGGAAGTTGTAGAAGTTGATAAGTCCAGCCTGATCAACTCCATGCCTCAGATGGTACAGCGGAGGCAGCTGACTCATGCATCTGTGGGGCTGGTCAAGCAGACAGCAAGAAGACCATAGCTGGTCATGCAAGGTGGAATCCAAGCCTGGCGGTCCACCGATGGTTCCGGGGGTTGGCAGGAGAGATGGCAGGAAGTTGCAACCGCAGATGCAGGGTCTGGATCTAGCAGAAGGGACGTTTTCCTATGGGAAGCTTAAAAAAGTGTAGAGGAGCAGGAGACAGCCCAGAGGAGTCTTTCTTCCAATTGTCTCCAAGCTGTGGTTGGAGACTCCATGCCAGCAGAGCTTCTGGCGGTGCAGTCTTGATTGCATGATGTTAGCTCCCATCATGGACTTGATTGCATGGTGTTAGGTCACCTGAAGTGGGATTGCTGCCACCCCTGGGAACACTGGCCCAGCTAATTGGCAACAGAACTTGCATCAGAATTTAATTATGCCAACCCCAGTTTAGATCAGCATAGCTGAGAAACAAAGAAAGAAACTGGATGAAATTGAAAGGAGAAAGCTTTCCGTGGGTTGATCAGATAAGAAGCAAGCCAGAATTCAGGTTGCCAATGCAGTTTCCCAAAAAGGGTATTTGCAGTTTTATACATGTACATCAGGAAGTAAATTGAGGGGATTGTGACTATGTAACAGATTTCAACATTCATGAATATTCATTAGGGCAGGGTGATGGTTCTTGAGTAGGAAATTACTTGCTTAGCTTCTTGCTTTTACATATTGTACAAGTTGGGTCTGGTGCCATTTTTTCCGATGACTCGTCATTCTTTGACCAATGTTGTGTTCATCCTAGAGTCAAGAGTAGTTTGTAAATGTCTTTCTTCACATGTGTGTCTGGCCAGATTTAGTTATAACCAATACTCACTTTCTGTAGTGGGACAATATCCTGGATGGGGAGGGGACAAAAGAGACTATCAGGGAGAAAAATACAGATTAATCATCAGCAGTATAAGAAATATATGCATGCAGATATTGATATACATACTTCAACATCTTGTGACAGCATTTCCTATGTCCTAAGGTTAGGCTCAAGGCGAGGCTAAAGAAGGAATAGGCTGTTCACTTCAAAAGAATTAGTCACTGAAAATCTTTGGAATAGAATAAAAATATTGCCAGGTACTAAAATCCTCAAGAAACAACGCAGAACATTGTCAGAGAGAGTGCCAGATGATGAGTCCCTGAAAGTGAAAAATGCTCAACATGTGAGCAAGGAAGTGTTGCCTTCTCAAAGGAGAGTTCATCATACAAACGTGATGGGTGAAGCCTGAAGGAGGGACGATAACAGGACTTTCATTTGCTGATGGGACGAGACTCAAAAGGAGAAGGGTTACCAATGTTATTAATCATCAAAATATGCAATTTGCCAAGTATGAAACTAGGAAAACTGGAAATTGTAAAAAATAATATAGAACACATAAAAATCAATATTCTAGGCTTTAATGAGCTAAAGTAAAATGGCATTGGCCATTTTGAACCAGAAAACCATATGATTCCCTATTCTGGGAATGAAACAATCGAGAGTAATGGCATTGTGTTCATTGTTTAAAAAGGCATTTCAAGATATATCTTGAAGTGCAATGCTTTCTGTGATAGGATTATATCTATACACATTCAAGAAAATCTGGTCAATAGAACTGTTATTCAAATTTATGCTTCGACTGCCAATAGTGACTAAAATGTTAAAGGATTTTACTAAATTCTTCATTCTGAAATTGATCAAACATTCACTCAAGAGACATTGATAATTATTTGTGATTGGAATACAAAAGTTGGAAACAAAGAAGAAGGAGCATTAGTTGAATTCTAGCCTTAGTGATAGAAATGAAGACCAAAGGCATACACTCGAATTTTACAAGAGCAATGATTTCTTCATAGCAAATACCTTTTTCAAAAAAACAAAAGGTGACAATACTCCTAGACTTCTCGAGATGAAATGCACAGAGATGAAATTGAGAAACTCAATATTAGAAGCTAAAACCAGACAAGACGTGGAGTGTGGAACAGGCCATGAATTGCTCACATGTAAGTTCAGGTTGAAGCTTAAGAAAAATTCTCAATTTAGTGAGTACTTCAAGAACAGATTTTACACATTGAACACTAATGACAGAAGACCTGATGAGTTGTGGGGTGGTATCAAGAATATCATACATGAAGAAAGAAAAAGATAATTAAAAAGATAGGGGAAGAAATAAAACATCAACATAGATGTCAAAGCAGACTCTGAAAATTGCTCTTAACCAAAGAACAGCTAAGGCAATTGGAATAAATGATAAAGTCAAGGAGCTTGACAGAAAATTTCAAAGGACAGCTAGAGAAGACAAAGTAAATTATTGTAATTAAGTGTGCAAATCCTAGAGTTAGAAAAACAATAAGGAAAAACACACTCAGCATATTTTACAGTGAAATGAACTCAAGAAAAAAAAATGTGTTCCGAATTGCAATATTTAAAGTTCTATAGAGATAGTATTTAATGATGCTGGAAGCATCTAAAGAAAATTGAAAGAATACATAGTCACTGTATCAAAAAGAATTATTGGACACTCAGCCATTTAGAGAGGTAGCATAATAGCAAACACCAATAGTAGTACTGAAGGAAGATATTCAAACTACACCGATAGCATTAGTTAAAAATTAGTCCTTGGGAATTGATGAAATACCACTTTAAATGTTTCAACAAACTGAAATGTTTCAACACTGGAACGACTATGCCTGGCAATTTGGAAGGCAGCTAATTAATAAACTGACTGGAAGATAGTCACATTTTTACCCATTCCCAAATAAAGGTGATCCAAAAAAAAGCTCAAATGATAAAACAATATCATTAATATCACATGCAACTAAAATTTTGCTGAAGATCATCCAACAACAGTTGCAGGGAGCTACCAGTAGGTAGGGAGCTACCAGTAGGTCAAGCCATATTTACAAGCGGCATTTAAAGTAAGGGATATCATTGTTAATGTCAGATGGATCTTGGCCAAAAACAGAGAGTAGAGAAAGATACTTATTTGTGTTTCATTGACTATGCAAAGGCATTCTACTATGTGGATCATATATTAAAGAAAAGAAAAAAAACTATGGATAAACTTGAGTAGAATGGAAATTCCAGGACACTTCCTTGTGTGCATGTGGAACTTGAAGTGGATCAAGAGGCAATTGTGTTCATAGAACAAAGGAATACTGCATAGTTGAAAGGTGTTTGTAAAGGTTGTAACCTCTTACCATACTTATTTGAGATACCATACTTACCATACTTTTAAGGTTTATTGTGCCAACCTGGCCAATAAACACGTGGGATTAATTGAAGGGCAGAGAGATAAATGGCTCCATGAGCCTCACCTTTCTTGTTCTCAGGTCTCTTGTTCCAGGGTGCTACTGCCTTAGCCAGTTCCCTGCTTCAGCTGGCAAGGCTCACTTCCTTCGAGACATCCTGAGGAGAAGCCACATGAACCTACCCTGATGTAGCCCTGGGAGCTGGAGCAGCCGTGTGGAGACCCCTGCCAGTGCTGAGATGCTTATACACTACTGTTTTCCTCCTGCAGTCTGCATCATTGCATGTCTTTTGTGAGATTGAAGAGGACTTTGTAGATTAGTGTCAGTCATATGGTCAAATGTTGGGCCTATGGGTTTGGGCTGCAGTGGGTTGGAATGTTTTCTTGATGTACACTTACCCTTTATGTAAAACTCTCTCATACATATGAGCTTCTGTGGATTTGTTTCCTTAGTTTACCAAGATTAATACATTATTCAATCTGCACGTTGAGCAAATAATCAGAAGCTGGCTTGCATGGAGACGAAGGTGCCATCAAGATTGAAGGAAGGCTTAGAAACAAACTGTGGTATGCAGAATACACAACCTGAAAGTGAGGAGGTCTTGAAGCACTTGCTGATGAAGACCAAAGATTGTGGCCTTCAGTATAGAGTAATAGAAGACCAAGATTTTCTCACAACTGGACCAATAGGTAATATTATGATAAATAGAGAAATGATTGAAGTTGTCAGTGACTTTGATTTACTTGGATCCACAATCAATTTTAATGGAAATAGCAGTCATGAGATCAAAAGATACACTGTGTTGGGTAAATCCACTGCACAAGAACACTTAAAAGGGTTGGAAAGTGAAGATTTTACTATGCTCCAGAAGCAGCATCAGTGGGACCCCATACAGGAACCCCAGTAGGTGAACTGGATTCTACCTCCGACACACTTGAAACCCGAGGACTTAAGCTGGAAAACACGTGGTGTCTGAAGAAACAGAAGACAGATGTACCAAGAGTGGTGCACTGTTGGGTGGTGGACAAATGAGATTTTGCTACACCAATGTCCTGTATACAGTATTAAGAGACATATTTTTCTGGCAATCCTCTGGTGGCCATTCTGTTATATTTTGCTCCTGCTTGTGTATAATAGAGTGTATCTCAGAGGTGCGCCACCATTGGGAATCCTCTTCTTGAAGCTGGGTTGCTCATTTCTCTGCTTTTTGGTAAATGAAACACAGAGACGTAGAGCCTATAAGAAAAGAAAGCATAACAAGGCGATGGCAGGGAGGGATGATGTAGTGGGGTATGGGAGACAAAAGGGAAATGACTTCAAGCCCAGGAAGGAAAAGTATGTCTGGAGACTAATTATGGAAGAAATTGTATGATTATGTTTGATATGATTGAACTATGGAATGATATGACATATATATATATATTTTCAAATTACAGCAAAATTTTTAAAAAAGGCATAGATCCAGGAATGAGTTCTGGGCTTGCACTAAATCCTAGCTTCAACTTAAGAACATTTATTTCTTATATAATGAAACTGCTCGATACTCAACTTCATGAAATTATTGCTGAAGATAAGGGTGCTACAGCAAAAATTGGTGGAGAGCAGATCAATCAAAATAGTATCTGGGGTCTTAAAGGCTTGTATTCATACAAGCATCTAAGTGAGACGCTAAATCCACACAAAACAAGCATACTAGCATGTGTGATCCAAAGATAACAATTACAAAATTTGAATATGTGAAGGTAAAAGTATCAATGCTAAAATTATGACCACACAATTTGCAGAAGGCTATAGAGGACCAGGGGAGCCCCAAAGCCATCTGCAGAGTCTCTGGTCAGACTGATCTGCTGGCAGATTCGCTCTAGCCAAGACAAAAGTCCAGAACATTCTTACTATCTGGCAGAGACCATTGTAATCCTGGTTATGTGGGATTGAACCTGGTACCAGGCCAATTGTCCTCCCTATAGACACAACCTGAATTTGTACTGAGTACAAATATCTCTTGGATGTCCCATTACTGAAATTTCTTCCCTAGCTTTTTGAATGTTGACAGGGATCTTCTCCCTCTTAGGCATAATTTATATTTTTGCCTTTATACTAATATGATCTTATCCTTTCATCATACTGTGATTTACTTGTCTTGCACTGTGTTCTGTTGGGTTTCCCAGCTGTGAAGCACATGAAGAATGGACACATGTTGGTGGGTGATGAGGAGGGCAGGGGGATGTCTAGAGTGAACAGTGAAGGTGGGAGGGGTAGGGAGCACTAGCACTGATAGTGATTGCACAGCTCAGTGTGAAGGCAGTGTGACCATGGGCTGGGGAAAGGCTCCATGATAAATGTGGTGGTGATTTTACAACTTCCTTTGATCTGA
>NW_022111369.1:82765590-82767537 GCF_000313985.2 Echinops telfairi | reverse complement strand
GGAACGGACTAACAAGACACCACCACCAACGGGCCCATTGGGCAAGCTGCAGAATTCACAGCATTACACAGAGCGGAACAGGTGGGATATTGGTCTAATTAATTACGTGAATGTACTTGTTGATAGGCACCATCAAGTCAGTTCTGATCAGAACAACCCATGCGCCACAGAACAGAACCTTGCCCTGCGCTGTGCCATCCTCACAATTATTCCTATGCTTGATTCCGTTGTTGCAGCCAGTGTCAGTCCATTTCCTTAAAGGTCTTCCCCTCTACTTTACCAAGCATGATGTCCTTGTCCAGGGACTGGTCTCTGTTGACAACGTGACCAAAGCATGGAAGACGAAGTCTTGTTATCCTTGTCTCGGAAGAACCCTCTGTCCAACTTTGTCCAAGATAGAAAGGATTGTCCTTTTAGCAATCTGTGGTACTTTGAATACTCTTTTCCAAAACTAAAATTCAAAATCATTGATTCTTACACCCTCAGACTTATTTTTGATCCTTAGATGCAAAGAACACTGAAAAACAGTAAGAATTCAGCCCTTGGTGGTTACCAGAACTGCTGGTTTGACATGGTCAAGTCAAAGAGCACATCATTATCCTGGGAAGTGTTCGAGAGACAGTAGCACTGCTCCAGAAATGAAGATGGAGGTTATGGTGGGGAAAATAGCTCCACTTTTGGCATTTCGTTTAATAATGGTACTCGTTTACATTCTTCTGGGGAGCTGCTAGTGATTTGGAACTTCTGACCTTGGAGTAGGAAGCCCAACACTCACCATTAAGACATCAGGGCTCCATATATACGGTTTCTTCCTTTAAATCCATAACCAAATGCAAAGCACACATCAAACATGTTAGTTAATTATATTATTTAAGTATAAAATATTCTTAGATTTTCTTTCTCCTGACATTAAAAAAATCATTATTTTACTTTATGCTTTGCTTTGTGTGTTAAAAGAAGTGGGGTATTTGTCCTGTGAATATTCTTTCAATTTGGACTATGTTAATCACACCCTAAGGAGCCCTGATGACATAGGGGGGTGCTCAGAGAGCTGCTAACTCCAAGATTAGAAGCTGTAACTCATGCAGGAAAGAGATAGGCCTGTCTGCTCCCATAAAGATTTAAAGTCTCAAAGATCTAAAGGTGGCAGTTTTACTTTTTCCTTTCCGGTCTCGAGCAGTCAGAATCCACTCAGTGACCTTGGTGGTGGGAAATACATCTTATGATCTCATCCACTGTCATTACTATAATTCTAGAGCTTAAACTGGGTTCAGAGTGCTTTGTAGCAAGAATACATGAAATAGCTGAATGGGTTCTTTTTCAGTTGTCTAATCCCAGGTCTCTGTACATTTCATTATTCTGCTTTGTCTTCTTAAGATGCACCTTGATATTTATGGCCAGCACTTTTACGTCATAATTTCCTCCACTTGCATTAGCTACTCTATGTTTAGTAGCAAGTGTCAGAGTCTCTTCTGACATCCACTCTTATCTTTTATTGCTCTCTTGTCTTTTGCTTTCTTCATATAAGATATTCTTGATGTCACCCCACAGCTCCTTAGTCTTCTTCCATTAGTGTTCACGGCTTTGAATCTCTTCTTGAGATGTTATTAAATTCAGGTGGGAGTATACTCAAGGTGGTATTTTGCCTTTCATAGCTCTGTTTCCATTTCTTCCCCTTCAACCTGAGGTTCTGTTCCACAGTCAGCCCCTGCGCTCATTCTGGTTGCCCATGTGGAACTTCTCCACTGTCTCTTCCCAAACCTGTATTTAGTTCAGTTCCTATGTATTAGATCTGGTAAAGTCCACATGAATAATCACTATTTATGTTGTTAAAGAGGATATTTGAACTGAAAAGTCATTAGGTTTTACAACATTCCTTCAGGCTCTTTTCTGCTTCACTGAATCTGTATTTGTATTCCAACCATAAATAATTATAAATGCATTTTT
>NW_022111369.1:82755794-82764707 GCF_000313985.2 Echinops telfairi | reverse complement strand
TATCTTTTGATAGCTGAGCATCATCACCTTTCTGCACCACACTTGCTATGCACCCATTTTGTCTTCAGATATTGTGGTGGGAAGGTGAGCATCACGGAATGCCAGGTTATTAGAACAAAGTGTTCTTGCATTCAGGGAGTACTTGAGTAAAGGCCCAATGGCCATCTGCTAGCTTGATTTACATATGTACATGCCTGTATTTAGACCTCTATAAATGCCCATTGCTTCCTTATTCTTTCCTCTATTTCCTTTTTCTTTCCTCTTGTCCCACTATCATATTTAGTCTTCATTCGGGTTTCAGTAATTCCTCTCAGTTACACAGGTCTTGCTCAAGCCCTACCAGGCATCCTTTGTCCTCCTTGCCATCGATTTTAGATCACTTGTTGTTGCCTTGTCCCCAGGTTTCTTAACACCCACTTCCTTTCCCCACCTTCCCTCTCCCATGTCCTCCAAGAAATGTCGTTCCCGTTGTTTTCTCCTCCGGATTGTTTATCCAGCCACTTTTATCTATAAATTCATCTTGATTGTGATTTTGATCAATTTCAGATTGAAGATATTGCCAACATTCTTAATTTTTCCATAATTGGCTTTACAGTTTTGTGTAGATTAGAATAATAGTTGTGGTGATGGGATTTCCTTGTTTGTATGTAGATGCTCTCTTATACGATATTTTACTTTTAAATAGATATTTAAATGCCCTGTCTGATGATGAATGTGACAATAATTCTCTTGGATTTTTCATTCTTGATCTAATAAACCATATGATTAAATTTGGACCTTAAATAAAGATAACCAAAGAAGAATCAATGCTGGAGAAGAACATTGAAAGTTCCATGGACTGCTAAAGCACAAACCAGTCTGTGTTTGACAGAGTATGGCCAGAGAGCTCCTTAGAGGCAAGGATGACAAGATTTCTTCTTACATATTATGGACTTATTATCAGGAGAGACTAGTCCCTACAGAAGGACATCATGCTTCATAAAACAGAGGGCCAGTGAAAAAGAGGAAGGATTCCAAGGAGAGGTATTGCCACCGTGGCTGCAGCAATGGGATCAAGCATAGGAACAATTTTGAGGATGGCTCAGGACAGGACAGTGTTTCCTTCTGTTATATATAAATATATATGGGTCACTATGGGTTAGAACTGACTCTATGGCACCTAATGACAAAGTGATTGGCTCAACATGGCCAATAAAAGTTCATTTTAGCTCACTCATTTCCATAATACTGGTTTTTGTGCATACTACTTCATTTCTTTGCCTTCATTTTTCCTAGATTCATACTTAATACAATCCACATTCCAATTATTAATAGATGTTTTCAGCAAATTCTCCTTGTTTTAATTCACACCTTATCAACAAATGAAGGTACTGACGGTTATGGTAGAAAGTGGATTTGGAGTTGGGCTGCTCCCCACAAGCTGGCAGTTCAAAAGCGCTAGCCACTCAGAAAAACCAACAGGAGGCTTTCTACTCCCTAAAGATTTATTGTCTCAAACACTCACAGGGGCAGTCCTGCCTTGTGCTGTAGGGTTAATGTGAGTTGAATTAACTCCATGGTAGCGAGTGCATTTTCTATTTCATAAGGAAGTACATCCTCTAGTGTATATTGGGCACCTTCTGACATGAGTGATTCATCTTTGGGCACAATATCCGACAATGTTCTGCTGTGATTCTTAAAGTTTTCAGTTGCCATTTTCAAAAAGCCAGCTCTTAGTTCTATAGTTCAACTGAAACATTTTCACCTTGTCTCACCCTGCTGGTATTTGAAACATTAGTGACAGATGATTTCCAGCATCACAGCAACAGGCCAGCAATATGATGAAGTAACAACACAAGCTTGAAAACAGTGGCTCTCAATGATTGTTTTTTAATCATTTTATTAGGGGCTCATGCAACTCTTATCACAATCCACACATACATCAATTGTGTAAAGCGCATTTGTACATTCATTGCCCTCATCATTCTCAAAACATTTCCTCTCCAATTAAACCCCCGGCATTAGGTCCTCATTTTCCCCCTCCCTCCCCGCTCCCCCATCCCTCATGAGCCCTAGATAATTTATAAATTGTTATTTTGTCATATCTTGCCCTGTCCGACGTCTCCCTTCACCCACTTTTCTATTGTCTGTCCCACAGGGAGGAGGTCACATATAGTTCCTTGTAATTGGTTCCCTCTTTCCTGCCCACTCTCCCTCTACCCTCCCAGTATCGCCACTTACACCACTGGTCCTGTAGGGCTCATCTACCCTGGATTCCCTGTATTTTCAGTTCCTATCTGTACCAGTGTACATCCTCTGGTCTAGCCAGACTTGCAAGGTAGAATTTGTGTCATGATAGTGGGAGCGGGGAGTAAACGTTTACGAACTAGAGGAAACTTGTATTTTTCATCGTTGCTACATCACACCCTGACTGGCTCTTCTCCTCCCCGAGACCCCTCTGCAAGGGGATCTCCAGTGGCCTACTAATGGGCTTTGGGTCTCCACTCCGCACTCCCCCATCATATATTTGCTCAATGCTATAATACAACTAAAACCATTTCCAAATTCCTTCACCAATACCATGTAATAAAGCAAACCTCATCCAAAGATGTGCACATTTTACCTGCTTTTATATCACAACTGAAAAATTAGCAGTTGTGGGTCTGTGTAAAATGTTTCCTGGATTATTTCATTATTTTCCTTCCTTCAATGTGATGATAGTATTCATTTGGAAAAGAGTCAGATTCATTTTCTCAATTTACTACCCTCCCCTTTCCTTGTGATCCAATATATTAAGAATATATAGAATACTAATGTGCTTTCAAAATTTAAAATCATATATAATTATATAGGCAGATCTATAGGCAGCCCTAGAGTATAGGTGATGAATTCCAATTTATGGACAACTGCTACTTGACCTTTAATATTATGTCATTTTTACCTCATTCTGGACAATTTAGGCAAACTCTACTCCCTGTACCCTACAAATCTTTCATCACAGTCATCTTCACTAGCTTTAACTTGCTCTTAAATCATGAAAAAGACCATGTGTGTTTTATGGCACTAAATGAGGCTAACTTAGAACTGTATACACCTGCTCCAATGTACCTACAAATTCCTGAAGCTAAAATCCACAGCTGGAGGACCCCCGGTATTTCTTCCCCTGAACCATCCACTCTCTTCTTCAGTCCCTGTAAGTAACCGATTTCATTGTTTTCAGATTTCTCCTTCATGTAGTCATTTCATACAGTTTATCAAACATAATTTCTTATCAGTTATCTAAAACAAAAGATGGTGTTGATGTTTTTCCTGATTACTTATGTGTTCAAAATTACATCATTTTCTTCTATTGCCTCTGAATTTTTAAAATTTCAGTTAGAAAAATATCCCCAATACCAATGATTCCATGTAATATTTGTGTGATCACAGGTTTTTTCCCCCTAATGTTGAATTTTCCTTATCCCTGGTATGACTCCCACTTAATTATGATTCATTTTTTGATCTGTTGCTGAATTCTATTCATCAGAATTTTGTTCAGAATATTTACATCTATGTTTTTATTAGGGGCATTTGTCTGTAGTTTTCTGTTTCTGTGGAGGTTTTGCCTGGTTTCACTCCCAGGGTTATGCTCAATTCAGAGAATGAGTTTGAGATTTTGTTGTCTTTTTCTGTGTTCTGGAATACTTTGTGCAGAATTAGTCACACACAATTCTTCACTGAAAACTTGATAGAATTCCCCCGTGAAGCCAGATGGTCCTGAGCTTTACTTGGGTCAGAGTTTTGTTTTTGTTTGTTTATGAGATTCTCTTTCTTATTTTATTATGATTCTGTTGATGTTTTCTAGTTCTGTCGTTATTAATTTGGGGTAGATTGTGTATTTCTGGGTGTCTGTCTATTTCTTTTAGGCTATCAAACTTGGAGTACAGCCTTTCTGAGTACCGTGCTATTCTTTTTCCCCCCCCCCGGGCTGTCATTTGAATATGTTGTGATGTTGCTCATTTTATCTCTAATTCTAGACATTTGCATTCTTTTCTATCTTTGTTACATTTGCCAGTGGTTAGTCAATTTTGTTGATTCTTTCAAAGCACAAATGTCTTGCCTTGTTGACTTTTCTCAGTGATTTTCTGTTTTTCAGCTCATTTGTTACTGCACTTTTATTTATAATTATTTTTCTTCTGTTGTTAGAGAGTTTATGTTGTTGCCCTGGTTATAGTTATTGGAGGTGTTGTGCTAAGGTGTTGATTTTTGTTTTCTTGTCTTTTTTCATGTGTACATTGTTTGCTATAAAGTACCTTCTGGTAACTGTTTGTGCTGTGTCCCAAAGATTTTTGGTCTGTTGTGTTATGATTCTCACTGTTTCCAGGAATTTCTTAGTTAAATCCCCTATTTGCTCTAGTATCCTGTCATTTCTAAGTAGTGTGTTGTCAGGCTCCAAGTGTTTGTCTTTATGTTGCTGTTCTTTCTACTGTTGATTTCTATTTTTGGAAACCATTTTTGGAGTATCTGTCTGAAGTGTTTCTCATTTTTGGAGCTGTGATCTGAGAAAATTCATTTTAGGATCTCAATGTATTTGAATTTGCTAAGGCTTGCTTTGTGGTCTAGGATGTGATCTATTTTAGAATTTGTACTGTGTCCTTGGAGAATAACATATATTATGTTGTTATTTGGTGGAGCTCTCTGTATATACCAAGACGGTAGAACTGGTTGGTTGTATTTTTTAGCTTTTCTGATTGTTTATTGAATTTATTTCCTGATGTTCTATCTTTCCCCAAGTGCGGTATATTGGTGTCTTCTACCCTTACTTTTAAGTTACTGGTTTTTCTCTTCAACTCTATAAGGATTTCATTGGTGTGTCTCAAGTGACTCTGATTGAGTCTGTGAATGTTTATTATTGTTACATGTTCCTGTTCTCTTGTTCCTTAGGTCATTATGTAGTGACTGTTATTGTCCCTCATTATGTTATTTGCCTTGAACTCTATTTTACTGGAGATTAATATTGCCACTCTTTTCTTTGTATGGTTGACATTGGCATGGTAGAATTTTTCTTCACCCTTTGGTTTTTAGTCTATTTTTGACCTGGATTTTAAGGTATGTCTCTTAATGGCAGCATATTGAAGGTTCTTGTTCCCTTACCAAGTCTATTATTCCCTGTCTTTTCATAGGTCCATTGAATCAATTGACATTCAGTTTTAATATATTAACATGTGAGGGTAATATTAACATATGAGGGTTTGTTGCTGTCATTTTGCTGTGCTTGTGTTTGGTTTATTTTATTTTTTCTTTCTTCCTTTTTTTCTTTTTCTTTTGTGCATATGTGTATGTGTGTGTGTGTGTGTTCTTTGTTCGACCTCCAATTCTGTGTTATTTTAGGTGCTGTTTCATTGCATTTGTTTCTGGGTAGTGTTTGCTTGCTGTTGTTGGCCATCGTGGTCTTGCTAATATTTTTGTAATGCTGGATTTGTTCTTATAAATTCCTCTTGTTTTTTCCTTTTTTGTAGATATCTTTATTTCTCCCTTGTATTTAAAGGATAATCTTATTGGATATAGTATTCTTGGTTAGTAGTTCCTTTGTTTGTTTTCTCTATCGCTTAGTATATGTAGCTCCATTTTCTTCTTGCCTGCATAGACACTGCTGAGAAATTTGAACTTATCTTGATCAGTTTTCTTTGGAGGTGAATGTTATTTTTCCCTAATGTGTTAGTCTGGATAAACTAGAGAAATAAATCCACAGAAACTCATATATGGATTAGAGAGAGTTTTATATATACGGTAAGTGTACATTCAGAAAGTATTCCAACCCAGTCCAGTCCAAGCCCAACAGCCCATATGTCTGACACCGATCTACGAAGTCCTCCTCAAACTTACAAAACACACACAATAATGTTCAATGCACGAGGATCACAGGCCAGAGGGTAGAAAGTCTTGAATCTAGTGGCAGTGTACACATCTCAGTGCTGGCAGGGGTCCCCACGCAGCTTCTCTAGCACCCAGGGCTACATAAGGGTAAGTCCATGTGGCTTCTCCTCAGGGATGTCTCACAGGAAGTAAGCCTTGCCAGCTGAGACAGAGAACTAGCTAAGGCAGCCACACACTGGTCTGACCATCAGAGAGCAAGAGATAAGAGAACTAGAAAGGTGAGGCTCACTGAGCCATTTATCTCCCTGCCCTGCAATTAATCCCACATGTGTTGATCAGCCAGGTTGCACAATAAACCTTAACTATCTCACCTAAGTAGCCTTAGGATTCTCTTCTATTCCTTGAAATCAGAGAGTTTGATCACAATATGTCATAATATTTTTATTTTGGCATCTATCATTTTGGAGGTTCTCTCAGCATTGAGAGGAGATTTAGAATTAAACATGAAATATGGATTAAATTAAAGAGGAGAGCATAAAGGCTGAGGGAAAAAAAAACAGAATAAACCAGTGGTTTAGGTTAGGATTGCTACTTGTTGACTGGGATAATATATAGACTTATCTTGCAGGTCAATTGGGAGATGCTCATTGAAAGAGTTTTCAGAGGAAAATGGGGTTCAGAAAACTAAGAGAAATTAAGAAAATGGCAAAACTCATTGCTTAAGTTGTGAGGAAGTGTGCTCTATGCTGCCCATGCAGTTTGCTCTCCATGCAGGGCTCTCAGTGGGCCACACTATGAGGGGCTTGGCAGGCCAGTTCGATATTGATATTTCTAGATTCTTATCATAATAATTTAACAACCACAGTAAAAATGCTTTAATTATTTTTATTCCATGTGAATTAGTGAAAAAGATTCTTGCTTGACTTTTATTTTTACCTTTGGCTCATGATGGTCACATGCCCATACTCTATCCCAAGAGATAACATCCTCAAGGCAGAGAGAGACTTCTAGGCACAGACAACAGGCCAACTTCCAAAACTGAGTGAAAATCTGAGATTTCCTTCTCACCACCACAAGTCTTTTTTCCCTAGAGATAAAATCTGCCATTAATTTGTGTTCGCCACGAGTTAGAACAGACTCAATAGGAACTGATTTGTTAGCTTTATTGTGTTTGGTCTTCTTAACGTGATGTTAGTACTAAATAATAGCTGTTGAATAATTCTGTTAAAACACAGCTGCTGGCTGAAAGATGGGAGGTTTCAGAAACACCTCAGAAGAAAGGTCTGGCAATCTGCTTATGCAAAATCAGCCAGTTCTGCTTTGACACGTATGGGGTCATCGCGGTTCAGAATCACCTGGACAGCAATTGCTTAGCCCAGTATAATAGCTGCTTCGAGGGCATCTTTCCCTGAAAAATGTGATTTAGGGATCTAACAGTAGTGTCTGGACAATAAAGAAATTATCACAAGCAAAGTTTTACAACTTAATTTTCTTCAAAGAGAATATGAAATTTACTATAATTCTTACTATAGACATTCACAATAATTTCCATTTCATGAACCGTTTTCCTTTTTCATTCAGGTCCTTGCTTGCATGCTTTGATTGGAGTATATACTTGGGTTCATATGATCTGTGGGGGAAATAACAATGTTGTGTGATTCCACCAGAAAGGAGTAGCAGATGGTACCAGTGGTATTGAAAGCTATTTGCCAAAGTCATAAATTTCACATTAGCAAGATCTAGGAGGTAGATTAATGAGTCATTACTTTGTTGTATTAAATTTCTTAGATGCTGGTTGTAAATGAGGTTTTCTAAGTAATGCCAGTAAAAATTAAATTTTATGTAGACTTTCTCCCCATTTTTAAATCCAAATAAACTCAGCACAGTTTACTAAGCATCTACAGAGACCAAGATCTCTGTGATTATTGCCAAATGGCATTCACCTGTGAGGATCAAGGAGCTAAAAGAAACTTTCTTCACCATATTTCCTTATCTGTGAAGTGAAGCAATATAACTACATATCTAAAGTCATGTTATTTTTGTTTCTTTCAACTTTTCTCTGTGTTTCAATCTAAATTTATATTGTTGTGGGATAAAATGAGAATAGTGCAAATCAATATATAACAAATATGTACACAGGGCAATATACAAGTATGATATCAAATGTGGAAAAAAATCAACCTACTGAAGAAAAATATGGTTGGCATTTAGACTCCAAACTAGTCAGAGAGCTAGATATGAATTTGAATATTGAAAAAAGGAAAATTAATTTAATGTTGTGGTAGTTTGATGTTGAAAACATTTTGATAAAACTTCAGTTATATAAACAATTCTATTAAGATTTGAGATTGTTTTCTGTGGAATTGGATATAAAAATAATAGATAATAAACTCGGTACAAAGATGTGGCATCAAGGAAATTTTGAGGGGGGCCAGAGAGGGTCATCGTGTTTTTGTGAACCATCAAGTCAGTTTCAACTCACAGCAGCCATGTGTTCCACAGAATGAAATACTACCTCGTCTTGTGCCATCCTCACAATGTTCATCTAGTTGAGCCCTTCAATGCAGCCCTAGTGTCAATCCATCTTGTTGAGGGCAGGCCTCTTTTTCGTTTCCCTTCTACTTTATCCGTATCATGTCTTTCTTCAGGAACTGCCCTCTCCTGACAACAGGTCCGAAGTGTGTGGGACAAAGTCTTGCCACACTCGCGTCTAAGAAGCATTCTGGTTGTACTTCTGAGACATACTTGTTGTTCGTTTTGGCAGTCCATGGTACTGTCCATAATCTTTCCCATCACTACCATTCAAATACAGCAATTCATCTTTGGTCTTCTTTATTTAATGTCCAACTTTCACATGCAATTGAGGCATTTGAAAATACCATGATTTGGGTCAGGTACATCTTAGTCCTCAAAGGAGCATCCTTGTTTTTCAACAATTTCAAGAGATCTCATGTAGTAGATTTACGCAATGCACTGTGCCATTTTAACCTCTCTTGACTTCTGCTCCTGTGAGCATAGATTATGGAGCCAAGTAAGACAAAATCTTGACAACTTTCATCATTTTTTCATTTGTTATGT
>NW_022111369.1:82749422-82755063 GCF_000313985.2 Echinops telfairi | reverse complement strand
CATTAGCACTGGATTATGCTGGATTTTCTAGAGGAATAAAACCAGTAATAGTCCAGTGTACATAATAAGGCTCTTTATATCCAAAAGAAATTTATGTCAAGGAAGCAGCCTGGCCAGTCCATTTCAATTCCATGTGTCAGATGCTAGCTGGAAGCCATGCTAGACTTATACAGATGCTGGCTAATGACCCAGAGCGTCAACGTGGGAAGCTGGGGGAGCACAGGTCAGTGTGTGTGGAGTCACATTAGCAGGAGCAGGGCAGGGCACCTACAGATCCCTGGATCTCTAAATCAGATGGGACTCTGGCTCAAGAAGATGGGAGTGAAAGGGTAAGAGAGAGAACAGTTTCCCCCAGGGCCTCTTAAAAATAGGCCAACCCCCCAAGGAAACAGCCTTAGGTTATGCCTTAATTGATTGGGATGGCTCCATCATATCTTCTTACAGGTGCACCGATTGACAGAAGAGCCTAACCATCACAATCACCTAATAGTACAGCATGAGCCAAATAATATCAACCCATGACAGCACACAATTGTACAAGCTAAATAGTCAAAAGCATTACTGATGAGTCAAGGACAACTCAGGATGACACTGTGTAACAAAACAGAACCAAGTGCCACACTTCTTGTTTTGTTTTTGCGGTAGTCTTTTCGAAAGCCATTCACACAAATTTTCTTCTGCAATGCTACTGGATGAATTTGAACTGCCAACTTTTAAGGTTATAGGTGGATAATGATGAATAAAGAAATTAAGAGTGAAGGTTCTGCCGTCGGCTTGCATTGCGTGAGGCTTGAGCTGTCGCGTGGAGACAGTGAAGAGTGAAAAGAATTCCCGTGAACAAATGTGGAGGGTTTGACACTACATTGTACCTACTAAAGGAAGAGGCGAAGAATGCTAGGTGTATTACAAGGGAGACAAGAGCAGCAAGCAAGGGCAAATTTGTTAACTATAACGTCATTTCAGATCTTCTCAGAGAAACCGTGCTGTAAATCATATTGTGAACTATAGGAAATAGAGGCTAAGACTGCAATTTAGAATCCATTTAGAAATAAGTTTAATTCCAAAGTCTGTGTCATTTCATTATTTGTCCTTGGGCAATTTTATTATAAGCATAATTTTGAATTGCAATAGGGCTAACACATTTTATAGGTGAGGCATTAGTGTTAGGTGGTTTAAAAAAAGTCATGAGTGTGTGCTGGCAGAAAAAGTCAATGCAAAGCAATAAAGCATGAGTGCAATGACCAGACTTTAAA
This sequence comes from Echinops telfairi, assembly GCF_000313985.2. Taxonomy (NCBI): domain Eukaryota; kingdom Metazoa; phylum Chordata; class Mammalia; order Afrosoricida; family Tenrecidae; genus Echinops; species Echinops telfairi. Next base: position 82,753,810 of record NW_022111369.1, on the reverse strand, counting down.
AGACGATCCAGGAAAGAAAATGGTACAAAGTGAAAGCCCAGAGACAGATGAGAGAAGCACTGAATGAGCAGAAAGACCTGGGGCTGTATTGATGTAGTGAATCAAAGAGAGGCCAACGAGTCTAAAGGAAGATCTGAAAATGGCTTTGAGAGGTTGAGAAAGAAAAGAACTTACTCAAATCTGGTAAAATATTCAAAGTAAGGAGGGGATTAGAGGTTATATAATTTTCTGTTAAAATGTAGTTTAGGATGGGGAAATAGAAACTAAAAGTTGATTGCATTCACTGAAGAGTCTCTGGCTCTAGTTGTCAACACTGGTGGTGTAAATGGTTAAGAACTTCACTACTAATCAAAGGTTGGTGGTTTGAACCTCCCCAGAGGCACTCAGAAGAAAGGCCTGGCAGTCTGCTCCTGAAAGTACACAGCCACGGAAAGCCCAATGTAGTGCAGTTCTCCTCTGAAACACCCGGGGTCATCATGAACCAGAATCTCACAACAAACGGTTTGTGTGTTTTTGTTTGTTTTGTTTCATTTCATTTGCCAACAAGATGAGTTGATACGGTGGCTGCAACAATGGTCTCAAACATACGAGCAATGGCACAGGCCAGGGTAACGCTGCGTTCTGTCAATCATAAATTTGCTGTGACTCGGCATCTAATAACTATGTAGTTTATATGTTAGGGTGCCAACGCACACACTAGACGTTTGCATCCACCCAGAGGCACCTGGAACCAAAGCCTCCGGATCTCTAATGCTACAGTAGAACTCGGACTCCACCGCATCAGGACTCGACAGAATCCACAGGATTTCCACGCGAAATGTCGAGAACATTTGGCATCGGAGCTGGAACAAAACATCCGAATCTGACACGACGCACGTGATTTTAGTAAACAAAAGCAGTTCGTGTTTTGGTCACTTGGCATTAGTTGGCATTGTTAATACGTATTATTTAAACCTTTTGCGCCTGTGTTGCAAGTGTTTTTCTACAATTTTCTTAGTTTTTGTGGCTGTTTGTACTGCTTTCAGTTAAAATCTGGGTCCAAAAAAGAGTTTTTTTTTTAAAGAATCATGATAAGGAACTGGTTAACCGTGGTATTGATATTGAAACCAGTTAATGAAACGCCAACAGCAGACCATATTAGACAAATTTTTTTTTTTTTTTTTTTTAGAGAACAACCAGGTCCTAGTGAAAAAAGGCAAATAAGGGGGAAAACTCCTGAAAAGCAGCAACAAGTTGATTTGATGGAAGGGGATTCCCCCTCCAAACAATGACTCTCTTCACCCCTCCTCTCCGCATCCGTGTCCACAGATCCAGATCCTCATCAGTCTCAAGGTATGGGCCATACTGTACTTGTTATAAACTTTCTAAATGTTGTTTCTTATTTAAATTATATTATTTAACTCTGGACTTACTTACTTTGAAATTTCTGTGTAATGTTTTGTATAAAAAGGCAAGGTTAGAGTTAAAAACTTGGTCGAAAATGGATGAATCCGTTTTCAGTTATTTCTTATGGGGAAAATTGATTCAGAACTTGACGGCATCACATCACAACGCTACTTCTAGAAAGAAAATTCTATGTTGCCCAGTTCTGTTCTGATACACATGTGGTCACCCTGACCTATGATCAATGTCATGACAACTGAAACTAATTGGCCTGAAGCTTAAGCATGGGTACTTCGAAGTTACAAGCATTTAAATTCTAGGCTTGACAATGTACTATTTAAAGTTGTATGATTTATAACCAGCAGCATATTTGATATTATAAAATATCCAAAAGTGATAAAAGAAATAAAATCAACAAACAAAATTGTATGAATACCTTCTCCTTGAACAAACAGCTATGCCTGTGGCTGAAAACATGGACCCAGAGCCAGAATTCCTGAGTGATGAGCTAGCTCTGCAACATTCTCGATGTAGGACCTTAAAAATGACAATGCTGAGATGCCTTTTCCTCATGGGGGAGGGTTAGGAATATTGCATGTCATACAGAACTGTAGGAACACTGAGTTAATAAGAGGTAGCTTCCTAATATTTGGAGAAATTTTTCATTATTTTTTCATTTCACTTTTCCACAAACATTTCGATGGCCCTCTTCTAGGTGGAGCACTTTGAAGTGCATCTGACACACTGACAACCCATCGCCATAAGTTCGAGTCTAACTCACCACGAGCCTGTCAGACAGAGTAGAACTGTCTCATCGTTAGAGAAGCAGACCACTCCATTTTTATCCCAAAGAGCAGTGGATGGTTTCACTATTTATATCTCTTTTTTTTGGTAGTGGTGGAATTATGTGTAGTTATTTTTTATTAGGATTCATCCAAATCATTCTGTAGCAATGAAAATTTTTCTTCTCAATGGCTTAATTAATATTTTTTATACTATCCAGGGCAACTCAACTGAATCCCTTTCTTTTCTAGTGAGAGTGAACCATCATGTTGTGGCTCTAGAGCAGACATCTACCACCCACCCATTTGTTTGTCAGACTTTAGTGACTTGCATATTGCTGTGACGGTGGGAGCCAGGTCACCGTATTTCAGATATCAACAGAGTCACTGGTACCAGACAAGTTCAGAGCTTTCAGACTAAGACAGATGACCAAGAAAAGCCTGGTGATGTACTTCTGAAAATTACCCTGTAAAAAATGCACGGATCATAACAGAACATGGTCTGATGCAGTACTGTTCAACGAGCTCCTGTGTTGGAAACCACTCAAAAGACACCGTGGCTGCAACAAGGGGCTCAATCTATCCTGAAGATGGCTGCACAGGATCGGACAGTAGTTTCTGTTGTACATGGTATCACTGTGCGTCACAATGGATTGGACAGCAACTAACACAACAGCTGTAGGTAAAATTAACACTTAATTACCGAGGGTACGCACTCCAGAATCCTCTCAGAACAGCCTTTCTGACCACACGAGCGTTGTTCATTAGGAAAAATAGGACGCCGGCATATGTTGTCAGTAGCCCTTAGGGAGCTTGTGGTTAGCTTGACCTGGAATAGACAGAATTTAAATGCTCACCCTGGTTTACTAAAGAAGAAAGGTAGCATGGCCTTTTGTGAGAGAACAAGCCATTTGAGGCAATTTCCACATTATAGACAGCTGTTAAAGAATAATTTTCTGTGCATGCTTAATTGCATTACTGTTTTCCCTTTCTATTAAAGTCTCACACTTGACAGCCAGTAGATAGCACCTTAAAGAGCATTCCTAGTTTGTGAAACCTGTATATTGATTTTTTATGAAAACATGACAAGTAGAAAGATTCACTGAACATGAAATTCCTCCATAACTCAGTGACCAGATCTTTCCAGAAAGATAGAGCATAATTTGTAGAACATGTGGATAATCAAAATTATATTCAAAGAAGAACCTTTGAGAAAGTCTGGAGTTTTCAAGTCTCCACTTATCATTGTACTTGCCTATAAAAGTAACGTTTACTTGAAAAGTGTTCATTTTTGTATGTGTATTTATTATAGATATTAATTAGTGGTTTAGAATGAATGGAGGTCTAAGATAGAATGGAAATATATCTATTTGAGCTCACAGATATAAATGTTACCCATATTAGGAGATGACTTGCTATCTTACGAGGTTTTGTAGTTCAGAAGCAGTTTAGAGGAAACTGTTTGCCTTGAACTCTGTAAAACAAGCATGGGAGCTGCACTTCTGTTTTGCTTCAGAACATAAAATAACCTGATCAAAGCAGGATATTGACAGTGTTACATCATTGAACAAAGGAGACTTCTACAGGGTGCACAGAAACAACCAAGTAATCATTTTGGTGATGGTGTTTAACTAAGGCCTCTTATTGTCTTCCAGTTGAGAACAAACCCAAACCAAACTCACTGTCATTTTGTTGGTTCTGTCTCAGCACCAATGGGGTTTCCAAGACTTGAACTCTTTATGGGGCGAGACCATCTCATTTTTGTCCCATGGAGCACCTGGTGGGTTTGAACCATCGACATTGCTATTAGCAGTCCAACGTCCAGCCCACAGTTGGATGTCACTTCACACCGATAGTGATGCTAGGTATGGCTGTGGAGGTCATTGGTTTGCGGAAGCAGATTCTGACTCACGGTGACTCCATGCACGCAGGGCAGAACTGCATTCAAAGGGGTTTCCAAGCTGGAACATTAACAGAAGCAGATGTTCAGATCTTTTCTTCCACTACTGGGTGGGCCTGACCGTCCAACCCTTAAGTTAGCATTTGAGAGCAAAAAGTTTGAACAACTTAGGGAGCTCTTCGCTAGTATCAATCAGATAAGCACATCATTCTTTCTTCTTTTCTGACTATGAGTGCTTTTGACCGAAGTACTGAGAGATCTAGAAACTAGGGGAGTGTCCAGTTAAAATTTTATTTTGAGAACAAAACTATGTCACACTAATG
>NW_022111369.1:82746319-82747852 GCF_000313985.2 Echinops telfairi | reverse complement strand
TGGCAGTGAATTCGGCGTTTGGAGTGATGAACCAGTCCTGCGGATTTCACCTTGAATCTACACCTTGACATTGAAGACCACTTTCTTTATCTCTAGAACACCTACAAGCTTTTCCCATCTTGCTCTCTCTTGAATATCTTGTACTGCAACTATTCCTAAACGAGGTTTGCCTAATAACATGTTTTTTATTCTCACATTTTTTTTAGATATGAACTCCCCTAAGATTCTTTCCTCTGAAACTACTTGCAATTCTGTCTGTACATAGCTCATCATAGCTTTCAGTTCCCAGAAGTATCATTGCATGTTGAGTCACCATTCCCGGCTCTGATTTCCATGTTCCCTAATGACTGAGCTCTGACCTTCAGTCACATTGCCATCAAATCCATTCTGACTTATGGCAATGCTAGAGGGCAGAGAAGAACAACATCTTTGGATTTCTAAGACTTTAAACTTTACAGGAATAGGCAGTCTCATCTTTTTCCTGCAAAGCTGGTGGGTTAAACACTGAATTTGTACTTAGCAGCTCAATGTGAAAACTACTATGCCAACCCACTGGGGCTCCTGTTCTGGCCATGGTCATTATGTGCCATCAGTTTGGTTCCAATATATAAGGACCCAATGCACAACAGAACCAAACACTGCCCAGTATAGGCCTTCAGTGTCTGACACTGTTTAGAAGCTATGCATAAGGTTTTCAGTACCTACCTCCTCCTAAGTGGGCAACTGATTCCTTATTCATTGTCTGTTCTTAGCCTGGAAGCTCCACTGAAACCTGTTCACTTTCGGACCCTGCTGGCATTTGACATACCCCTGACACAGCTTCCAGCATCACAGCCACACACCAGCCACCACAATATGACAAACTGGCAGACAAGTGGTTGTGCCTTTGGTAGTATGAGTCCTTGAATAAAACACAAACCCGGAATGGAGGTGAAAGGAGAAAGTGAACAAAGCATGATATGAGGTGAATATTCTTTTTGTGATATTGAATTATATGAGAATACAATTAGAGGTCATGGCATTTAAAGTTTAAAAATCTATGAGAAGGAAACAGATGGTCATATTTATGGCATAAAAAGTAGAAGTTGGGTTTCTAAAATAAGTTATAGAACAATGATGGAAATATTCTTGGCAAGAATCTGAGCGGTATATATTCTAAAGAACTGGATGTATGTATTGCCATGTACCCATGAAGAAAGATTCTGATGAAAATATAAATAGCACAACTGGCTAGAGAAAAAGAGACAGAATAGGGAATCAATGGAAGAATTATCATAATTGGAAAAACTGTGCAATAGTTATGAGGAGAAAATAATAGGAGCGATGATATTAAGGTGTAGTTATATACTGAAACCCAGAAATCGTGTTGGAATAAGTTAATTAAAACCAAAATTAATTCTTCGTATTTCTTTTGGAGGTGCTAATTATTCATACAAGAATTATAGTAGACCATTTTCATGAAACTAAAAGATGGTGTTAAAGTAGAAAAATAAGAAAAATTTAAAGATATCATACATATATATGTGTGTGTGT
>NW_022111369.1:82743123-82745055 GCF_000313985.2 Echinops telfairi | reverse complement strand
ATTCCATATATATATTCATTCCAAACAAAGGTGACCCAACAGAATGCACCAATGATATAACAATGTCATTTGTAGCAAATGCAAGTAAAATTATGCAGAACATCACCCAAAATGCTTGAAGCAGTACATCGACAAGAAGCTACCAGAGATTTAGGCCAGATTCAGAAGATGATGTGGTAAAAGGGGTATCATTACTGATGTCAGATAGATCTGGACTGAAAGGACAGAATACCACAAAGATGTTTGCTTGTGTTTTGCTGATTATACAAGGGTATTCAAATGTGTGTATCATAACAAAGTATAAATGAACTTGAGAAGAATGAAAATTCCAGAACAGTTCACTGTGCCCATGTATCACCTGTACATGGATCAAGAGGCAGTTGTATGAACAAAAAAAAGGGAATATTGCATTAATTGAAATCAAGAAAGGTGTGTGTCAAGGTTGGGTCTTCTGACCAAGCTTATTCAAACTGTAGGCTGAACAAATAATCCAAGAACCTGGATTATATGCAGAAGTAGGTGGCAGAGGATTGAGGGAAGGCTTATAAACAAGTTGAAATATATAGATGGCACATCCTACTTGCCGAAAGTAAGAAGGACTTGAATCTCTTGTTTATGAAAATTAAAGATTGTAGCCATCGGTATGGATTGTAATTCAATGTAAAGGGGATCAAAATACCACTGGGCCAATAGGTGACATCGTGATAAACATAGAAAATGTTGAAAAAGTCAAGTTTTTGTTTGGTTTGGATCTACAATTACTGTTCATGGTAGCAGCAGCGAAGAGATCAAAGGACACATTGCATTGGGCAAACCTGCTTCACAAGACGTCTTGGAAGCACTGAAAGGTCAGACTGTTACTTTGAGGACTAAAGTTTATCTGACCCATGCCATAGCATTTTCCATGCCCTCATGTGCATGTGAAAGTTGCACACTGAATTAGGAAAAGCAAAGAAGAATCTATGCATTTAAATAGTGATGATGGAGAAGAATATTGACGGTACCATGTTGCTGAAAGGACAAATGTATCTGTTTTGGAAGAAATAAGGGTAGCGAGGTCCTTAGAGGCACAGATGGCGAGATGTTATCTTACATACTTTGTTCATATTGTCAGGAGAGACAAATTCCTGAGAAATGACATAGTGCTTGGTACGTAGAGAGGCAGAGAAAAAGCGCACAACCCTCGATGGGATGGATTGACACAGTGGTTGTAACAATGGGCTCAAACATAAGAACAAATGTGAGCGTGGCGTTTGTTGTACATAGGGTCATTTTGATTAGGAGCCTACTCAATGGGACAAAAAAATATGCCACCATATATGTATCTCTAATATGTGTATATATCACATATATTTTAATATCATTTGAATATCAAAAATAGAGTCATACATTTATTTAGAAAAATTAATTAAATATCAAGAGAAGCCACTAAGTCGACATAAATATTTATAACTGAGAGGAAAGGAGATATATGGAAATAGTAAAACTGATTTTCCTGGAGAAATTTGGAATATCCAGACATAAATAACCTCTATTCTCTTTTGAGTAGGTGTAGGAAAATAGTAATGTTTTCAAATTTTCCTATTTTTGAATAGTTCAAGGGTAAAACATAGAGATGCAATTCTAAGCAGAGAGTAGAGATGCTCCAGAGATGCAGTGTGGTTGAAGATGATGAGGATGCAGCACTGACATTCATGAACCAGGGCCCTAAAGGAACGAAGGTGTCTCTTTGGGAATCGGTGTGGGCAGGGAACCACCCAGAGGACCATATTCCTCCCAGCAAACAGTCTTCAGAACATAGAAAATCTGGGGAGGATATTAAATTTGATAAGATAACTTTTCTTATATTTGTTAGAATGGGAATTTGTGATGGAATTTAAGTTCAATTAAAAAATAAATAAAGGAATTAAGGAAACTTCAGTGATCATGTCA
>NW_022111369.1:82733456-82742469 GCF_000313985.2 Echinops telfairi | reverse complement strand
GGGAGGGAGGGAAAAAATGAGGAGCTGATACCAAGGGCTTAAGTTGAAAGCAAATGTTTTGAGAATGATGAGGGAAACAAATGTACAAAAGTGCTTGACACAATGGATGGATGGATGGACTGTCATGAGTTGTATGAGTCCCCAATAAACTGTTTTAATTATTTAAAAAAAGAATAAAGGAAGAAGGAATTAAGACATGATTTCTTACCCATCAGATTTATATATATTATCCTTGAGAGATATGCAGTATGTTACCAGTATGGCAAAACAAAAGAAAGAAAGACAGAAGGTCACAGTGTATCAGAGTTTCAAGGGCAAAAATGTAGGGACAGCTACTTTGGGTGAGAAACTAAGAGGATGCTAGAATAGCAAGACCTTTAACCTGCCAATAATGCGTTGTTGCTGTTGTGGAAGGACTTGCAGGGCATATTTTTTATTCATGTCAGCATCTTCTGTGTTTCACAGAAGCATTTAGCCAATTCTCAGAATGCTCAATAAGAGGCTGCCACCATGAACAGTACTGGAATAAGCCAGGAATAGCCAGGAATAAGATTTGGAAGTGTGTGAATGCATTCACGTGGCAAGAGGAATTCAATTTTCACTTATCTTTATGAAAGAAAAACATGTGTTACTTTCCCCTGCTATTCTCACTGGTCACGAATGCAAAGAAATGGGAACGTAATGTTCTCATGTTAGTAGGTCTTGACAGTGAACAATTAACCACCTGGCTAATCTCAAATTAGTTAGCGAGTGAGTTTCTATGTAATTTTTTTTCCATTTTAGGTTCTAATTCAATAGTTATATGAATCTTTTTAAGCACTATCGGATGGAAATGCATTTAAAACCACTGAGATAGTAACAACTAGCATTCAATTATGCATGGTTTTTTGTCTTTAATCAGTGTGGTACCCTCCATTTTTATGGACATTGGCCTGGATAATGATCACATCGGATGGCAGCCACCATTAATTGAAAATTGTGATGCAGAACAAAATTATTACTAGATCAACCCAAATGAAACCTAAAGTATTGAATTAAAATAATTCATAACAAAATCTCACACTAGTGATTGTAAATACAGCAGCAGAGATACTAAAGAGATTCGTTTTTGTATATTTTAATAAATTAAAATTTCCTATCACTAAGCTGATTTGTTTTTTTACGATATAATTAACTTTGCTAAAAGCAAAGAGGATAAAATGGATATAAACTATAATTATTTTGAAGGCCTTTCCATCAATCATTTTCAGAATTTAAAACTAGGTCTCAAAGTTACAAGTTTTGGTATAGCCAAGTATTTAAATTTAAGTGATAGCAAAATTTCTTCCTAAGCCTGACTACCCTGGCTATACAATTTCACCGTCCACACACAAGATATACTTTTTAAAATTATGTAGAAGTTTGCAGAGATCAGTTTTCCATTCAACAACTTATATACACACGCAGCTTTCCCTCCATGTCATTAATTAAAATATCCCCAGTGTAGCTAACGTCCTTCCTGTACTTCTCAGTTCATGTATACGTCTTTCTCAAAAATATGTTATCTTTTATATTAAACAGTTCTTAAGCAGAACACCATTGATATACACCTAGCTCTGATAATGACTATAAATGGAAATAAAGTAATGGGTATAATAGCTAGTATTGAATAAAAAAGATAAATCAAATACTATTTCATAGTGACCTTATAGGACAAGGTAGAACTCCCCCATTTTTTGTGTCGTCAGATACTTTTTTTCAACAACACAAAAGAGCTATACCCACAGACTTCTCCAGATGGAATACACAGAAATCAAATTGACTATCTCTTGGAAGAGACAATGAAGAAGGTCAATATCAGCAACTGAAACCAGACCAGGGCTGACTGTAGAACAGTCATCAATTTCTCAGATGCAAATTCAAGCTGAAGCTGAAGAATACATACACAAATTTACAAGAGCCAAAATACATGAATTTTAAGAACATCTCATGAACAGATTTGATGCATTAAATTTGCTACAGAAAACCCAAGGAGCTGTGAGATGACATTGAGACTATCATACACAAATAAAACAAATGTTCATTCAAAATGGAAGAAAGAAAAGACTGAAGTGAGTGTCAGAGGAGACTTGGAAACTTACTCTTAATCATAGAATAGCTAAGGCATAGGGGAGAAAGGAAAAATTCAAACAGCTAAACAGAAAATTGCGTAGGGTATATCAAGAAACCAAAGTAAAAGATTATAATGAAATGAGCAAAGACCTAGAGTTAGAAAATAAAGAGGGAAGAATCCACTCAACATATCTCAAATTGAAAGAATTAAATAAAATAAATCAAGCTTTAAGGTGCAATACTAAAGTATTCTGTGGGCAAAATATTGAACAATGAGATAAGTATCAAGAGAAGATGGAAACCACTGTACCAAAGGAACCAGCAGACAATCAACTGTTTGAAGAGGTAGCAGATGTGCAAGAACCAATGGTACTCATGGAAGAAAGTCAAGCTGCACTGAAAGCATCAGTCAAAACAAGGCTCTAAGACTTGATGGAATACCAACTGAAATGTTTCAACAAGCTGATGAAATACTGGAAACACCCTTCACCAACCCTTGAAACTTGAAAGACAGCTACTTGACCAACCAACTAGAAGTGAACGGTATTTGTAACCATTTCCAAGAAAAGTGACCCAACAGAATGCTCAAGTTGTCGAACAATATCCTTAATATAACATGCAAGTAAAATTTTTTGAAGATCATCTATCGATCTATCTATCTATCTATGGTTGCAGTATTACATTAACAAGGAGCTGCCAGAGAATTGGGCCAGATTCAGAAATGGACTTGGAATAAGGGATATCAATGGCACATGGATTTTGGCTGAAAATGAGAATACCAGAAAGATGGTTTTTTTTACTATGCTAAGGCATTAAACTGTCTGGAGAATAAAGAAAAGAAAAACTATGAATAGCCTAGAGAAAAATGGAAATCCCCAACCAGTACATTGGGCTCGTGTAGAAACTATAACTGTATTAAGAGGCAGTTATTCGAACAGAAAAAAGGGTATACTGCATGGTTTAAAGTCAGGAAAGGTGTTCATCATCATGCATCCTCTCCACATAATTATTCATGCTGTATATTGAGGGGAAAAAAACCCAGAGAAAGTGGATCAGAGGAAGACCCTTGATGAGATTGATCAACACAGAGGCTGCAACAATGGGCTGGAATGTAAGTACATGTAAGGATGGTGCAAACAGGGCAGCGTTGTCTGTTGTAACTCTTCGTTGTGACACATCTTGAACTAATTATATCACAGCATTTTTCTCGATGGCTTAAACTGAACAAGACCCTCTGCCATCTGATCTCTGTACTTCTATGACCTCATCTCCTACAACAACAAAATCTACAGAAACAGAATAGTTGGACTTACATTATCACAAGATCTGATGATAAGGTTAAGTAGGTGAATGAAGTTGATTTACTTCTTCTATGAATGCCATTTTTCTCAACTGTGAGATGGGTATCTAAAAACACACTGCTGTTGAGCAATGCCAACTCATAGCCACCTATAGGACAGGGTAGAACTGTCCCTTTGGATTCCTGAGACTTTAAAGCTTTACAAGAATAGACAGTCTCTTCTTTCTCCCATGGAGTGGCTGGTGGGTTTGAATCATTTACCTTATGGTTATTCATTTAGTGCATGTGCCATCAAGGCTCCTGAGATGATTATAGTTATACTAATTCACAAGACTTTCATGTGAATGATCTTGGACACATTAAAAGTGATCTATTAAATAGCTCTATGATTTTATTTTAATCAAGAATAATGTTGTGTTAGTTTGGGTTGACTATTGAAACAAATTCATAAACACTCATATGTGTATGATAAAGAGCTTTATATAAAAGAGCAATTATATATTGAGGAAACATCCCAGCCCAGGCCAGATCAAGTCCATAAGGCCGATAGTAGCCCATATAACTCATACCAATCTATAAATTTCTCTTCAGACTCACGAAACACATGCAAAGACGATGAATGCAAGAAGATAGCAGGCCAGTGGGTAGAAAGTCTTGATCCAGTGGCCGTGGAAGCATCTCAGCCCTAACGGGGGTCTCTATGTGGCTTCTCCAGCTCCAGGGCACTAGTGTAGCTCCATGTGTGTTGACAGCAGGAATGTCTTCCAGGGAGTGAGCCTGTGTCTGGCCTCCAGTGAACTATTTATCTCCTTATCGCCTCCAAATGAGGTCATCAAGCTGTAATCTGATTGACAGGCTAATCTCCTCCCCTTCACTCTTAATAGTCTCAAATTGACAACAGAGTATGTAACTACCACAGATGTGTCAACTTTTCTCTGACAATCCATGAAGAACATTTTTGGTTGATTCAAATGAATCTAGAGCCGGACAATTTACTACAATTAGATAAAGGATTTAAAAGAGCGAAAAGAGAAAACAAATAGAAATAGTTTCCTTTATCAAAAATATGCTTTCCTTCTATATCATTCTTGTGATCGTACTTTAGAGATGGCAATGGAAATTGAGTGAAAAAATTCTCATTTTCTTGTTGTTGCTGTTTGGTGCAGTCAGACTGGTTCCAACCTATAGTGACTTTAAGTGCAACAGAAAAAGCACTGCTCAGTTCAACCCCATCCTCACTATTGCCATTATCTTTGAGCCCACTGTTGCAGCCACTATGGCAATACATTTGGTGAGAGTATTATTCTTTTTTTTTCTGACCCTATGCTTTTCCATGAGCCACATGTATTAAGAAAAAAATTCAAGCCTCAAGTTGCAATGTGGAATGATTCTGGGCAAAATATTGAATGTTGCAGAAAGCATCAAAAGAAGATACAGAATCACTGTAACAACAACAAGAAAAACTATTGGACATTCTACCATGTCAAGAAGTAGCATAAGAGCAAAAACGGATGGTGCTGAAGGAAGAATTTCAAGCTTCACTGAAAACATTAGCCAAAAACAAGGAAGCAGGAATTGATGGAATAGCAATGAAAATGCTATTTCAACAAGCTGAGAAAGCACTGGAAGCACTCCCTTGTCTGTGTCAGAAAATCTGAAAGACATTTACATGGATAACGGACTGGAAAAAGATTCATATTTATACCCATGCCGAAAAGAAAAGTAACCCAACAGAAGGCTCAAACTATAGAACAATGCCGTCGATATCACATGCAAGTAAATTTTAACTGAAGATTATTCAACCATGGTTGCAGGAGCACATTGACAGGGAGCTTCCAGTGGTCCAGGTCAGATCCAGAAGCGAATGTGGAGCAAGTGATATCATGGCTAATTACAGATGGATCTTGGCTGAAAGCTGAGAATACCAGCGAGATGCTTACTTGTGTTTTATTGAGTATGCCAAAGCATTACGACATGTATCATATCAAAACAAACTATGGATATCCATGAGAATTCTCAAGCACTTCAGTGTGCTCAATCATAACCGGAACACGAATAAAGAGGTCGTTGTGTGAATAGAACAAGGGCATACTGCATGATTTAAAATCAGGAAAGGGGTGTGTTAGTATTGCACCTTCTTGTACATACTCAATCTGATACTGAGAAGCTGGGCAATATGAAGGAGGCAGTAGCAGAACTGGAGGAAGGCTTTTTTGCAAGCTTTGGTATGAAGATGACAAACCTTGCTTGCTGAAAGTGAGGAGGAATTGATGAGCTTGCTGATGAAAATCAAGAATTACAGCCTTCAGTATGGATTACAACTCAATATGAAGAAAGTCAAAATCCTCCCAATTGGACCAATCGGTAATATTATGATAAATAGAGAAAATATTGTTTTGATTCACAACTAACACTTATGAAAGTAGCAGTCAAGAGCTCTAACTATGCATTGAATTGAATAAATCTGTCGCACAAGAACTCTTCAGAGCATTGGAAAGCAAGATTTTACTTTTTTTTTTTTTATAACATTTTATTAGGGGCTCATACAACTGTTATCCCAATCCATGCACACATCAATTGTGTAAAGCGCATTTGTACATCGTTTCTCAAAACATTTTCTCTCCATTCAGACCCCCGACATTAGGTCCTCATTTTCCCCCTCCCTCCCCGCTCCCCCCTCCCGCATGAGCCCTTGATAGTTTATAAATGGGTATTTTGTCATATCTTGCCCTGTCCGACGTCTCCCTTCATCCACTTTTCGGTTGTCTGTCCCCCAGGGAGGAGGTCACATATAGTTCCTTGTAATCGGTTCCCTCTTTCCTACCCATTCTCCCTTTACCCTCCCTGTTTTGCCACTCACACCACTGGTCCTATAGGGCTCATCCGTCCTGGATTCCCTGTATTTTCAGTTCCTATCTGTACCAGTGTACCTCCTCTGGTCTAGCCAGTCTTGCAAGATCGAATTCGAGTCATGGTAGTGGGAGCGGGGAGGAAACCTTTAGGAACTAGAGGAAGGTTGTATTTCTCATCATTGTTACATCGCACCCTGACTGGCTCATCTCCTCCCTGAGACCCCTCTGCAAGGGGATCTCCAGTGGCCTACTAATGTGCTTTGGATCTCCACTCTGCACTCCCCCCATCATTCACTATGGTAAGATTTTTTGTTCTGATGATGCCTTGCACCTGATCCCGTGTCGAAGGGGTCAAGATTTTACTTTTAAAACTAAAATGTTCCTGACCGAAACCAGGTTATTTCCAATCAACCCATATGCATGTGTAAGTTGGGCCTTGAAAAGGGAGACCTAAGCAGAATCTATGGCATTTGAATTATGGTGCTGGTGAAGAATATTGGAGTTAATATGGACTACCAACACCAATCTGTCTTCAGATAAGTACAACCAGAATACTCCTTTGAAGCAAGGATGGTGAGACTTTGTCTCATATACTTTGGACATGTTGTCAGGAGACATCCGTCCCTGGAGAAGGGCATCACCATGCTTGGTAAAGTTGCCGGGCAGAATAAAAGGTGGAAACCTTTAAGAGGATGGGCTGACGTAGTGACTGCTGCCATGGGCTCAAACATAAGTCCAATTGTGAGGATGGCGCAGGACTGGGCAGTGTCTCATTCCACAGGGTGTGCATAGGCTTGCAATGAGTTGGAACCTACTCGAAGGCACCTCACAACAATAATAACAACATTTTTCCTTTGACCGGACCAGACTCTCCCCATAATGCCTGAGGTACAGCCTAGCCATCCTCATATCTAGGGACTATTAAGGATGAAGTTGAATTAATATCAAACTTTGCACATTCATTCGAGCAGAATTGTTGAAGGGATCAAGGTGCGAACCCCATTCAGTTTTGCTGTGTTTTGTTTTTCAAAGGGAAAAGCTAAAAAGGAAAAATGATTAGTGATGTGTTATTTGGAGGACATCAATAAGGAAGGTGAACTTCTAAAACACACAATTTGTCACCACTAGTTAAAGGGTGTTTTAATTAAAAGGTAAATTATAAATGAATGTCTGACCTTTCCAGCATAAGCTAACCATAATTATAGAAAGAGGAATAGGAACTTTGAAAAGTGTGAAGGTTGAAGAATGACTATAAAATGCTTTGCTTCTATTCACACTTTGAATATTGGATAGTTCTGACTTGATAATAAAGCAGCATGAGAAAGAACAAAGCAAAAAAAAAACATGCCTATATGAGTTTGCAGAGCTTTATTTTTGGCTCTTCTGTTACCTTAGTAATAATCTTGCAAGTTTTGAAAATCCTATTCATAACTAAACACAATTTTATACTCATTATAAAACATAGAAACACTATTTCACACATGAATTCTTTTGATTGTTTGATATTTTACTAAAATTCACATGCGTGAACCCCAGTCTAAATGATGCTATGGAAAATAGATGGAAAGAAAAACATTCAATCACTGGCATTTGCTAATTCAGAGTCCATGCATCTCAATAGTTCTCTTACAATTTAACCAGTTGTTGATGGAAACTACCTGCTGTGGTGATTTATCTGAATTGCTTGTCTTTTTATTTTGAAACTATAAATGTACTCACTCAGAATGGATCATGCATATTGACATAACTCAGTAGTGGATGAGTCTGAGGGTGTAATTACAAGTACTGAGAAATGAAAAAAATAAGGTAACTTAATAGTTCTTGTTAATTACTACAGGGTTGCCCCAACTCATGATGCCCCCATAACAATTGGATAAGATATTGCTTAGTCATGTACCAACATTTACGATTGTTGGTATTGAGACAGGGCAAGGGAATAAAGGTGAAGATATGGACGGAGAATGTGCCTAGTATGTTATAATATCTTGTGACCCTATTTTCCAGAGAACGTGGAACAAAACATATCATTGCTGATGTCAGCTGGATCTTGGCTGAAAGCAGAGAATACAAGAAAGATGATTACTTGTGTTTTCTTGACTATGACAAGGCATTTAACTGTATGGACATTAATAAACCTTGTATAACCTTGGGAAGAATGGGAATCCCAGAACACATCATTGTGTTCCTATGGAACTTGTACATGGATCAAGAGGCAGTTGTATGAACACACCATGAGAACATTGGATGGTTTAAAATCAGAAAAGGGTGCCTCAGGGTTGTATCCTCTTGCCACATATATTCAATGTGTATGTTGAGCACATTATCAGAGAACTAGATTATTTGTAGAAGAATGCTAGCCAGGATAGGGCTGTGGAATAAGCATTGCAGGGATGCTACCTGGAAGATCTGTGTTCCAAACTTCATGGCACTTCACTGGGAAAAGGTTAGACTGTATGCTCTCATAAACATTAAGTCCCAGAAACTTGTCAACAGTGGTATGATTCTGAATCAATTCCATTCCAATGGGTCTGGTTTTGGTATGCATCACTTAAAAGAGTTCTGGAAGCTTGTTCTTGTTAGGTTCCCTAAAGTCAGCTCCATCTCATAGGGACCCTGTGTATAGCAGAATGAAACACCTACACCATTTTCAAAATTCTTCTGCTTTATGAAACACAATATACCTCTGGTTCCTTGAGGCTTCCTCACCCCCCACTATCATGACTCCAGTGCTGCCTTTCTCTGAGAGCCAGACCAGGGCATGTGCACAGGT
>NW_022111369.1:82717036-82732553 GCF_000313985.2 Echinops telfairi | reverse complement strand
TAAGCATTGGTTGGTAATCAAAACAAACTGAAATTCTTTACCATTTTGATCTTTTCTCCATTTATCATAATTAGTCCAGCTGTGAAGGGATTTTAGTATTCTTTATATTACTCTATACTGAAGGCTGCGATCCTTGGTCTTCATTAGCAAATGCTTCAAGTCCTCCCCAGGTTTAGCAAGCAATATTGTATTATCTGCATATCACAGATTTTGAATAAGCCATCCTCCAATTCTGGTGCCACATCCTCTTCCCGTATTAAAGCTTCTCTTATTTGCACTGCATGAAGATTGATTAAGTACGATGAGAGGCTCCGACCAGGACCTATACCTTTGTGGATTTTAAAACTGCTACATTGCTTGTTCTGTTCACACAACTGCCTTCTAATTAATGTATGAGTTCTGCATGAGCACAATGACATGTTCTGGAATTCCCATTCTTCTCAAGATTATCCAGACTTTATGATAATCCACTTAGTCCAATGCTCTGTTATAACCAACGAGGCACAAGGAGACATCTTTCTGATGTTCTCTGCTTTGAGCCAAGATACAACCCACATTAGCAATGAGACCCCTTATCCATGTCCCCTTCTAAATCTGGCCTGAGCCTCTAGAAACCCCCTGTCGAAGTACTGCTGCAACCATTGTTGTCTGATCGTTAGCAAAATGTTACTTGCATGTGATGTTAGTGATATTTTTCTAAAATGTATACATTCTCTTGTATCACTTTTCTTTGGCATGGGCACACATACGGATCTCTTCCAGTCAGTTAGACAATGGCTGGGAGCACAGTGGGTAAAGTGCTGCAATGCTAACAGAAAGGTTAGTCGGTTGACAGCACAGGAGCAGAACATGGTACTCTGCCTCTGTAAAGATGAAGGTTTGGGAGCCCTAGAAACCAATTCTCCTCTGTGCTGTCAAGTTGTTATGAATCAGATAGGAAGCGATGGCACATAACCACCACACAACTCTACTAATGAGAAAATTATCATTACCGGGAACATAAATTATCTGCCTTCAGGGAACTTACACTCCCTGGCCTCGGCTATCTTGTGGAGGAGAGGATATATAGCATAGAAAGGGGATTCAACTCTGCATTGTAGAGGGCATTTCAAAGTGGACCATACAAAATCACTTGAAGTTGTTCTGACTTCAACTCATGGTAACCCTATATGTTTCAGCGTAGAACTGGGTTCCAAAAGGTTTTCAATTAGTTTAAAAGTAGATTTCCAGAACTCTCTTCTCAATAAACTTTAAAATGATCCACTGCCATTGGGGTTCTCCAAAACCAATGTGTCAAATAAAAATGGAAATATCAGATTAAAAATTAAAATTTTATATATTGAAATGTATAACTATTTTATATTATCTATATTTTATAATCCATATATTAAGCTTATATGTATCATATTATAATATGACCCTAACATGACCACTGTAAGAATACATTTAATCTGCATCTTTAAACAGACCTAATCACAGGGGTTTCCCTTCCCCCTCTAGTCTTCCGCATGCACACTGTGTGGATTTTGTGAGTACTGACAGAATGAAGTCCACTGTGGTAAGTTTTTTAGATAAAGGTGAGCAGAGGCTAATGCTAGCTTGTGTTCGCCGCCACCTTTAGCAAGAAAAGCGCAATGTGGTTTGGGAATGAAACTGACCATTTTTTACTCCAAATTGTTCTGTCATTAAATGTACAATGCAGTAATTCCACTTTTGTGAACAAGTTATTAATAGAGTAAACATGTTGCCAAGGTGTGCTAACATCAATCTTTTTAGTGAGTGGGTGGGGGCAATAAATGCTGACATTAGAAAAATAGACATTAAAATAATATAGCTCTTCAGATTTGATATTGGATGTCAGGGTCTCTGAAATTCAACCTCTTTCAAAGTGATTATATAGTAAAACAATGTGATTATCAAGAACTTGTTACTTTTCAAAGGTTAATTTTACAAATTAGGAAAATAAGGAATTTTGAACAGAGAAGATCTGCAGAAGATGTAAAATTAAATAAAAATAAAAAGAGGGGTGACCTCATTTAAAAATGAAAGTTTTCAAAGGTTGGACAAAATGTGTAAGAATGCTGAAACTCTATGCAAATAACCTTGTCAAAAAGTGTTGCCCTAAAGAACACTCATTTCTCTGAAACTCATAATTGGGTAATTGGGTCAAGTATACCATTATTATTCACTTTGAGGTCTGTTAAAAAAGTACTGCTTGGGAGGGAGGGGAAAAAAATCAAACCCCCAAACTAGGATATTCTTCTTTTTTTTTAAAAATCATTTTATTAGGGGCTTATCAACTCGTATTACAATCCATACATGCATCAATTGTGTAAAGCACATTTGTACATTCATTGCCCTCATCATTCTCAAAACATTTGCTCTCCACTTAAGCCCCTGGAATCCGCTCATTTTTCCCCTCCCTTCCCGCTGCCCCCTCCCTCATGAACCCTTGATAATTTATAAATTATTTTGTCATATCTTGCCCTGTCCAATATCTCCCTTCACCCACTTTTCTGTTGTCCGTTCCCCAGGGAGAAGGTCACATGTAGATTCTTGTAATCGGTTCCCCCTTTCCAACCCACCCTTCCCCTGTCTCTCCCAGTAGCCATTCACATCACTGGTCCTGAAGGGATCATCCACCCTGGATTCCCTGTGTTTCCAATTCCTATCTGTACCAATGTATATCCTCTGGTCTAGCCAGATTTTCAAGGTAGAATTGGGATCATGATAGTGGGGAGAGGGGGGGAGGAAGCATTTAGGAACCAGAGGAAAGTTGTATTTTTCATCATTGCTACATCGCACCCTGACTGGCTCATCTCCTCCCTGCGACCCTTCTGTAAGGGGATGTCCAGTGGCCTACAAATGGGCCTTGGGTCTCCACTCTGCACTCCCCCTCATTCACTATGGTAAGATTTTTTTGTTCTGGTGATTATTCTTGGAGCTGAAATGGGAGGAAAGTCCCTTACACCAATAATGAAAACGAAGCTATCCAATTACTATGAGGATTCATCTGTTTCAGACAATGAACTCATGATCAGGTCACTTTTTTATATTCAGAATCTTAACATTCAAAAGGTAGTGAGTCCATTTTTTCCCAATAATATAACTTTACAGCAAAATGTTAACTGGTAAAGTTGGTAGGTGGTCTCAAAAGGAGACATGTCTTCCCCTTCTCTGGCGCCCTGTGAGCACAGCAGCCCAGGCTCTGTGTCTCTCCTGTCCCCAGCAGAAGAACGCCAGCCTGGAGGAGGATCTTCAACTGTCATCTATTCAATGATATCAGCTTGCGTACTTGAGAGACCTTTGGGTACTTATATTTTTCATTACAAGGATAATAGGTGGCGTTTTGAATCTTATGTTAAAGTAACCTTTAATAATAGCATTTTTGTGAGTCTGGTAAGGTTGTGGCAAAGAAGACACCTTTATCAAGTCTTCATGATGCATGAAGCGTCTGTTCATGAGAAGCTTCATTCTTTTCATTCAAAATTTCCATGAACTTTTTGAAGCTCTTTTGTATAAGATACCGGTTGAGATCCCATCTAGGTGTTTATGTCACTCCCTGAATACAATGTTCCTAAAGAATTTATATTGGCAAGTGGCCACTTCAGTAATGAAGCAGGTGCAATGGTATCTGTCAACCTAGCAAAGATTTATGATCATGTTCAAGATAATCCCTATTTTTAATATACTTCTCTTCATGCTGACACAAGATCCTGCCACAATACTTTATTTTTTAATAAGTCGGGTGACAGACTGTGTGTATTGATGATGCATATACTTCTATTAAGAAAAAGTGTGAGAAACAAAAAACACCTAAGTGGTCAATAAGTCGTGTGGTGTCCAAGTGGCCCTCATGGTGCCATCTTGTTCCAAAATCATCTCTGCTTTTTTGTCTTAGCTTCTCACGAAGAGCAAGTTTCGGAGTCTCTTCCGATATCCGTTTTCATCTTTCCTTCTTCTTTCCTGTCTTTAAAATGACTGCTTGCTCTCTTTATTAACGACGGTCCATATCCTCCCACTGCTCCTTGGTCATGATGTCATTAGTGTTATATGTAGCAAATCTTTTCTTGAGATGCTTCTGAACTGTGGGGGCATAGACTCAAAGTTGTTTTGGGCTCTCTTATGTTCAGCTGCAGCCTGGACTTTAATGTGCGCAATTGATGATCTGTTTCACAGTCACCACCTGGCCTGGTTTTATCTCCTGATGTCGAGTTTTCCATCATCTCTTCCCCTAGATGTACTCTAGTCTCTTTGATCTCTCTGTTTACCATCTGAAGAAGTCCATGTGCACAGTTGGCGTTTGTGTTCTTGAAAACTGGTATTCGCTACGAACAAGTCCTTGGTCTTTCGGGATTCTACCATGCAATCCTCAGCTTTGTTTCCATCATTGGGACCATTGTTTCCTGCTATTCCTTCCTGTGTTTCCATTTTTTTGCATTCCAATGGTCAAAAATTATCAATGGATCTTCATTGCATGTTTGATCAATTTCAGACTGAATATGTTAGTAGAATTCTTCAATTTCTCCATTAGCAGCATTCATGGTTGGGCATAAATTTGAATAATAGTTGTATTGATTGGTATTCCATTAAGGTGGATTAATATAATCCTATCACAGATGACCTTGTACTTCAAGACAGACTTGAAAATCCTTTTTGCTGATGAATGCAGCTTCCTCTCTCTTGATTGTGTCATTTCCAGCATGGTAAATCATATGATTTTCTGATTCAATGACTGACCAATGCCAGTCTTTTCAACTCACTAACAGCCAAGATAGCTAACCTTATGAGTTTCATTTTTTACAAGTTCCAATTATCCTACATTCATATGTCACACATTCCAAGTTCCAATCATTTGCAGATTTTTGAAACTATTTCTTCTCACCCTGAGTTGTGCCCATCTGAAAATGATGATCCCGACGGCTCCACTCCACAACAGACTTCCTTCCGTTCATGTCTCCATGGCTGCCTCCACTTTCAGAAATCAGCGCCTCCTTAATCAGACTGAGTGCCTTCCAACCAGAGGGTTCCATCCGATGGTCCTATGTCTGACAAGGCTTGGTTTCCATCCATTAGGCCCTCAATATCGGTCAGGGCTCCCATGCCGGGCATAAGGTTTCAGTGAGTCCTTCTTGTGAAGTGAGCAGCTCATTCTTTCTTTGTAATCTGATCTTAGCCTGGAACTCAACACAAACCTGGTGACTCGGCTGGCATGTGAATTATGCAACCTTCTACATCCCAGGAACACAGAAGCCACCACAGGTTTAGGATGGGAAAATTAGAGATTAGAATTGGAAATCGGTGACTACATTGGGTAAATTTGAAACAAAGCAAACTGAAGGCATGGTAGCTGGAAAATAGGACCTTACTAACATCAAGTCAGAGATCACATGATAGAATTTAGCAAAGCCAGCAACTTATACATTGGAAATAACTTTATTCAACCATGTAAATAGAGACTCTGCTTGTATAGCTCACCAGACAGACTAGATAGGCATCTAATAGTTATATCTAAGGAAAGGGAAGATGGTAAAGCTCAATACACTCCACCAAACCAAAGCCAGCGTCTGACTATGAAACTGACCACCAATAAGCAATTCCGAAGACATTTATAACAAGTCTATAAATATCAAGATATGATCATTGAGTCAATCTCATCTGAATTTAGAACCCATATCAAGGATAAATTTGACATATTGAACACCAGTGACAGAATACAACACCAGTTTTCAGGTTGTGGGATAACATCAAGAACATGATACACAAAGAAACAAAGGTTCATTTAAAAGAGAAAAGAAAGAAATGTATATTTAATGCAACTGGTGAAGTGATGATGTGAAAGAGCTGCCAGCAAATAAGATTTTAAAGAGAAGTTTGAGAAGATAGAAAAGAAAAAAAAAGGAGAGATTTGTAATCATGTGTGCAAAGACCTTGAGTTAGAAAACCAAAAGAGGAGATTGTTTTAATGCACTAATCTTGTTGCTACCGTGGCTACAACAATGGCCTTAAATCTCAGAACAATCGTGAGAATGATGCTGGACTAGGTCCTGTTTTGTTCTATGTGCAGGTTCCTGTGATTTGGAACCACCTGGATAAGACCAGAGGACAGAAAACAAGAACGAGTGATTATTTAACATAGGGCTAGGAAACCCAGGTCCCGTGTGTGTGTGTGTGTGTGTGTGTGTGTGTGTGTGTGTAGGTGTGTGTGTAGAGGGAGGGAGATAAAGGGTGTGGGGGCACTATAGGGATAGAAAAAAATCTATATTTGGGTTTTCTAAAATTACTGATTCTTTTTAGTGAAAATTACCATAGCTCATGATCATTCTGCTGTTCTGCATTATGTATTCTTTTTGTGCTACACAGAGAGATTGTGTCTATCAGGCAAGTTGTCTCATGTATGACCATGGGAGTACTATTAGATATGGTAAAGTGACATGAATTTGGCATTAACACAAATTGAGTAAAGTTAAGCAAGCTCTTCTCCTTTTCTGGATGCCAACTCCAGAAAAATATTCATCAGGGTAGACTGGATCAGAAACTGTGGATTCCTTTCCCTGCTTACACCATAATGTATTAATTTGAACTAAAGTCCTTTATATTTTATTATTGAAAACCAAATGATCACTAAAAAGACATGTATGTTGACTATGTGTTTAATCAACACAAATGGAACTTAGAGAACCATCAAGTGATATAAAGTAATGACAATTCTGCTTTCTTGAACTTGTCTATTAAGACCTTTGAAATTGCTCTATTTTACCTGCTCCGTTTTCAGGGGCACCACTTCTCAACTCCAGACAGGTGTTGCAGCACACCAGGAAGAAAATTCACAGCACCATATAATTATTCTGAAATGATACTAGCGTCGTATCAATACAAATAAGCTGTTTAAGACTACTATTCAGACGCATGTGTCGTTATCACATTTAATACTTGTCAGATTCATGATTTCCAAATCTATCTAGAAAATACTAGAATCGCCATTAGTTAGCGCCGAGGTTTTATTTGTGAGGTTATCTTCTTTCTATCCTTTGTTGACTTTTCTCTTTCCAGCTACAGAAAGCAGAAGCACCATCAGACTGTTACATTAGGAAAGGATAGTTTATGTAAATCTGGAGAAGGAAAACCACAATCCCTGAAAACAGGAATTAGTGCTTTCCCTAAACCACCAAGAACATCTTTGTGTCCTGGCTGTAAAACCTAGCTTTCAAATATATGGCTTCAACTTCCTTTATTTGTGCTTAGTTTGTCCACCTTTTAGCTTCTGTTCAAATTCTAACTATTGTTATGCCTCACGATCATGATCCTCAATGAAGAGGAGAAGATTAAATCAGGTGGTTCAACTGTTATTCTTTTATGTCTTTAGGTCAATTCCAAGTCGTGGTGTCCCTATAAGATAGAGGAAACTCGGTCCCTGGCAATTTTAGGCTGGATATTTTTGCAGGAAGAAATCACCATGTCTTGGTCCCACAGAGCTGTTGATAGATTTGAACCACTAACTTTTCAGTTAGCAGTTGAGTGGTTAGCCATTGTGCTACCTTGACAGTGGACTAAAGAAACAAAACCCATTGCTGTACAGTCAATTCTGAGCCTTAGTGATCTTGAGGATAAAGTAGAACTTCCCCATAGTTATTTTCAAGATGTAATCTTTACAGGAGAAGACTGCCACATTTTTTTTAAACCCAGGGAGTGAAAGTTGGATTAGAACTACTAAGCCTTTTAGGTAACGAGTAAACTCTGACCACTAGACCACTATACAGCTAGCATATTCTGCCCGTACTGTGCCATATGACAGGAGTACATATGGCTATTCCTGGGCATAAATCTATTCCTGCTTCAGATTTCCATGATCGGATGTATAGACGTGACTATGAGAATGATAAGCAATGTGAACCTCATAAATGGCACCCTATACAACTTTCTATGAGAATCTGCCTTAGATTCATGGATGCTGGTTGAAGACAGAACTCAGGGATCAGAGGCAACACACAGTTTCTCCTTCCCAGCAATAACAATTGTCACAGTTCACCAAGCCAAAATTCCTGTTGAACAACAGAAAATGGCCAGGTGATATCTACATAAGAAGAACCCCAAATTTAGGGAAATTTAATCTTTAAATGGGAAAATTCAGCCTGTTCTTTTCCTCAAAAGGACACATTTTCTTTACTACAGTTGTTAGACTGGACAGTTAACAAATTTACCCTCTGCTTGATTTGGATGAAGTAGCTCTGTCTTTTAAGGCTATTTGATACATAAATATTCTCAAAACTATACTTCAAGAATAAGAAAGCCCAAATCCCTGCTTGCAAGATATGCAGGAATTATTTTCCAATAGACCCTGTGTTGTCTATTGAACCAAAGATGTTTAATTAAACAAAATTAATATAGTAAATTTAAATATCCTTGAATTATAAATAGAAATGGAGAATACCACCTCACAAACTGTAACAGCAGGGGTCCATTATGGACCTCTCCCCCCTTCTGGGCTTCTCTCAGGTGTTTCCTGCAGCCCCTTACTTCTTCTATCCAGGAAAGCATCCAAATTAGGACCAGACGAGGAAGAAAGAAAAGGTGGTGCACGACTGAAAAATGAGCCATTGGAAACTCTGAATCGCAGCAGAACACTGTCAGAAGATGCACCCCTCTGACTGGAAGACTCTCAAGATACGACTGGAGAGGAACTGTCTCCTCCAAGGAGAGGTATTTGCAGCCCAAGGGTCCGCTCCAAGAGGAGATGAGTAGACTTTATCCTGGATTCTGGGCTACAGTACAAAAGGTATTCGTTGCCAAGAGGGCACTTAGTGTTTGGGGCTTTTTTTTTTTCCTGAAAAGGAGGCCATGGGCCAAATAAAGTTGGGGACTTATTTAGACAGTAATGAGCTGTGAGGTATTGATATTAGCAATTTTGAATCAGTAAATCATACGGTGCTGAAAATGACATATTGAAGACTGAAAAAAAATAAAATCATTATGAATTCTGAAGTACAACACTGTCTGTCATTGATAGGATGTTATTAATACAAGAAAGACCAGTTAATAAGACAATTATTAGAATTTATACCCCAACGATGATGTCAAACATTGAGAAACTGAAAAATTTTACTAATGTCTCCATTCTGAAAGGAATCAGATATTCAATCAAAAGGCATTCATAATTACTGGTGATTTAAATAAAAAGATATTTATTTTATAGATATTTTATTCAAAGCTAAAGAACTGATAGTTGGAAATTATGGCCCAGGAGACAGAAATAATGCAGAGATTGATTGAAAAGAACTTTGCAATAACAATGACTCATTCGCTAGAAATAAGTTTATCAACAATACAGACAGTGCTTATTCACCTGAACCTCTGCAGACAAAATACACAGGAATCAAATCAGCTCCGTCTGTAATAAGAGATGATGTAGAAGCTCATACATAACATGGCCAGAAGCTGACTGTGGAACTGACTCTGAATTACTGGTAATCAAGTTCAAGTTGAAAATAGGAAAATTGAAACAAGTGTGACCTAACTTGAGCATATCTCACTTGGCTGAAGACATCCTCATCTGTGAGGAAGTCAAATTCCTTAATATGAAGGAGTACTAAAAAATAAACCAGAATTTTTTCGAAGCTATAATTTAAATTGTAAAATTTAATTGCACAGCATTATCACCTTCAAAGTACTCTCCATCACACTTAATACATTTGTCTAATATGCCACACCAATCTTGGAAACATTTATCAAACGTATTTGTTTGGATGGCTGACAACACCTCACTGTCATCTCTTCTACATCACCAAATCAATGTCCTTTCATGTCCCTCTTCATTTTTGAAAACAAAAAAAAAAGGTGCACAGAGTGAAGTAAGATGAGGAAGGTGCACAGGGCAAGAGAGGCATGCTGTTTTTTCCCAAAACTTGCACACTGGGATGGGTGCATGAGCAGGTGCATTGTTATGGTAGCAAAACCAGTCCTGCCATCTGCCACAAATCAGGCCTTTTTATGTCACACACTGCTATGCAATCTTTTCAGAACCTCTAAATAGAAAGCTTGATTATCAGTCTGACCTGATGAAATGAACTTCAAATGCACTACAAGTTGATATATTCCTCTGTTCGAGATGTTGACAAACATCCAGAACCACAGAAATCTAGCTGAGAGGAAGTACTAAGAGGCAGAAGGGCAAGTGTGATAGGAGGGCAGGAGGAAGTAAAAACAAATGGAGGAAAAATCTAGGATGCAAAGCTAGGGATAGAGGTATAATCATAGATATGGACATATATAAATATATTAATTCATAAAAATAGAGGTATTGGCCTATATACATATATTTATATGGCACACATTTAGGAAGGAGATGGACTTTGGGTCTCTGCTCAAGCCCTCCCACAATGCAAGAACACTTTGTTCTAACAAACTGGCATTCTGTGATGCTCACACTCCCAGCACGATCGCTGAAAGCAAAATGGGTACATAGGCAAATGTGGTGAAGAAAGCTGATGGTGCCCAGCTATCAAAAGATATAGTGTCTGAGCTCTTAAAGGCTTAAAGTTAAGCAAGTGGCCATCTAGCAGAGCAGCAACAAGTCCATATGAAAGAAGCAAGCCAGCCTGTGCAAACATGAGGTGTTGATGGGATCATGTAACAGGCACCAGAAGACTCCAAAACAAACAAAAATATATCATTGAGAATGAAGGGGGCCAGAGCAAAGACTCAAAACCCATCTGTAGACATTGGGACAACCCCTTACAGAAGGGTCACAAGGAAAGGATGAGTCAACCAGAGTGCAGTATAGCTCTGATGAAATACATTATATTCCTTTGGTTCCTTGAGGCTTCCTTACCCACCACTATCATGACCCCAGTCCTGCCTTCCACTTTGGACTAGATGGGAGCGTGTGAACAGGTACAGACAAGTGCTCATGACACACAGAATCCAGGTCAGATAAACCCCTCAGGAAGAGAAATGGGAGTAGTAATACCAGGAGGGTAGGGGGAATTGATCACAATGATGGACACATAACAACACACACCCTAGTGGGAGGAACAACAAAAACCATGGGGGAAAGGATATGGTAGTCGGTGGAAGATATGAAAACTATAATTTATAATTCATCAAGGGGTCATGAGGGTGAAAGGGGGGTAGGGAGAGAAAAAAGAGGAGCTGATACCAAGGGCTCAAATAGAAAGTAAATGTTTAGAAAATAATGATGACAACATATGTACAGTTATGCTTGATACAATTGATGTATGGATTGTTATACAAACTGTAAGAGCCCCCAATAAATTGATCTTTTAAAAAAAATCAACATTTCACCTTTTTTGAAAGGAGGAAACCACTCATACACTTGAGTTTTTCCCATAGCCTTGTCTTTGTAAGCTGTGTTCAACATCACAACAGTTTCTGCAGCCTTTTTCCTGAGGAGGAAACAAAATTTCGCGGTCACATGCTCTTCTCTTAAATTTTCCATCACAAAAAAATGAAGTTTGAGCAAAACTGCTTTTATGAAAAAAAATCACTGTGACCAGAGAGAATCTTCTCAGCGACGCCACTGGGTGCACTAACTCAGAGCTAGTTGCTCAATGCTCACCTAGTAGGAAAAATGCTTACTAAGAAAGCTCTGCCCAAGTGGAGCTTTTTTCCATTTTGGGGGGTGGGGTACCCCTCATGTAGCTCTTCTCTCCATGTCTCCAGTAGCTCTGAGAGCACAGTGTTTCAATCACTGAGCTGCTAACCAGAAAGGCCAGCTTCAAGCCCTCAGGCTGGTCTGCAAGAGAAAGACGAGGCTGTCTGCTCTTACCAAGAGCTAATGCTTTGAAAACCCACAGGTCCATTCTACTCTCCATGGCAGTGAGTTTGGTTTGGGTCTCTATGCCTCTGTAACTTCCACCAGATGACTGGTTGGGACCAGGCACATAATTGAGAGGACTGGTCCATTATAATTGAAAGTCCCCTGTTTATAAGAAGTAGCTGTCTCAGATGCAGAAAGAGAGAATTCCAAGACCATCAAGGAAGAAGAAGCCCTAGTGGTGCATATTTAAGGTCCCTGCCTGAAGTGGCACAGCAGAGACCAGAGACGTCAGAGGCCATGCCACAGGGAACCTGGGAGAGACAGTAAAGAAGTCACACTGAGAGCAGAGAGTCTGCACCTCTGAAACCTGAGACCATGAGACAGTGAGGGGGTGTGGCCTGTCCAATGGCAAACCTGATATGGTGACCTTGAATTCATTTGCCCCTGTAGTCACCAGCCTGTGGTGTTACTGCTAATCTTGTGCTAATCAATCCCCAAGGTTATGTGAATCAGGAGAAGCCTCCAGATTAACATCTGACCCACTGACTCAAATCAAGACGGGACTTGTGAACTTCTACCATTTTGTGAGCCATGATCTGAAAAAAATTTATATGCATATGGATGCACACACATATATAAATTCACCAGATTTACTTCTCTAGAAAACCCAGCCTAACACAGATGTTTACCTCCTTTTTTTATTGATTGTGCAATGAAATTGCAATATTGTTAAGAGGAATTGTAACCCATTGTGGACAACACTGCAAAGAAGGGGAGTTCTAGAACATATCATTGTTCTCATGAAGAATTTCTGCATGTATAAAAAGTCATTCATTAAAAAAAAAAGAAAGGGAAACTCTTTGGTTTAAAGTCTTGAAAGATGTGCATCAAGAATGCATCTTTTCCTCATATTTATTCAATCAGTATGCTGAGCAATTATCAAAAAACCTGGACTTTATGAAGAAAATTCACCATCAAGATAGAACAAAGACTAATTAACACCCTGAAATATACAGATAACACAGCATTGCTTGTTGAAAGTGAAGAAGACTTCAAGCATTTCTGGATGAAGATCAAACACTATCCCCTTCAGTATGTATTATATTTCAGCACAGAGGAAACAAAGGTCTTCTCAACTGGACTGGGAAGCAGCATCATAGGAAACGAAGAAAACTGAATTTGTCTTGGCTTTCGTATTACTAGGATTCACAATTATCCCCCATGGAAGTTGCGGTCAAAAAAAATTCAACAGTACATTACACTGTATAAATCTACCGCAGAGTTGTAATTAACTACTTATTTCCTTGGGACATGGTCTTCCCGAGCAAAAACCACCCCACTGTCAATATCCAGCTTGGTGGCTTCCCTTTCCCAACTGATGCAGGCACAAAAGCGAGGAAAACCTGTTTTCGCTTTTGAACATTGTACTCTTGCTCCGCATCTTGTGTCTGGCTTGCCTCTGCCTGTCCTCTGGCTCTGGAGACTTGATCTCACCAGCTTCTGAAGCCTCTTGGATGACAGTGACACCCCGGCCAAGTGTCTGAACTTCACATTTGAGTCCTACCAGCACACTCAGCCACTGGAGCCATTGCCTTAATGGTTTGCGTGTTCTGTGAAACAGTGCTGGGAATTGAAGAACCGGGGACAAGAAGGAATATACTAAGGGAAGAAGTAACGGTTGATATCAGGGATAAGAGAGGGATAAAGGATTTTTAAAAAGTTGAGCGCTTGGGACAATTTTAATCTCCACCTCCTTGAGACTGGTTTGATATTACTTTTTTAAACAAGTAATTATTTCTACAGCTGCAAAAGATCTCTTTGAAATGTTAAAACTTTCAAAGAAGTCAGTGTGAGGAGGAAGGTGTGCCAGGGCATTTTTCAGTCACCTTCGATGCAGGTGAAAGGGGGACAACAAAGAAGGAAAGGAGAGGACTGGATGCCTTTGAATTGTGATGTAGGCAAAGAATACAGGCCATATCATGGACTGCCCGTCGAAGGAATAAATCTGCCCTGGCAGAAGTACAGCCGGAATGCTCCTGGGAAGGAAAGATGGCCAGACGTTGTCCTCTGCTATTTGGACATGCTATCGGGACAGACTAGTCTCTGGAGAGGGACACCATCCTTTGTGAAAGAGTGGGCCAGCCACAGATGGGTGGACACAGTGACTCCTGCAATGGGCTTCATCACAGTTCGATTGTAGGAACAGCACAGGACGGGGCAGTGTATTGCTCTCTCATCCGCAGGGTCACCATAAATCAAAACGGATCCGATGGCAGCTAACAATAAAGCAGCAGCACATGACAGGGCAGAATCTACCCACAGGGTTTCCTAGGCTCTCATATGGACAGAATCAAATCTCCAGGTCTTTGTTCCTCATGGTGCATTTGAACTGTTGAGTTTCCAATCAATAACCATGAGGGTCCAGGAGCTAGATATATAATAGGGGGCTTCAAAATGTATGGACAATTCCATTACCTTTCAATTTCATTTTCCATTAACTTTTTTAAGAGCTTTCCTCTAAAGAGGGAGTTGATTTTAATCATAATTTTACACATAAACACACATATATATATACACACCATCAAATCTCTCTATATGTATATGATACATGTACATACATGCATCCAAAGGGTATTCTAAAGCTAATATAAATAATAAATAAAATCACAAACCTATGCACATTTTATATCTGGTGGTCTAGCTAACAAGGAGTCCTAGTGGCACTAAGGAGTCCAGGAGGCAATGCCAGGAAAGCCTTAGACTGCTGACCAACCCACCAGTGACTTCGAGGTAGGCGGATGAAATCAGCTGCTCCCATAGAGTCTGACAAAGCCTGAGGTCTCTTTTATAGCATAACTATGAATCTGAATGAACTCAGAGGCGCTGAAGTTAGGGTTTAGCTCATAATAGTTTAGTTTTAACCATATTATTTAAAATCTTATATCAAGTTTTCAAGATGGATTGGCTAAACTTCAATCTTATTTATATTACAAGATTTTTTGAAGGCAGTAAGCAAAATTGCTGATGATTCTCCCTGGACTCCTACAATTTTTAAAGGCATTTTTAGTGTGAGGGACATAATATTTTGAAAAAAATATTTTTTAACTGAATAAGTTGTATCTCTTTTTGAGACACAAAGAAATAGGAACATGATAGGAGAATTCTAAACAATAGCCAGAAACAAGAACTTAGACTTTCCTTACACTGTGTGTTTTTCCCATTCTAAATGACTACAAAAAATTTGGTTGTCATGCTAAAATAAGCATATGAAAGAGACCAGGGAACAGCAAGCAGGATTTTAAAAGATTAAAAATTTGGAAGACAAGACACATGCATTTGAAAGATTTAATATGAACCCACAA
Organism: Echinops telfairi; assembly: GCF_000313985.2. NCBI lineage: Eukaryota > Metazoa > Chordata > Mammalia > Afrosoricida > Tenrecidae > Echinops > Echinops telfairi. The sequence goes on along the minus strand of NW_022111369.1, from coordinate 82,717,415 downwards.
GTGAATAAATGTTTCTCTAGTTCTTTAAATACTTGAAAGGGAGAGAAATAGTTTTGATTTCTAGTTCATAAAATTATAGTAAGGAGTTGCTTTTTAATTAAACACATGAATGGACTCTCAAACAGGATAATGGAGATTTCACCTCAGGGAGCTGTTCCAGGTAAAGAGCTGCCTTGGTAATTTAAGGGTTCACTTAATTGGAGGGTAAACAGGGAGGGGAAAAAATGAGGAGCTGATACCAAGGGCTCAAGTAGAAAGGACATGTTTTGAGAATGATGATGGCAACAAATGTGCTTGACACAGTGGATGTATGTATGGATTGTGATGAGTTGTATGAGCCCCCAATAAAATGATTTAAAAAAATGTTGAGGCTAAACAG
>NW_022111369.1:82713917-82715225 GCF_000313985.2 Echinops telfairi | reverse complement strand
ACGTAATTCTGCTGTAACAAATGAGTGTTACTGAACTTTGTGCCCTGTGTCTCACCCTCACTCTTTCTTAATGAGAGTATTCGATCACTTAGTTTTTCGTTTGTACAAATGCACATCCCATGAGTTTTAGCCTAAAAAAACCCTTCCCATATGTGAATATACTCCTTATCTTAATGGTATTTTAAGTCTAATACCATTGGCTAACTTAATGCCACTAGTATAAGAATTACCAACGATCTCATGGAGGTTACTTATATTTTATATTGTCTCTTAAAAATCTGATAATGCTACCACAAAAGTGGAAAAGGGATACATATACTATATAAAGCTTGTTTCTGTGAATTATTTTGAGCTCACAGTTAACTGTAAGCCTTAACCTAAGAACAATCAGGTCTTATAATTCAGCCCTTCCAGAGACTTTCCCTATGAAGGGATTGTTGAAGATAAGAGACCAATAGCAAAGTGTGGTAAAGCTAAGAGACCGATAGCAAAGTGTGGTACCTAGCTATCAGAAAGACTGGTGTCTGGGGTCTTAAAACAAGCAACCATCTAAATGAGGTGCCACTGAAGCCAACTGTTAGCTCCTTGTGATTCAGAATGTAAACAATAAAATCCAAATTTGGAGGAGGGAACTGTATTAGAGACTAAATTCTGATGACCCGGTTTTCAGAAGGCTGTAGATGAAGTGAAAGCACAAACTCCATTTGTACTGCCCCCATGGGAATTAAGCCACCACTGAGTTCCTGGTGACAGTTGACCAGGAATGTAAATAGCCTTGCCCTCAGACAGAGTGCAGAAAGTGAATTAATGTCAATATAGTTAAGTTAAATGTTAACATCTTATCATTTGTTTTCCTTATGGACCCATTTGTTCTAGTTTATATTATTTTCTCTTTTCCTTTGAAGTTTTCCTTTATTTTATTTTGTTACTGTTGGGTTTTTGTTTTATGGCATTTTTTTTATATATAACTCAGGCTAAGTAAATCTTTAGAGGTAGTATTTGCTATATCTATAGACAACCGCTGACTGGAAGCTACATAGAGAATATAGGATGCCTATGGTCATGCAATCAATTGGGTGTATAGAAGGACAAAGACATTACCTGCTAGTTTCCTTTCTTCTAGTTTCCTTTCTTCCACTGGCAGAGTTCTTCCCACAAGATGAAACACTGCTTCCAGTCAGGTGTTTGGGTTTTTTTTTTGGGGGGGGCGGTTTGTATTTGCACCATGTCCACAAATTTTTTAATCATTTTATTGGGGCTCATACAACTCATCCCAATCCATACATAAGCCAATTGTGTAAAGCACAC
>NW_022111369.1:82699306-82711143 GCF_000313985.2 Echinops telfairi | reverse complement strand
CCTGAATTGAAATTCTGGCCTTCTGAACTAGCGATGAAGTAAATGCCTATTCTTCAAAGCCACCTACTTGTGATATTTCTGCTATGGCAGCATTTGGTAACTAGGAAAGAGAGTGAGCGAGAAAGAGAAGGATGTGCACTATATATAACTTTGGTACCCAATGCAAAGTACATATGTGATATCATTCCAAGCTAGGAGGCATAATTATAAAATGAACATTCACGATTCAATCCCAACTTTAAAATGAACCATTCTCAATATTTTTGAGTCATTCTGTGTGAACCTGTACAAGAAATATGGTGGTAGGAACTTGAAAACCATTTAAAGAACTCTTTTGGATTTTTAATCTGAACTTTGAAACCTGTCCTCAGCACCGTCTTTCTCACTTCCTGTTCCACCTGACCTCAGCACCGTCTTTCTCACTTCCTGTTCCATCTAGTTGGATTTGTCTTTCAGTTAGAAACCTGTACAGCTTATTCATCACCATGTTCAACCATGCTCATGTTTTGTCTCTTAGTGTCACCATCTCTTGTCTTGCTATTTAAAATTTCACAAGTCATTCCCCCCATAAATCCCTCTACTTATCCTATTAAATGTTTCATCAATAGTACTTACCACCTTCTAGTTTAATAAATAATATTTTAATTTTATTTTGTTTATTACCTGGTTCTCCCCCATTAGAATAGTGCATCTAAGGAAGCAGGGACGTGTGTCTCTTTTGTACACACATAAATCCTTTAATGAGATGGTAGTGAGAGTGGAGCATTCTGACTTCTGCCAGCCTCATTGGAAGAAAATCAGTATCAGCATCAACCTTCGACTGATGCCTCCACACTTCCATTTTCTTACCAATTCTGTCACTAACCATCACTCCCATGGCAATCTCCTTTATGCTAGGTTCAAAAATGCATGACAATAATCACACAAAGCTCACAGATCATACTGAAGGTTACGGAGTTGATTAGGGAAGTTAACGGGTTACAATACGATTAAGAAATGCACAGAGTACAACTTTTGGTCAGAGCAGCCTCTGTTTAGCTGTGCCTGCAGGGACAGGTCTTTCTCCATTCTCAGCTAGGAGGCCCCCTGGATCCCACCTGATTATGAAATGTCACAAAAGCTCTTTCAGAATTGATGATAAATACACCAAGGGCAGTCTCCCTTCTCTAAGCCTTTACCCCAAAGCACTGAGCTCCATCTCCTTGGATCTGTAAACCTATTTCCCGAATTAAGTGACCCTTGCTCTAAGACATTCAGCTTTACTTGCTTTGTGGGCTAGGAAGCCCACCATGCTCTTGCTCTCGGACTCTTGGTCCTGCTATTCCCACTCCTCTGCTGCTTCTGGGGTGACCACTATCTGTCCATGGATTAAGGAGCATCGATGTTCAGGGACCTCAGGGCCCGAAGTTTGCCTTCCACTCCTGGTTCTCTGTTTTGAGAGTTGTGAGATCTGCCTTTCTGTGGATGAAATGAGAACCAGGTCACACAGAGACAAACCTGCGACCATTGAAAGAGCCCATGCCAGCTCTCTGTTTGAAGTCGTGGAGGCCAACACCACATGCACCAGAGACCATGGCAGGGAGGATATGGCATAGAGCTAGAGGGGCAGCATGAAGACTATAGGATTGTGAGTTAAAGCAACAGGCTGGCTTCCTGGCCCATGGAGGCAAAGGCCAAGAAACTATGCAGCTGAAACGCTGAGGGCCATAGAGGGACTTGGCTACCATATGGTTGGGAGGCTGAGAATTGGGGAGAAACATGGCTGCTGGCTGAGGAGAGACCTTGCTGTGGGTCAATAAATCTCTCCTTTCTGTTTGCTAATCCTGACTTGTGGTAACCTATTAACATTGCTAAAAAAATAAACCCAACTCATTGCCATCAAGTTGATTCTGACTCATGACCACCCTATAGCACCATCTGCTCTGTGGATAGAAGACTAGGCTTTCTACTCCCCCAAAGAGTTACAGTCTCTGAATTTCCCTCACCCACCCCCTTACCTGTGAGCTTTGTCTGTGAGGTCAGTGAGACCATTGCAACAGATGAACAAGCCTGGCACAGAAATAGAGTGCCGGGGGAGGAATGTTGATGTCGGAGTAAGGTAAAGAAGGGGGGAGGAAGAAAACGTACTTGACCCCTACCTCATGACAATACATCCATTTGTCAAAGCGAATTCCCTTTTCTAGCAAAGAAAATATCTACTCACACTCAAGCTCAATTCAGCCAAGGAGGGTGTCCTCTTCCATATCCCACTCCTAGGGCATGTAGAGGTGAAGTATCCAACTACCTACCCAAATGTCGGTGTCTGGAACCACTCAGTAGCTCTGCAGAAGAAAAGTGCTGGTGTTTTGTTCCCGTAAAGATTATAGCCCAGACAACTATATGGGTCAGTTCTATTCAGTCCTGTAGGAACACCATGAGTTAGAATTGACTTACTGGCTTCCAACAACAACAATAACTGTGGTTCAGGAAGGACCAGAATTCAAATCCACTGCCATTGAATCAAACTAACACACCGTGACCCTAAGGGACAGCGAACAACTGGTCCCTAGAGCTCCCAAGGCTACAAATCTTCAGGGTCAGATTGTCTCATCTTCTTCTGAAGTCGCTACGAGCTTTGAAGTATTGGCTTTTCAGTTTGCAGTTAGGAGTTTACCCCACTGTATTATTTACTTGCACAGAATGAATCCTTTCATGGCTGGATGCTATTTACAGAAACAATGGGCGTCAAATGTCAGGAAAAATTTACAATGATATTCATTGAAAATGTCAGTCAGAGTTTTGCTGGAACAATACATATTTTACTACAGCATATAGGGCATTGATGTAACAAGAATATGATTTTCCACCTTTCAAGAGTTCAACAGTCTTGGTACAGCTGTCTTCTACTTCCTCGGGCACCATGAAGAAGCACAGCAGCAGTGACAGAAGGATTGTAAATTGTAAAAACCAAATCCCAAGGAGGGAACAGTATCAGAGACTGAATTGTGAGAATCTGGTTTGCCGAATCCTATGGATGACAGTGGGAGCCCAAGACACATTTGTGGGATCTACATAAGAAATAAACCTCAAGGAAGTTCCCTCTGTGCATAATAGAGAGATGGGAAGAAACTGGTTCCCAAACGAGTGCCTTGGAGCGATGACTGTAGAAGATCAAAGTGATACACCTGACTTGAATGGTTAAAACCTCATTGGTTGATCCCTCCTCTGAAGCACACCAACCGGATCTGGTTTTCAAAATTTCCTGTATTTTTTTTTTTGTTTATTGATTGTTCATATTGGGAATTATCACAAATATGTTATATCATTGGGGTCACCCTCTTGAATTTTTGTTATATGTTTTTTCTGTTTTCCAGTATGTGAAACCCAGGAATGATGAGCCTAAGACAGCAAGTAGAATAAAGATTTCTGTAAGGGATACAGAGAGGGGCCAGGTGGGCCAGGTAAAGGGAGCTGATGTCAAGTTCTAAAAGGAAACAATGTTTTGAAATGGATTATGGTATCACTGGTCCAATACTGCTTGATGTGATTGAACTATGGAATGACATAGTTGTGATTGAACTATGGAATGACAATGATAATCTGTACTAACTCCCAATAAAATGGTTTTGGGGAAAAAAAAGCATGAATGTGTATTCACTTCTTAATTAAATCAATGACTGATAAGGATCCACAGGGGAACAGTGGTCTCAAAAGGACTGCGTATAGACTTGACAGTCTCTTTACCTGACAATTCAGGTTCTCTCTGATGAGTGTTTTTGTGTGTAAAATATCTTTTGTATGTCCTGACTTATTATAATCATCCCTGAAAGTTGTTGTAAGGTGCTGTTGAGTTGGTTGAGTCTCTGATAAATAAGAAAGAAGAAAGGAATTCCATGACTTGCCACCGAGGCCATCAGACTCATGGGAATCTCATGCAATTCTGAGTAGAGCTCTGTCCCACACAGCTTTCGCTGGCTGTCGTTCAGAAGTAGAGGCCCAGGTCTTTCTTCGGAGGTGAGTCTCAGTAGGCTCATCTCACCACAATTTCAGTTAGCAACCAATCCTGTTAATCATTTACACATAAAGCTTTTTATATATGTAAAATCGTAGCTCATCGGTTCCAGGCAGATTTTTTTTTCTAACATAACCATTTAGTGTATATAAATATTTCACACAAAAGAATTAAACTTTCAAATTCCACATGTTTCCATCAACGGATCCATCAACGCTGTCCTCACTGGCATGCGAACTTTGTGAGCTGCAGATGCTGGCATCTGAATGGGGTCTCAAGCTAGCACAAGACCCATGAACTTGAGTTGGACTTGACTGGGTTAATTAATATAAATTGCTTTCTTGATATAAAGTCCTTTCTTATACATGCATTAGTAGTACCGCTTTTGTTTCTGTAGAAAACATAGCCTAACACAATGTTCAAAGCAAGTCAGACATTTTTCCTGGATCTAAATTCCCCCAAATAGTAATTTATGAATCCAACTCTCGCCATCAGATGTTTTGCTACTTCAGAATCCGATTCTCAATGGAGAGAGAAGAATGAATGAGAAACTCTATGCTTTCAAGCAGAGTACAACCATTTCACTTACATTCCATTGGTGAAAATTGTTCATCCCTCCCCAATTTAGCTTCAAGAGAGAATGAGAAATATGATATGTATTTTATACTTAGTAAAAGAAAAGAGATTGGTTACTATTTCCAAAATCTCTGACACAGATTGTAAAGAGAAATCAAAAGTGAACTGAACCTTTTATCATACACACCATTCTACATTCTGAAGAAATTGTTCAAGAATCTCGGTGGAGCAGAAGCAGAAGGAGCCTCAGAATTAGGGGAGTGTTCATTAAAATCCTGCAATAGCCAGATGATAAAGACTTGAAGCACTTACTGATAAAGTTAAAAAACTACAGCATTGTTATAGATTATGGTTAATACATAGAAAAGATCACAACTGGACCAATAAACATCATTATGATCCACAGAGAAGAGACTGAGGTTGTCAACGATTTTATTTTGTTTGGATCCCCAGCCAGTGTGCATAGAAGCAGTATTACGAAATCAAATCACGTATTGCATTAGAAAAATCTGCTGCAAAGGATCTCCGTGAAGTGTTAAAGAGCAACAATGTCATTCTGAGGACAAAGATGTACCCGATCCAAATATTTTCAATCACTTCATATCCATCTGAAAAATGACTAATGATTGAGGAAAACTGAAAATCTGAATTGGTGCTTTTGAAGAATGATGCACTGAATTAGCTTCCAGAAGAAAGAACAAATCTTTTTAGAAGAAGTTACACTGGAATACTCCGAGGATTTGAGAATGGTGAGACTCTGATGTACTTTGGGCATGCTATCAGATGTCAGGCACCAGTCCCTGGAGAGGGACATCATCCTTGATAAAAACCTAAAAAGTGACGAGTTAGCACAGTGGCTGCAACCATGGGCTCAAACCTAGCAACCATGAGATGGCCCAGGTGTGGGCAATGTTGCATTCTCTTTTGACACGGCGGCACCTAACACCAACTAGAGGTTCCTATCAGTAAGCTAAGTGGGTGCCAAGTCATAGAGTCTTTAAGTAGACTATGATGTTGGACTTTAATGAAGGAAAACTTGGAAACCAATGATGGTTTGAAGCAGCAGAATGATCTGATTCAAAGGGCACATTTAAAAGATCACTGAATATAATGTGGTTCACGAAGGAAGTTGAATGTACTGGGGGATTAGTAACAACATTTAGAACTAGTTACCCTGTCGTTTTTGTTAGTTGCCAGCCTTTCAAGCCTCAGTGTATGGTGATGCCCTGTGCAGCAGGACTCGGCTCAGTCTCAATCAAACCTGTTCAGCATCATAGTAACACTCAGCCCTCCACTAACACATGGGTGGTGGTAGACCTCATAGGTCTACCTCATAGAAGATAATAATTTTACCCATGATCCACCATTTGTCCTGTCAGTAGTCATTGAAACAAAAGAGATGGATGAGTTACTGCTATAGAGGGGAAAACATTCCAAATGTTTTCCACATGAAAAAATAGGTTTAAATTAATGTTATAATTGAAATAATTTCTGTTTTTAAAATGATTTAAAAGTTCCTGAAATATCTTCAACTTTCAGACCAATACCTAGAGTCATCCTGAACATTCAGAAAAGGAAGAGGGAGTGGGGGATGTGGGTCTGTCGTTTTATCCCCCCATCTGGAGAATGCTTGCGCAGTGCATGAATATTTAAGGTAGTTTCTTATTGGATTAGTTTTAGAAAGAACACAAATAGTTTATATTTTTATTTCAAAACACTTTTTCAAATGTGTGAAAAAAAATTAAGGGGATGAATGAGTCAAAGGAGAAGTTTCTGTGAGTCACTGAGGAGTAAAGACTAGAAACGTGAATTTCCATCTCTCGTAACTGACAGTTTTGATAAACATTTATAAAACAAACATAGCTGTGCCATCACAGGGATCCAGATGACATGCATGACAGAGCCCTCTTTTCAGTAAAAGGTCCTGATTATGAACCCTTCAATAACGTGAGCAGGGAGCATTCCTTAGCCATGGTGGATGGGAGGAAGGAGACACTTGGAAAGACAGTTCTTACAGTCAAACTCTGGTTTTAACAACCATGACACCCTGCCCTGATGGCGCAGCGGTGAAGCACTGAGCTACTAAATGAAAGTTCAGAGTTTAAGTTCACAAGCCATACTGCTAGAGAAAAATCTAAATCTGCACATATTAGAGGTTGGCCCTGTGGGCCAGTTCTACTTTGTCTTAGAAGGTTAGCATGAGTATAAATCAATTCAGTGGGCCTGGCTGTGAGGTCACTTTTTAAAAAAATAAATCGTTTAAGCATTCCAATTATTACCCACAGCTTCAGGGTCAAGAAATCAGAACTCAGGGAATATCATTTGTTGTAGGGGATAGTCTTTCTGTTGACCCTGAAAAGAAATCTGTGTCTAAGTTTCTGTGGTTTCGGACGTTCCGGGCATTCCAGGGTCTTTAGCGGTACTGTCTCACCATCTCTCTTCCCTGTTTGTGCTGTGGGATGTTTCTGTGTCTGCACTGCTCTTTCTACTCCTCGGAAGTGGTGGCTGCATTCATATGGCAACGAAAACCCTATTTCAGAATCGGATCATAGCTCCACAGGCATCGGGTCAGGATACCAACAGAGAGTTTGTGCAACAAACGCCATCCTTAGCAATGGTCATTTGAGAATAAGTAAAAGAAAATGTATTAAAAATATGAATTTGAAGCCTGTTACATTGATCAAAATGACCAGTCATTCTTTTGGGAAAAATCAGGCTCTTAATTCCCATAAAGATTTACAGTCTCCAAAATCCATAAGAGCAGTTATCCACAAAACTGGTTCTATTGTGCCCTAATGGGTTGCTTTGAGTCCCAAACAACTCAATGGCAGTGAGTTTTGTTGTTTGTTTTGAATTTTGACTGTTTGACATATAATGCATATTTCATACAATTCAATAAATGTATTTTTAAAAATTGTGCAGTTATCACCACAATCAATTTTAGAACATGTTCTTCTTTCTTGTATTCATTATTATTACCTCCCCATTTCCCCCAACCAACCCAGCCATGATGCTAATAAACACTTTAGTTACTATCGCTATAGTCTTACCTTTTTAATAAACACTTTAGTTACTATCGCTATAGTCTTGCCTTTTTAATTCTCTGGCTGATCTCTCAGCATAACCACGTGCCAAGGCCCAATGTGTTAGATCTCAATAACATGAATACTACAGTTATAAGGCTAAGTGGGGAATATCTATTCCCAATCTTCAACTTAGTATTCTGATTTGGGGCCCATTCTTGTAGCCAACTTTAAATAGTTTTATCTTAATTCTATTTTTATGCACAGGCATTTATCCTGTAAGTTTGTACTGACTCTGCCATGAGGTCCATACCAAACGTCACATGTCATGTGATGTGAAGCGCCCTCTTCAACAGTGGAAGCAGAGCATCCCCTAGACCTTCTCAGGTGGAGATCTATACTCCTCAGTGTTCTGTCTGCTCTACTTCTCAAAATTGTGCAGTCAGTGTCATTTACATAACGTGACACTCAGGCATTATTTGGACTGGGTTTCCACCACACTTATTAAAAAATGCCAGAGTCAGCTCTTTCAATTTATAAACCTCTAATAATACATCTCTATTTGGCAGGTTCCCCATTTGCAACTAGATCAAAGACAAGCAGAGAGCAGGAAACTAGGGAACACTTGACAGGACTTTAATATATCCCCCCAATCTGCAATTGGACATTTTTCAAAACCAGCAAGGCTCAAAGTGGCACCAATTAACAAAGAGAGTCATTTGGAGATTTTCTTATAACCTACTTATAAGGTTAGAATAATTTCTGCTAGCTTCCACATGCATTATTTTCAATATTATTTTATTCCATAAAGCTAGTGAAAGTGAACAAATGCTAGTATTTTGTATAATTACTTAATATGTATTAAGAAAACAAATAATTATGCCATGCATATAATGCAAAGTATCAAATCCAAAGCTTAATATTAACAGGCTTATCCAACATCTAAGCCCTCATCTTTTGGACTCTAACAGTTTTTAACTATAGATACCTTATCAGATCCTCTTTCCTCAGATTTTTTCAAAATGCTTTTCCCTTAAATGGAAAGAAGACAGAATATGTATAGAATAAATTACAGAAAACAAGATTCACCAATTTCATAGAGAAAAATAAACCAAAACAAAGAAAAAAAATCATCCGGGGCTGGAGCTCAGCAAACATCAGTAACAAAAAGGGCATAAATTAACTAGTCTTTGTGACTTGTTTCCAGATGGTGATTAATGGCTTCAACCTTGGCCCTGGGATTCCTCAGAAAGGAACGATAGACAGTGGTCAACAAGGAGAAGCACAAAATGGAGCTAAACAATTAAAAGGGGGGGAAAAGTCAATCACTTATCGACATGTCCTGTTGAAAAAGTTTAGACTTTTACTGTCAGCATAAATGTTGTCTTGTCTCTAATGGCTTCCTTCTGGGACAAGGATTTTAAAAATATGTCTCATAATAAGTAGGATAGAAAACGTTTTTTCCAATGTCTTTAAAGGCATACTTCCTGAAGAATAAATTTAACACTTTCAAAGTACCACCTAACTTTTTCATGTAGTTCAGGTACAATGGCATTCAATGGGTAGAAAAGTCTACAGTATAAATAGAGGAATATGTGAAGTGTTGCATGTTCAGATTATCATCTTCCCCATGACCTTTCAAATCTTTGAAGGTCCACAATGAATCATCCTCTTGGTTAAAGATACTTTTTATGGCAAATAATAATAATATAAAATATAATAATAAGTGTTCCTGAGGGGTAGGTTGGGCATGGGAGGAATAAAGGGGAGCTGATATCAAAGAGTTCCAGAGGAAAGAAAATGTTTTGAAACTGATGGTGGTAACAATTGTAAAACGATGCTTGATCTAACTGAATTATGGATTGTTATAATATCTATGAGAGCTCCAATTAAAATGATTAATAATTTTTATTAAGGAAGGAAAAAAAAAGATTGTCCTCTTAGGAATGTAGATCCTGTTGCTTTTTAAAAAAATGAGATTCATAAACCAATTATCAACCACTGAGTGCATGGATTTGATATCATCCACCTGCTTTAAAGTAGGTACATGTGATTTTTGGAGAAGAAGTTCAGACACTTTAGAAAGACAGGTGATGCTCAGAGATGACCAGCACAGTGGGAGTGGTAAAATAGCATATGAGGATCTGGAAGAAAAAAAAATCTAATATTTGAAGTAACATATCAGAAAAAATATGGCGTGTGGAAGCATAAGTGTGAAGTGCACTAGAGACAGCAGATCTCCCATTTCAAAGGCGGCGTGAGCACACACTGAGGCTTTCCCAGGAGATTCAATGTCTACACGTGCTGATTTGATTGATCACGAACAACTCCTTTTTCACTCTCAAAGGGTTCCAAATTTGTCCATACATTTTACAATTATCCCTCCAAAATTATTCCTCTTTGATGATGAGTGCAAGAGAAGAGAAAGTATTATGGGGGGGGGGGTTTGCATGTGAACATGAATGAAATGTTTCAGCAAGACTGAAGAATATTGAACACCAATCTAAGGCATTTTCTGAATGCAGAGTCTATGGTTCAGGGGGAGTTTTTTTTAACAATGTGCCGGCTCTCCAAATTCATAAACTCTCCAAATGTTTATGAGTTCACTCTCTCTTAGAAATGAAAGTATATTTAATCATACCCATTGCTCTCCTTTTTCTGAATCGACTATTTTATCTCCTTATGTGGTTCTGACATAATGCCAACAGATATTTACTTGTGCTTTATTGCCTATGCAGAAAAATACTCAACCCTGTAGATCATAAATAACTACAGTTAATACATTGACATATGGAAATTCCATGCCATTCCATTGTTCTCTCGCAGAACTTGTGACTTACAGTCAATTGATATGGCCCCTTCAGTCATGGTTCCTTATGTGATATAGTATGTTTCTGGATTTTATGTGCATGTGGCAATGCTCCCATTTTGGAAGGCATTCTGTACTACGATGATGGACTAGAGTTGGATGGTATTGAGACTTGACCTTTGTAGAGGATGTGAACCAAGCCACACCATTTGTTTCCTTGGGGTAATCTGTGACTACTTTGGTAGAGGGTGTAACTTAAGACACTATCTTTGTGGAGCATAAGTGCTGGGTTAGTATGGATCGTTGTACCTGTTGGACATTTTGGCTTCTGGTTCTGGACCATGCATTTGGATCACTTCTGCTGAACCTTCGGATTTTGTTCTGAACTACACTCATTACCATATGAGACATTTCCTCACAGTTTTGTGAGTCTCTGTTGGATATTCCAGTGATTCACAACAGAACCCAGGGACAAGGGAATATACTCAAAGGATGAACAGGGAAACATACATCTGAATAGCATCTTGAAAGAGTTGGAAATTTTAATCATTAATATCCAAATCCTTACTATTAGTCTGGTATTAATTTTTACAAAATAAATGATCAAGCTTGTTCATAGAACAAGAGACAACCACTCAAACAAAACATAGAAATACTAAATGGTTTAAAATGAGAAAAAGTGTGTGCATTGGAGTGTATCGTTCCACTATATGTATCCAAATTGTTTTTAGGAAGAATGTGCTCAGCATATCAGAAACTGAAAGAACTCGAGAAAAAAGATCAAGCCTAAAATTGCAATTTTGGAAGATTCTAGAGGGAAAATATTGAGTGATGTAGGAAGCATCAAGAGAAGATGGAAAGGATACACAGAGTCACTGTGCCAGAAAGAGCCAGTCGACAGTCCACCATTTCAGAAAGTAGCATATGAGCAAGAACCCATGGTGCTAATGGAAGAAGTTTAAACTGCACTGAATGTATATGCCAAAAATGAGATTCCAGGAATTGATGGATACCCATTGAAATGAGTCAGAAAGCCTAAAATGCTCAGAAACATTCACTCATCTATGCCAGAAAATGAACTGCCAGAAGAACAAACATGTCTTGAATGAAGTAGAGGCAGAAATCTCCTTAATAGAGCGAATGGTGTGGTTTTGCCTCACATCCTTGTGATGTTACCAGAAGAGGCCAGTTACTGGAAAAGACATGATATTTAGTAAAGTAGAAAAGCAGAGAAAAAGAAGAAGACCTTCAAGGAGATTGATTGGCATAGTACTGCAACAATGAACATAAGGAAAGCAATCAGTATGAAGAAGGTATAGGACCAGGCGGTGTTTGGTTGTTACAATACATAGGACTGGTACAAGCCACAACTGATTTGACAGTACCTAACAACCACATGCGATAGCCAAGCTTTGATTGTTCTGGTTCCACAAAGCTC
>NW_022111369.1:82695396-82699206 GCF_000313985.2 Echinops telfairi | reverse complement strand
GGAAGAAGTTTAAACTGCACTGAATGTATATGCCAAAAATGAGATTCCAGGAATTGATGGATACCCATTGAAATGAGTCAGAAAGCCTAAAATGCTCAGAAACACTCACTCATCTATGCCAGAAAATGTAGAAGACAGCTTCTTGGCCAACTGATTGGAAGAGGTCCATATTTGTGCCCATTCCAAAGAAAGATGACCCAATAGAATTCTCAAACTAGAGAACAATATCATTGTTATCATATGCAAGTAACATTTTGCTTAAGATCACCCAACAAAGGTTGCAGCAGGACATTGACAGGAAACTGCCAGAAGCTAAGTCTGGATTCATAAGAGGACTTGGAGAAAGGGATGTCATTGCTGATGTCGGATGGATCTTGGCTTAAACATGAAATATTTGAAAGATGTTCACTTGTGTTTCATTGACTATGTCAAGTCATTCGACTAAGTGGACCATAACAGACCATGGATAACCTTGAGAAAAATGAGAATTCCAGAACATTTCCTTGTGCTCATTCGGAATTTGTACATTGATCAAGAGGCAGTTGTCGAACAAGAACAAGGGATTACTGCCTCGTTTTAAAATCAGGAAAGTTGTGCATCTGGGTTGTATCCTCTCACCATACTTTTGCAATCTGTATGCTGAATAAATCCTCAAAGAAGCTGGATTTTATGAAAAAGAGTGCTGCATCAGGCTTAAAAGAAGGATTATTAACAACCTGTTTAAAGTGAGGACTTGAAGCCCTAGCTAATGAAGATCAAAAGTTGTAGCCTTCAGTATGGATTCCAACTCTGGTAAGGAAGAGCAAATTCTTCACAAATGGACCAATAGATAACATCATTTAAACTGAGAAAAGTTTGAAATTGTAAAGGATATTGTCCTACTTGGCTTCACAATCAATCCTCATGGAAGCAGCAGAGAAATCAAAAGATGTATTGCATTCGGTAAATCTGCTGCACAAGACCTCTTTAGAGTAATGAAGAACAAGGATGTTACTTTGAAGGCTAAGGTGTACCTAATCCAAACAATGGCATTCTCCATCATCATATGCAAGTGAAAGTTAGAGATTGAATGAAGAAGACCTTCGAAGAATCAATGCATTTGAATCGTGGTGCTGAAGGAGAATACTGAAAGTATCATGGACTACTTAAAGAACAAACAGATCTGGATTGGAAGGAGTAAGTCCACAGTGCTCCTTGGAGGAAAGGATGGCAAAACATCTCATTTACTTTGGACATATTGTCAGGTGACACCAGTCCCTGGAGAAGGACATCATGTTTGGTAAAACAATAAAAAAGGAGGAAGGCCCTGGATGAGATGGATTGGCACAATGGCTGCATTAATGGGCTGTCATGGGGACAGTTGTGAGGATGGTGCAGGAATGTGAAGTGTTTTGCTCTGCTGTGCACAGGGGTCACGATGGATCAGAACGGACTTGATTGCACCTAACAACAGCAATCAAATTAATATGTTGAGAAAATAATCTGAGAAGTTAGATTATATAAAAAAAGATACAGAATCAAGATTTGAGGAAGGCTAATTAACAACCTGAGATGCGTAGATGACACAACTTTGTTTGCTAAATGCAATGAGGAACTTGAGACACATGTGGGTGAAGACAAAATGCTTCATCCTTCAATGTGGATTACCTCAATTTGAAGAAAAAAGAATTCCTTAAATTTGGGCCAATAAACAGAATTATATTAATTGGAAAAAAGATTGAAGTTGTCAATAATTTCACTTTACTTGACTGCACAATCAATCCTTATGGAAGCTGCAGTCATGAAACCAAAATATACATTTCACTGGGCAAATCTAGGGCATAAGAACTCTTTAAAGTGTTCAAGATGTCTCAAAGATGTCTCTTTGAGGACTTAGCAAGCAAAGCATAGTATTTTCAATTGCCCCACATCCATGTAAAAGGTGGGCCCTGTGAAAGAAAACTGGAAAAAATTGATGCATTTGAATTATGGTGTGGACAAAAATATTGAAAGTACTGTGAACTGCCAGAAGAACAAACATGTCTTGAATGAAGTAGAGGCAGAAATCTCCTTAATAGAGAGAATGGTGTGATTTTGCCTCACGTCCTTGTGATGTTACCAGAAGAGGCCAGTTACTGGAAAAGACATGATATTTAGTAAAGTAGAAAAGCAGAGAAAAAGAGGAAGACCTTCAAGGAGATTGATTGGCATAGTACTGCAACAATGAATGTAAGGAAAGCAATCAGTATGAAGAAGGTATAGGACCAGGCGGTGTTTGGTTGTTATAATACATAGGACTGGTACAAGCCACAACTGATTTGACAGTACCTAACAACCACATGCGATAGCCAAGCTTTGATTGTTCTGGTTCCACAAAGCTCCATTATGAGCTGCCTTCTCTTTTTCACTTTGTATCTCTCAATTGACTATCTCCATCGTCCCGGATGTTTACATACAGGAGCCCTGGTGTGTAGTGGGTACGAGTTGGGCTGCAGTTCCAACCACCAGCTGCTCCTCGGGAGAAAGATAAGCCATTGCACTCCAGTAAAGAGTTAGAGTCTTGGAAAGCCACCGGAGCAGTTCTACCCTGTACCATGGGGGCCACTGAGTCAGCATCACCTCAATAGCAATCAGTTTTTGTGTTTTCTTTAAATCATCTTTATTTGCAATAATAATATTGATATCTACCATGTCTATATCTGTATCCTAAATGTCTCTTTAAGTGCCGGAGTTTAATACAGTTGTTTGACTTTGCTGCTTCATAGATATAAAATGAAAGCTGAGGTATCCACCTAGCTAAATGTCCATTTCAGCAAAGTTTTCAAATCATAACCCTCTAGGCATCATTGATCATGTCCTCTCTTATGCTTTATGCATAATTCTGAGCCCTGCTATATAGGAGTCCAAAGCCAGTCAGTGTCAGTGAGTTTGATTTGGTTTGGGACTGAGGATGTTGTTGATTATGAGTTGGTCTGATAGTCACAGGCCTTGCAGTTTGAAAGATGAGGTGTTCGGTTTCAGTAAAGATGGACAGCTTAGGAAACCCACCGGAGTCATTCCACATGATCCTACAGGGTTATTATGAGTCAGAATTGATGCGATGGCGGTGAGTTTTTTATTAATAGATTGAATCAAATATACCTCCAAAGTATACTAGAATCCCACTAACATGCCCCTGTTCCATTTCCTCAATTCTAATACAATTTATGTGACTAATTACAGCATCTCCTAACTAGTGTTTCTACCTCTATTCCTACCTTTTCTCAACCACTGTCTGCCGACTAGCTCAAAACATCTTAAGACATGAATCAGATCTTGTCATTGTCTGACTAAAACCTTATGGCACACTAATAAGTACATGAAACTCCTTGTTATGGCCTATTATTTAAATGTATGTACCAACCACTAAAGCTACTGATGAACAAATTGACAAATTCTGAAACTGATTAAACATGGCATCTAGATGCATCAATAATTATTGGAAATTGAAATGCAAAAATGAGAAACAGGGTAAGGACTATAGTTGGAAAATATGGCCTTGGTGATAGAACACAGCTGAAAATCACATGACAGAATTTTCAAAACCAATGACTACTTCATTGCAAATATATTTCTTCAACAATATATATGGAACTGTATACATGAGCCTCCCAGATGGAATATATAAGAATTAAACTGACTACAATAGCGGGAGAGCTATTACAACTCAGTGTAGAGAAAACAAAATCCTCACAGCTAGACCAATAGATACCATCATGATAAACAGATATTAAGAATGAAGTTGTAAAGGATTTTATCTTGCTTGGAAACACAATCAATGTTCACGGAAGC
>NW_022111369.1:82688921-82695296 GCF_000313985.2 Echinops telfairi | reverse complement strand
AATACATAGGACTGGTACAAGCCACAACTGATTTGACAGTACCTAACAACCACATGCGATAGCCAAGCTTTGATTGTTCTGGTTCCACAAAGCTCCATTATGAGCTACCTTCTCTTTTTCACTTTGTATCTCTCAATTGACTATCTCCATCATCCCGGATGTTTACATACAGGAGCCCTGGTGTGTAGTGGGTACGAGTTGGGCTGCAGTTCCAATCACCAGCTGCTCCTCAGGAGAAAGATAAGCCATTGCACTCCAGTAAAGAGTTAGAGTCTTGGAAAGCCGCCAGAGCAGTTCTACCCTGTTCCATGGGGGCCACTGAGTCGGCATCACCTCAATAGCAAAAACCTCAGTTTTTGTTTTTTCTTTAAATCATCTTTATTTGCAATAATAATATTGATATCTACCATGTCTATATCTGTATCCTAAATGTCTCTTTAAGTGCCGGAGTTTAATACAGTTGTTTGACTTTGCTGCTTCATAGATATAAAATGAAAGCTGAGGTATCCACCTAGCTAAATGTCCATTTCAGCAAAGTTTTCAAATCATAACCCTCTAGGCATCATTGATCATGTCCTCTCTTATGCTTTATGCATAATTCTGAGCCCTGCTATATAGGAGTCCAAAGCCAGTCAGTGTCAGTGAGTTTGATTTGGTTTGGGACTGAGGATGTTGTTGATTATGAGTTGGTCTGATAGTCACAGGCCTTGCAGTTTGAAAGATGAGGTGTTCGGTTTCAGTAAAGATGGACAGCTTAGGAAACCCACCGGAGTCATTCCACATGATCCTACAGGGTTATTATGAGTCAGAATTGATGCGATGGCGGTGAGTTTTTTATTAATAGATTGAATCAAATATACCTCCAAAGTATACTAGAATCCCACTAACATGCCCCTGTTCCATTTCCTCAATTCTAATACAATTTATGTGACTAATTACAGCATCTCCTAACTAGTGTTTCTACCTCTATTCCTACCTTTTCTCAACCACTGTCTGCCGACTAGCTCAAAACATCTTAAGACATGAATCAGATCTTGTCATTGTCTGACTAAAACCTTATGGCACACTAATAAGTACATGAAACTCCTTGTTATGGCCTATTATTTAAATGTATGTACCAACCACTAAAGCTACTGATGAACAAATTGACAAATTCTGAAACTGATTAAACATGGCATCTAGATGCATCAATAATTATTGGAAATTGAAATGCAAAAATGAGAAACAGGGTAAGGACTATAGTTGGAAAATATGGCCTTGGTGATAGAACACAGCTGAAAATCACATGACAGAATTTTCAAAACCAATGACTACTTCATTGCAAATATATTTCTTCAACAATATATATGGAACTGTATACATGAGCCTCCCAGATGGAATATATAAGAATTAAACTGACTACAATAGCGGGAGAGCTATTACAACTCAGTGTAGAGAAAACAAAATCCTCACAGCTAGACCAATAGATACCATCATGATAAACAGATATTAAGAATGAAGTTGTAAAGGATTTTATCTTGCTTGGAAACACAATCAATGTTCACGGAAGCGGGAGTCAAGAAATCAAATGACACATTGCATTGGGTAAGTCTGCTGCACCAGACCCCTTTCAAATTACTGAAGAGCAAGGATGTTACTTTGAAGACTAACGTGTAACTGACCACAGCCATGGCATTCTCAGTTGTCTTATATGCATATGAAAGTTGGACATTGAATAAGGAAGGCCAAAGAAAAGCCATTGCATTTGAATTATTATGCTGATGAAGAATGATGGAAAGTACCAGTTCTGTCTTGGGAGAAAGCACAACCAGGAGGATTCTTAGAAGCAAGGCTGAAGAGACTTTGTTTCATGTGCTTTGGAAAGGTTATCAGGAGAGATTAGTTCCTAGGAAAGACATCATGCTTTCTAGGGTAAAAGGTGAGAGAAAATGACAAAAATCATGAATGAGATAGCTATGTTCACCCAGTGGCTGCAAAAAGGGTCTCAAACATAACAACAATTGTGGGGGTGGCACAGACTGGGAAAGGTTTAGTCCTCTGGTAGAGAGGGTTGGTCTGAGAACCCGCTCAATGGCACCTAACAGCGTGGCACATAATGCTTGGCTTGATCTGACTCTATCTGTCACCCAATTCGATCGCAATCCCTGTCTTTTCCTTGGCAGATGAGGTCATTGGAGCTCGCCCTGGGACAACCCACACTCCTCACCCATGTTAGGCCTCTTACACACATATTACTTTTTGCCTGACATGCTCTGAGCTCTTCTTAGGGCTACCTTCTTATCCATCTTTCAGTTTTCATTTTATTTTGTGTTTTTCAAAAGGTACTTCTTTAACCTCTGTCCCAGCCTCTTATTTCCATAAAATAATATACTTTTTATTATTTCTTGTATACTTATTTTACTTAAAAGTGTTTAGATCTATAGGCTTCAAGATAGAAGTGGCTACTTTTCTGCTGCTAACCTTATGACCTTAAGGTTCATAACATTGTCAGTACTAAATAAATATCTGTTTAATAAATATACAGTGACTCCATTCATATTGCGTACATGAAGTGCTGGGGAAACCCTTCCAATGAAAAGCAGGTAAAAGAGCTTTGCCCCTAGACCGCAGAAATCTTAATGCTCAACATTTGTTTTATGAAGCTGTATGATATAAGAGAAAAAAGAAAATGGCAAGATTTGTATTCCCCATAGACCCTCTTAGGGATATCAAGAGCTAGTTACTGTTATACAATTAACTCCTGCTGTTGTTATCTGCACAGTGCTCCATTTTCCTGACCTGAAGTAGATATCTGAACTTTATTTAATGGGCACTCTTACCATTTAAATACTCAATCCTACACTTCAAATCTAACATTCAATTAAAATGCATGGGGGAATTTCACACCTTGGTATCTGCCTACATAACTATCTATTTATGTAGCAAAATCTGTCAACATGTCAAGAAGAGAGAGATTTTTTTCCTCTCTGTTCGGGAAGTACGCTCAAAGCATGAACAACAGAAATCAAAGCAAATTGAATTAGTTTATTTCTACTCATCTCAAGGAATACAAAGATAGAATCCTGTTCTTTTCAGTTACTCCAAGTACAACTATCAGTATATTTCCTGTTATCAAACTATCTACTTCCTAGTTCCTTCTACTGGTTTTCATCCAACTTCAGGGTTGACAAACCTAGAAGATGCAGTGATGAAAGAAAAGATATGGGGACAAGAATGCACCAATCCTCTTTACTTCTTTCTCTTTCTTAATATTTGAATAAATAAGCCCATATGCATTTTTGAAGCTTTATTAATTGCCCAAACCATAATGCTTTTACTACAAAGCCTTTGATATATAGTACACTTTTGAATAAATAAGTAATAAACATTTTTATTATAATTTTGAACCAGGAACATATAAAGCATTAAGCATTAGCTGGATGGTTGTTTTAATTAGCAACCAACAAATAGTAAAATCAAAGAATTTCAGCAAACATGGTGTCAATTACATTTTTTTTAGTATAATAAACCATCTTTAAAATTAGCATAAAATAATTTCTTGTCATGCTCATAGGTCTAGGGGCCTTAGCTTTGTGCATATTCATTCTGACTCCAGGCTGAAGAAACCATAGAACACATGGTCTTCTCATGGGGGAGACAGCTTAAGAAGTACCAACAGACATCTGCGACTCAGGAGCCCTGTTGGCTAATAGTTGGTTCTATTAATAACTAAGAGGTTGACAGTAGTACCCCACCAGCAGTGGCGGACCAATGTGGAATTGTGCCTTTATGAAGGTGTATAGGCTGGGAAACCACACGGGCAGTTCTACTCTGTCCTGTAGGGCTTACTTAATGTAGGGCTTACTTACCAACTAAAAACAAGACGTGGTAGCAATAGTAAGGGCCAGGGCAGGGATTGGCAAGTTGTCATCTCTACCCACAATGCTTTGGCCAAGTCAAGTCTGAATAAATAGCCCAACAGTAATAGGATAGAGGAAGAATATTTGTTAGAAGAAATCGAGTGAAGACAATTTCTCCTAAATAACAAGACAGTAAAAGCCAATAAACTCAGACCCTGGAAGGTGGAAGTCAGTCTGAGAAGGAAAACAAGTGTTTTCCATTAAAAGGAGCAATATGAAACTTGGAAGTCTAAGAAAAACAAGGTAGTCACAGTGAATTTTGACTCTCATAGGTAATACTGTAATACTTACCATTTTTCATTTTGTTTCCCAAAAGTTATAAAATTATATTCTCCATGCAAAATATTCACCATTGTTAAAAGAAGATACCCCACGTTTACATCATTTGATTAGACATTAAGTGCAGAATGCTATTATCGATGTCAAGTCTATATTTAATATTCTATATTGAATTTATAGCATCTATATATTCAATTCCTCTTCTTACAGAAGCATATAAAATGGCACATCATGTGCCCTCACACTCCCAACATATAATGGTGGAACAGAAACAGAATAACGCTGAATAACATTTCAATTAAAAACACACACACAACACTGGCAGGTGCATGCACATAGCAATCACTGCTCCTTGTCAAATAGTTCTGAAATGCTGCTGGACAAGTGCTGTAAGATTGCCCTATGCTGGAGATGGTTAATTTTCCTGTTTTAGTCTATCATTATGCTGCCAGGAATAGCCTCCTGCTCTATTGTTCTCCACAACTCTTGGCCCTGCTCTCTGGGGGGTCTTTCCTTTTTCATCCTTTTACACAGGTACTTACGAGAAGTGGTGGGAAAACGCACATTTTGATGAGGATAAGAAGTCCTTTTCTATTGCGAGTGCATCTCTGCCTCTTTTAGTCCAGACTGGGAAAGATTTTTGTCAATAAAGCTCTCTCAAACACTTATGGGATTTCTACCTATTTGATGCTGGTCAAATCCATGGATAAATAATCATGCATATAATTACAACTACTTTTGAGACATGTCTTTCTCTATAATTGGAGGCCATTGGGCTTTTACGGGACAAGACTCTTAAATTTTTAGGATGAACTTTTGTCTGGCTGTAAAAATATACTAAGCATCATCTTAAACCCTTCCTATGTATTAACAAAGATGATTTAATCTTTCAATTGAGGATATTATAGTGGTCACATGCTGATTTCTGCGTCAAAGGTTTAATATTGATTTAGGCATGACCTAAGAAGAAACACTGGAAAAAGCCAAGTTTTTCAAATTTTCCAAAACAGAAATGATAACAAAACTAGGGAATATGTTGATGCTGAGGTCCCAGAGGGAAAGACTTGTAAAAGGTGTTATGAGCCCCTTTAGGAGCCTAATGTACGAGATCAGATTAGCTGCACAGAGAAGCTGATTCCAAGCAGAGAAACCAAAAATCCAACTCACTGCCCTCAAGTCGGTTCTGATCCATAGTGATCCTGTAGGATGGGATAAAAACTGCCCCCTCTGGGTTTCTGGGACTGAAACTTTACAGACGTAGAAAGCCTCTTCTTTCTCCCGTGGAAAGGCTGGTGGTTTTTCCAACTACTGACTTTAAGGTTAGCAGCTGAGCACTTATCCACTATGTCACCAATTGGAAAGGTTGCTGCTGGCTTTGTTATGGAATTACTGTTTCCCACTCTCAGACAAGATTTAGTTGCTCTACAACCAGTTTGTTGCCCTACGAACAAGAGTATGTTTCTAGCAAGGCTGCAACTCATCCCTTTTCCTACTCCAGTTAGCACTCTGTGTCATCCACATTTTTAAAATGCCAATTTGTTCTGGATTCAACTTGTGGCAAAGTGAGATCTATTAATATCAGCATTCTATCCACGTTTCAAGCTCCGTGCTCCACGAATTGATGGAATATCCATTGAAATGTTTCTGATGCTGAAGAAGCACTGGAAGCACTCACTCAACTATGCCAGTATATTTGGATGACAGCTACTTGGCCAACAGACTGGAAGAGATCCATATTTATGCCCATTTCAATGAAAGGTGCCCTAACAGAATGCTCAATTATAGAATGATATCAATGATATTGCAAGCAAGTGAGATTGCGCTTAAGATCATCTGAAAATGGTCACAGCAGTATATTGAAAGGAAACAGCTGGAAGTTCAAGCTGGATTCTGAAAAAGACATGTAACAAATTATATCTTTGCTGATGTCAAATGGATCTTGACTGAGAGCAAAGAATACTAGAAAGATATTTAGTTTTGTTTCATTGACTATGCAAAGGCATTTGACTGAGTGGACCATAATAAACTGTGGATAACCTTAGGATAAATGGGACTTCCAGAACACTTCATTGTGCTCATTTGAAACTTGTACAAGGATCAAGAGGCAGCTGTGTGAACAAAACAATGTCATACTGTGCAGTTTAAAATCAGGAAAAGTGTGTGTCACGGTTGCATGCACTTACCATACTTAATCTAT
>NW_022111369.1:82687054-82688007 GCF_000313985.2 Echinops telfairi | reverse complement strand
GCTGGTGATCTCCTAGATTCCCATCTTGTGTTAATGCTTCCTCTGCCAGCAGATGCCTAAGTCTGGAGGGCCTTGCAGTAAGCATCTCCTCCATTCACTTGAAGTGGACTGCGCTGGACCCCTTCTGTAATATAAATTTCTCTCTTGATATAAAGTTATTTCTTATATATAGATGAGTGTCGTTGATTTTGTTTCTCTAGAAAACAGTCTTACTCTATTTGGTACTGAAAGTGGAGTCTAGAGAAACAAACTTATAAGGGTTCAGGATGGGGACATATCTGACCTCTGTCTTATGAATACCAGGCTCAGCCTATTGTGGGGATGTTCTCCTTTGTGTAGCAAGAGGAGGTCAGATGTGGCCTCAGTTGGGATCCCGTGCAGTGGCACCAAATCCAAAGAACCATGGTTTTTATGGGAGAAAGACGGAAACAGGGTGAATTTTAGTTTCAAATTGAAAAAGAATCAGAAATCTATGTGATACCAACTTACACCGTCTTCTATAGTAAAGTCAGCTAAAAAAGCTATCAGGACCATACCCTGAAAATGTTGGTTTTATTCCTTCCTGTAAAAATAAATCCTTTAATTTTCTTTATTATCCTGGTAACCTTATTTGATGGGATATTATTACCACCCTTAGCTCCTCCTAATTACTGGCAAAAATAGGCCTTAAAATAAATATATATGCTATTATTCCCCTTATTGTGAAAAACTGAAGCCTCTTCTATTCTTCTTCCTGCTTGATGCTTAAATCCTGTGCCCATCTTTTGTGGCCAGCTGCTCGTGTGGCCTGCCAATTCTAGGAGCTTTTGGTACTCTGCCATGTCCCTGCCAATCTTAGATCCACAGGTGTCGGCACCCACCAGCCTGTGGTCTCAGTCTACCTTCGTGCTTCCTCGGCCAGCATACGTGTGTTTTCGGGAGAATTTCTAATCTAGCTACCATTTGACCCATGG
>NW_022111369.1:82684102-82686388 GCF_000313985.2 Echinops telfairi | reverse complement strand
TACAAGAAAACTCAACTTTGGTGGACTAAACAGACAGGTGCTTATTTGTCTGGCACGACAATACATGTGGAAGTGGACAGCTCAAGTCTATGAAGGTGGCTCAGAGATTTCTGCTCCCAGAAATGCAGACAGGGGCTCTGAATGACCACATGCAAATGTTAGATGTGATCAGTGACATAGACTTCTTCAACATTTCTAGCCTCCATCTCCTTCCATCAGATGCATCTCATCTTTTGCCATGTCATCTTCAATAGGCAGGAATTGAATTTTACATTGTAATATGATTGCAGCAAATAGGGTAAAAGTATTTCTCCCAATAGTCCTTTTGGAGTTCATGGATGTCATATAAAGTCAAACACTCAAACCAACCCAAAGGCATCTTGGGAGACAAGCCTGGTGATCTGCTTCTGAAGGTTTGCGAGCTTGGAAAACTCTATGGACACAGGGCATTTGCCATACATTGTAATCGACTTAATAATTAATAGCAATAATAAGGAATGCCCTCCAGTGAGTTATCCCAAACATTGCGTTGCTTAGAATTATGGAACAGCACAGGTTCCTTTTTGACACAGCGATTATGTGTTCAGCTGCTCCCCAAAGGGTCTACGTGACAAAGACGTGGCAGCAAGCTTCCAGAAATAGCATAGCTTTGGAAAGCCTAACGAGCAGCTCTGCTCTGTCTGATAGGGTCACTAGGGGTCAGAACCCATTTGGTGGCAATGGTTTCTTTAGGGCAAAAGTCTGCAAAAGTGACGCAAAGATTTAAGCTGTCGTTTTCTCCCCTCCATAAAAGAAACAAAAAGCAGGTATGAGAAGAGATTGGGGCTCTTTGCCATAACCCTATTCTGTGCTTACGTTGAGGGGATGGGGCAAGGTTTTGGTCTTTGTGGCTTTCACTTACTAAGCTGTGGTCAAACTCAGTAACTTGCCTCTATTTCCCTCGTCACTTTCACTGTCCTTGATGACTGTGCATCCCCCATGCTGAAATGCCAGTCTCTCACACATGCTGTGGACGTTCTCTGCCTTGGAAAATGTGGCTGGTTGTGCCTTCTGCCCGATTCCTTACTTTCACCCCTCTCCTCTTTTCTTATCTTACGTCCATTCAGTAAACCTAAGGTTAAGTGTCACTGGATCAGGGAACACTCACAATTTCCCCATCTACATTTGTTCCTCCTGCACCTACTAATATTTCTGCTTTATTCTGTGAAATGTATAGAGGCAACTATTGCAACTTGTTTGCTTACCAAAGCAACTAGCCAATGAACACCGCTATTGACCTTGGTGACCTGTTTGCTTAATGAAAGCGATGGCAAAATTGCAAAACATCAGATGTGTTTTAGATTCTCTAAAAACCACTAGAAATGATTGAAAATAATTTGGTTTTCTGATTTTATAGACATTTCTATGGCGAATTATTGAAAGGAAAATGTATAGGCTCTGTAAACACTTATCTAAATCATTAAAAAGTTTTCTTTTTAATGAATAAAAACAAAGATACATGGAGAAAAAGGTGAAGTTATCAAAGATTTTATCTTGCTTGAATTCACAATGAATGCTCATGGAAGCAGTTGTCAAGAGATCAAATGACATGTTATATTGGATAAATCTACTGCACAAGACCTCTTTAAAGTGTTGAAAAGCAAGGATAATCCTTTGAGAAAGATGTTCCTGACACAAGCCATGGGTTTTCAATGGCATCATCTGCACGTGAAAGTCAGACATTGAACAAACAAGGCTTAAGAAGAATGGATGCATTTGAATTATGGTGCTGGCAAAAAAAAGCATTGAAAGTTCAGTGTTCTTATGTTGCTGTTAGGTGCCATCAAGTTGGTTCACACCCACAGTGGCGCTATTCGCACCAGAATGAAACACTGCCTGGGGCTGCACCGTCCTCACACTTGGTCGTGTGCTCGATCCCAGTGTTGAGCCACGGAGTCCATCTATCTCAAGGGCCTTCCTCTTTTCTCATGGCCATGCCACTTTGTCTAACAACATGTCCAATGTATTTCAAAGGAAAGTACCCTGGACTGCCAGAAGAACCCACAAATCCCTTGCAAGAAGTACAGACATAAGGCTCATTAGAAGAAAGGATGGCAAGAGACTCTGTTGAACTCCTTTGGATAGTTTACCAGGGACCAGTCTTGGAGAAAGACATAATGCTTGGTAAAGTAGAGAGCCAGGGGGAAAGAGGAAGGCTCTCATCAGGATGGATTAACACAGTGGCTGCACCAATGGGCTGAGAGATAAGAAAACGTGTGAGAACGGCACAGATCTGGGCAGTGTTCC
>NW_022111369.1:82672159-82682919 GCF_000313985.2 Echinops telfairi | reverse complement strand
TTGTCAGGAGAGACCATCCCTAAAGAAGGACATCATGCTTGGTAAAGTAGATGAAAAGGAAATGGTGGAATACCTGTTGAAATAGTTCAACAAGCTGGCAGCATTAGAAGCATTTACTAACCCATGCCAGGAAATTTGGAAGACAGCTACTTGGACAACAGACTGAAAGAGATCTTTTTTTTTTTTAACTCCATTTCAAAGAAAGATGACCCAACAGAATGTTCAAATTATACAACAATGTCAATAATCGCATATGCAAGTAAAATTTTGCTAAAGGTCATACAAAAACAGGTGCAGCAGTACATTGATATGGAGCTTCCAGAGGTCCAGGCTGGATTCAGGAAAGGCCATGAAATAAGAGATATCTTTGCTGATGCCAGGAGGACCTTGGCTGAAAGTAGAGAGTACCAGAAAGATGTTTACCTGTCCTTTATTGACTATGTTAAGACATTTGACTGCATAGATCATCACAAACTATGAGTAGTGTGATAGGCTGGGTTGGTTAGAGAAACAAATCCAGAAACACTCATATGTGTAAGAAAAACTATATTTCAAGAAGTAATTATATATCAAGGAAACATTCCAACCCAGTCCAACTCAAGTTCATAAATCCAATACAAATCTTGTCCCTCTTCAGACTCTTACACCCCATGCATTAAGGCAGAATGTCTAAAGAACAATCTAACTTATCTTGGGAGAAATACAGCCAGAAAGCTCTTTAGAAGCAAGAATGACAAGAATTCACCTTGCATTCTTTGGATACTGCTATCAGAAGAGACCAGGGCTGGCAAAAGGACCTCGTGCTTGGTGAAGTAGAAGGGTAGTGAAAAAATAAGATCCCTTGACAAGATGGAGTCACAGTGGCTGCAGCAATGGCTCGCACATAACACGAGCTGGGTGTTATGTAAATATATATTCGCACACATATTTCTGTATGTGTGTGATTATATCCACATGCATATATGTATGTAGATGTGTGTGCGTGTTTGTGTGTGTATGTGCATGCTTGCGTGTGTGTGTGTGTGTGTGTGTGTGTGTCTGTGTGTGTGTGGAGAGAGATCGAGAGAGAGGTGGTAGAATGGGTTACACTTAGATCTGCTCGCCACCCAGTAAGCAGTTTGAACTCACAATGGCTCCACTGGAGAAACATTAGGTTTTCCACTTTCATAAAATTTTATAGTTTCAGTTCTACTCTGTCCTACGAGAATGGACTTAGTGTCATTGGGTTTAGCTATCTTTGCATATGTTTTAGGAAATCTAAAACATGGTCATTCATATCAAAGATATTTCTGGATGAAAAATGTACACATGAATCTTATTATTGCTTCAGTTAGGTGTTACATAGTCTGTTCTGATTCCCAATGGCCTTGTGTACAACAAAAAAGAACATCGGGTGGTCTTGCACCATCCTCACATATATTATTATGTTTCAGCCCCTATTGCCACCACTTTGTCAATCCATCTCATTAAGGGCCTTCCTCTCTGTTGTTGTTCTATTTTACCAAGCATAATTTCCTTTTCCAGTGATTAGTCTCTCTTGATAATATGCCCAACATACCTGAGATGAATTCTTGTCATCCTCACTTCCAGAGAATATGCTGGCTGCACCTCATTGAAAACAAATGTGTTTGATCTCTGGCAGTCGATGGTGTACTCAATATTCTTCACTAACTAACATCATAGGTCAAATGCAGTCATTCCTTCTCTATTGTCTCGCTTTCTTGGCATCCTAGGCTATTGGAAATGCCGTTGCTTGGATCAGACCCACCTTAGACTTTAAAGTGAGGCCTGTTCTATTTTGTACTTCAAAGGGGTCATTTGAAACACATTTTCCCCATGTGATTTCTTGACTGCTGTTTCTCTGTTTGTGGATTGTGGACCAAAGTAAAATGAAACCCTTCGATCTTGTCTTAAAATGTCATTATGTTGTTTATTGATCCAGTCGTGCAGGTTTTTTTTTCTCCGAGGTGTAATCCATACTGAAGGCTCTCATCTGATCTTCATCGGTCGGTGCTTTCAGCAGAAAAGCCGGTGTCCTCTGCAAAGTACAGGCTGTTAAGGAGCCTTCTTCCCATCCTGATACCGAGTTCTTTTCTCAGAATATAAAGTTGAATAAGGTGCTCTGGTAACTGGATTTTGTGTCATGCTGTCAACTTTAAGGTTAGCAGTTTGAAATCACCGGCCCCTCCTTGGGGAAAAAAATGAGGCTTTCGACTCCCATAAAAAGTTACAGCCTGGAAACCCACAGAGGCAATTCTACCCTGCCCTGTCAGGTTGCCATAAGTTAGAGTGGACTCAATGGCAGAGAGTCTGGGTTTACTTTTATATAATGAGTAAGCATCAGGAAATGATATAACCAAGACACACACCGTTCCTGATATTTAAACATGCATCATCACTGTGTTCTTTTCCAAAGAATTAATCTATGTCTTTGTACAGTTTCCACATGAGCACAATTAAGTGTTCTGGAGTTCCTATTTTTTTTAACGCTATCCAGGTTTTTAATGATGTGCGCAGTTGAATGCCATTGCATAGTCAATAAAAAACAAGTTCAACATCATTGCGGTATTCTTTGCTTTCAGACCTGGCCTATCTAAAGCTTGCAATGATACCCTTTGTTCCAAGTTCTCTTCTGAATTTGACTTGAATATCTTGCAGCTCTCTATTGATGTATTGCTGGACCATTTTTTTAAATTATTTTGATCAAAATTTTACTTATATGTGATATTAATAATATTGTTCGATAATTTGTGCCTTATTTAGGGTCACCTTTATGTGGAATGGACATGGATATAGAACCTTTCCAATTGGTTTGTCACATAGCTGTCTTCCAAATTTTCTCCCATGGAAGAGGGACTGCTTCTAGTGCTGTACTGGTTTGTTGAAACCTATTAATTAGTATTCCTTCAATTCCTATGCTGCTGTTTTTTGTTTTTTGTTTTGTTTTATTTTTTGTTTTGGTCAATGCCTTTAGAACTGCTTGGATTTCTTCCTTCAACATCATCAGTTCTTGATCTTATGCTACCTCTTTAAACTGAGAATTGCCATATGTAGGCCATCCAAAAGTAAATTCTCATATCATGAAAAATAAATCAAAGAGTTATAACTTCAAAGAACATGAGTAAATTATATTTTTATAATCTTTAAAATTATAGTGGCACCTCAGTAATAGAATATCCAAATCAGATACATTCAATGAGCATATGATTTAAAACTTCTCTTCACATTCTAAAACAAAGATAATGAATGGCTTATACTGTCAGTTAACACCTATTGTAGTCTCTTAAATTCTGTCTTTTACTAATTTGGGGGCTTTTGCTTTCATATGGCTTCCTCTATCTTAGGTAAAATCAAGTTGATTGTCTATTTTGTGGATTTTTTTCTATTGGGAAGCCTGTTCTATGACTTCATTCTACTTTTGTTAGTTTGTAAAATATTCTTTATATCTTCATTGCCACAGATGTTAGCTTTGTTGTAATGCAATTAAACATGAAACAATTAACTGATGCATGAAGAACATCAATGTCAGTTTAGGCTCTCAAACTCATTAGCAGAGAGCACAATGACTTCCCCAAGAGAATATATTTTTGAGGAAGCAAACGAGTCAATGTACTTTCCACTCATTTCCTGTCTTTTTATAGAAGCAAGCAGGATAGTACTTTATTTGCTTCAATAGTCCTGTTTCCAGAAGCTAAAAAGAAAGATCTCATCAATGCCAATTTATGGTCAAACTCATTTTCTAAATTCAGAGGAATCTTTGAATTGATGGCAGCTCAAGCTGGGAAAAACAGTCAAGGGGCAACAAAAGCACACAGTTTGAATTCATTCTGCTTGGTGTGGGCCATAGGGAATGGAGATGCACACCACTGACCTTGAACATGTAGGGAGGTAATACAACAGTAAGCACCATCTTTGTGTTTTATTCAACATTATTTCAAGCAAAGTAGAAAAATAATTAAGTGTGAGAAAGATCTAGATTTTTAGGAGTATGTAATATGAAGCTTTCAGTTAGTTTACAATTTCTTCTCTGAGATACACATTTAGTTAGAGGAAAACCACATTTTAATCGACATCTTAACTCCATTAAACTGAAATTCTAATTACCAAGTATTTGTTAAAACCCCTTACTTATGCTCAGTAGACTATCTCCACAAACACCGCTGTACCATACAACCCCTTCCATAGGGAACTTTTTAACAGTGTGTTTTATTGCTTTGACCAGTGACTTGATAAATCACTTTCACACTAAAGATATAACTTTAAATAAGTGATCTACTTGTTTACAATTAAATAAACTTGATGTGTTATTTCTAATGTTTGTTCCCACTTGGAACATCTCATGTTGCCATTTATTTAATTATACTAGGGTAGGCAAAGAGGGGAAGCAACAGTCAAGAGATCAAAGGACACATTGCATTGGGTGAATCTACTAAACAAGAACTCTTTAAAGTGTTGAAAATCAAAGATGTTACTTTGAGAACTGAGGTGCCTGTGACCCAACCACGGTATTTTCAATCACCTCATATATCTGTGAAAACCAAGCATGGAATAAGGAAGACAGAAGAAGATCAGTCAATGCATTTGAAATCAGGTCAATGCATTTGAATTATATGGCAAGTGAAGAACTTTGAAAGGACCAGGAATTGCCAAAAGAACAACATAATCTTGCTTGGAAAAAGGGCAGTCAGGATGATCATTATGGGAAAGGATGGTGAGACCCTCTCACCTGCCTTGGACATATTATCAGGAAACACCTGTTGCGGGGAAAAGACATCATGCTGGGTATGTAGAGAAGCAGAGGAAAAGAGCAAGGACCAAGATATAAGGTGGATTGACCCAATGGCTGCAAAAATGGACTCAAACACGGGGCCAGGCAGTGTTTATTCTGTTGCATACAGGCTCGCTGAGTCAGGACTGACTTGGTATTTCCTCAAAACAAAAACAACAGGCAAAAAATGGTGGTACGAGGGTTCCAGTTTAGACATGCATGGCTCATTCTGTACAAATTATTTTAAAATGCATCTCTGTAATCAGTTACTTAATTGTGTTAAGCTGTGTTTTCTAGAGAAGCAAGACAATGAAGCATGTATTTAGAAAGAGATTTATACAAAGAAAGGGCTCACCCAGTTGTAGATGTGCATAAGTCCCCAGCCCGGTGAAGTCTGTTGGTATATTGAAATCTCAAGGCTTCTCCTGACTTCTGTAGGTGCAGAGACTGACAATGAGGATGTAGGAAGTTTAAATAGAAAGACTACAAGTTAATGGATACAGAATTGAGTGATAAAGGATCCAAATCTAGAAGTAGAAGTAACTACACATTGTTATTTTATACTTAAGCTCACCTTAAATGAAACCTCCCTCAATTGCAGCAAGGCTGTGGCCATACTAAGGACGTCTAGAGCCCTGGTAGTGTAGCGGATGCATGCCAGGTAACCATGGTAACCATAAGGACAATAGCTCAAAAACTACTTTGCGAGAAAGACAAGGATTTCTAGTCCCTTGAAAGAATTACGGGCTTAGAAATCCACAGGCATAGTTTCTTCCCCGTCCTATAAGGTAGCAATGAGTTGGAATTGATGGAACGGCAGTGAGCTATTCTCCCCACCACTGCTTGACTGCTCCACACAGCATCTCATCGTGGAGTTGACCACACTATCAGATCCTAGCCTCTAGATGACCTAGAACTAAATATCACACTCAGCAGTAAACATTTCTTAGTCTCATTAGGGTACCAAACACACACAGATCATTTTTTTGTGCCATGGGAAAAATAATATTGTGATCAAAATAATTTTGTCTATTAAAATTTTTGTAAAACTTAAATAAATTTCTTCTCAACTAATGAAGCTTTCAAACAAGTTTATAGCAATGCGGCCACACCAAAAACAACAGCCTTTAGACACTGTATATACTCTAGTATAAGCCGACCTGAATATCAGCCGAGGCACCTAATTTTACCACAAAAACTGCATTAAACATGTGCTGAAAAACTCAACTTATACATGAGTATATGCAGTAAATTAAACGTTTCCAATAATGTTGAAAAGACTTTAAAAATGAGCCAAAAGAGGGAGATAAAGAAACTGCAGCTAATGAAAAAAAAGAAGAAGAAAAGAAAAGAAACTGCAGCTAATGTCCAGAAACTGGTGGAAGAAGATCTCTGAATTAAAATTGATGCAACAACTTCTAAGGTTGTGGTCTCTTATGGATGAACATGATCTTTAATTCTAAACAAACATTCTGGGCTTATAAAATGTCAGCTCCATGGGAGCCGGAAAAGGCTCATGATCAGCTAGCACAAAGAGCTAACCTTTCCTTCATCCTTTTAAGGAAGATCAAAGCTAATTAAAATAATTTTGGAGGGAAAGAAAAGATAATTTTATGGAAAAAATCATGGGAGAAATCTTAGATTTACTAATGAAATCCAAAGTTGGGACTAATCAAATGAATAACTTCCAACGTTATTTGCTAGACTAGTTAAATTCAAGGCAGAGAAATCAGCCTAAAACGTTATGACAATCAGATTGTGGGATTGAAAGGGGGGTAATCTTAATAGATATTTTTGCAAAAGAAAGAAGATAACCACAGGCACTTATTATAAACAAATATGAAGAAATTTGAAAGCTATATAAGTATGAAAAAGTGCAGGAAATTAGCACCAAGGACATTTTTCAATTAAGATAATGTACCTGCTTATTCTTCAATGCTGTCTTATGCAAGTTTTCTTGGAAAATCTTACCCTACAGCCCTGATCTCCAAACCTCAGGCTTTCTTTTGTTCCCCAAACTCAAAGAACATTGAAAAGGGACTTGATTTTAATTTCACGAGGAATCTAAAACAGTACCATTGACAGCGTAAACCATAGAGCTGTGAGTTTGCCACACTGTGATGGCTGATATGTCGGGTGATGCCCCTGCCTTTCGCTGCTATTTCAAAGTGTAATGTTGATGAAGATCATGGAACAATGGTTGCAGTAGTACAGCAACAGGACACTGCTAGAAGCTCTGGCTGGATTTAGTAAAGGATGTGGAACAAATGATATTATTCCTGATGTCAGATGGATCATGTCTCAAAGGAGAGAAAATCAGAAAGATGTTTCCTGTCTTTCACTGATTATACAAAAACATTAAGTTGTGTGGATAATAACTTACATTTAACTATGAAAAAAAAGGAATTCTAGAATACTTAACTGTGCTTATGTGATAACTTTACATAGATCACAAAGCAGTTGTGGAAAAATAAATAAATAAATAAATAAATAAATAAATAAATAAATAAGTAAATAAATAACAAGGGAAAACTGCATGGTTTAAAATCAGGAAATGTGTGCACCAGAGCTGTATTCTCTCGCCATACTTGTTCAATCTGTATGTTGAGCAAATCATCAAAGAAGCTGGGTTATATGAAGAAGAATGTGGCATCAGGAATGGAGAAAGGCTTATTAACCTGCGATATGCAAATGACACAACCTTGCTTGCTGAAAGTGAGGAGGACTTGAAGCACTTGCTGATGAAGATCACGGATTGCAGCCTTCATAGTGAATTACAACTCAATGTAAATAAGACCCAAATCTTCAACATCATGATAAATGAAGAAAAGATTAAAGTTGTCAAGGATGTTGTCTTGCTTGGATCCACAACCAATGCTCATGGAAGCAGCAATCAAGAGATCAAGGGGCACATTGCATTGAGTAAATCTGTTGCACAAGACTTCTTTAAAGCATTGAAAAGCAAGGCTAAGATGCACCTGACATAAGCCATGGCATTTTTGATTGCCTCCGATGCTTGTGCAAGTTGGACATCGAATAAGGAAGACAGAAGAAAAAACTGATGCATTTATATTATGGTGTTAGTGAAGACTGTTGAAAGTACCTTGGACTGCCAAAAGAACAAACAGATGTGTCTTAGAAGAAATACAACCAGAGTGCTTCTTAGAGGCAAGGATGGGGAGACTATGTCTTACCTACTTTGGAAATATTATCAGGTAGACCAGTCCCCGGAGAAGGATATCATGCTTGGAACCATAGGGGGGCAGCAAATAAGAGGAAGGCCCTCAAGAAGATAGACTGACAGAGTACGTGCCAGAGTGGGCTCAAGCACAGGGACAGTTGCGGGAATGGCAAAGGCCGAGGGAGTGCTTCTCTCTGTCGTGCAGTGGGTCAGAAGAGTTGGAACCAGCATGACATCATCTAGCAGGCACATAAAGCCAAGGCGGAAGAATTCTTGGCAGAATTGTTGGAGAGCAGGATTCAGGTACCTGCAAATGTGTATAGATTTAGATGGGACATATGTTGACAAGCAATAGCTTGAATTAAATATATGTCTGTAGTTTTAAGCAATACTCTCTTTTTATTAGTTTCATTTACTCATGTCTTTGTATCTACAGCCTTATGTATCTGTATCTTTAAGACTATTCCTATTGCCTATTTTGGTTTTTAAATTTTTTTGGGGGGGGGAGGGGCGTCTGTTTTG
The DNA here is from genome assembly GCF_000313985.2 of Echinops telfairi. Taxonomy (NCBI): domain Eukaryota; kingdom Metazoa; phylum Chordata; class Mammalia; order Afrosoricida; family Tenrecidae; genus Echinops; species Echinops telfairi. The sequence continues at coordinate 82,674,448 of NW_022111369.1, read as the reverse complement.
TGCCATGACTGTCTTATTAGAAATACATATAAAAATTTGAGAGGTTATGGAAGAAAATGATCTTTCAAAATATGATCTACTACTATCACATCTGGAAAAAGGATTAGCTCAATCCAAAAATAAATATTTTTAAACTTGGTTACAACTTTGTTAGGCATTTTTGTTTGTTTGTTTTGTTTTGTTTTTGCACAGGAATTGTTTTTAGTTTCATCATGTATCTGTTCCATGCCTCAATTGAAAGCTTATTATAAAGTGTTTATTTCCTTAAAAATATAAGTTGCTGTCACATATATTCTGATTCATTGTCACCACATGAGTTATGTCTGGTAGATTTGAACCTTCATCCTTTCAGAGAGCATTTAAAGGCATGGACCATTTGTACCACCCGGGTTTACCTCTTTTCCTTGTTGTTATTGTTATTGGATATCATGGAGTCAGTTCTGACCCAAACACTATCTGCTACTGCGCCATGCTCACAATTGTTGTTGTACTTGAGCCTGTTGTTGCAAACACTGTGTTAATCCTTCTTGAGAGTATTTCTCTTTTTCCCTACTGATCATCTACTTTATCAGACATGATGCACTTTCCAGGGAATGGTCTCTCTTGACCACATCTCAAAGAACATGAGATGAAGTATTAGCATCCTTGCTTCTAAGGAACATCCTGGCTATATTTCTTCTATCACCATTTTGTGGTGATTGTTGTTGTTCTGCCATCAGCCCAGTACTTTCAATATTCTTCGCCAGCCCCATAATTAAAACATGTCTATTCTTCTTTGGTATTCCTTATTTATTGAACAGCTTAACATGCATCGTAATAATTGAAAATACCATAGCTTGACTTAAATGTACTTTAGTCTTCAAAGTACACCTTGCTCTTCAACACTTCAAAGAGGTCTTGTTTAGTATATTTGCCCAATGATATCATCTGATGTCTTGCCTACTGCTTCCATAGCATTGTGTGTGGATCCCAGCAAAAGGGAATCCTTAACAACTTCAATCTTTTTTCTGTTTATCTTGGTGTTGTCTATTGGTCCACTTTTGAGATTTGGGGTTTTCTTTACAATGAGTTATATATCATACTAAAGGCTTCTGTATCCGATATTTATCAGTGTTTCAAGTCCTGGTTATTTTCAGCAAGCCAAGTTGTGTCACCTGCCTATCAAAGGTTTTTAATAAAATTTCCCCCACCCTGATGCCACATTATTTTCTCAGAATATATCCACACTGAATAAGAGTATTGGAAGCATACAACTCTGATGCACGTCTATCTGCATTTTAAACCCCTCAGTCTTCCCATGTTCTGTTTGAACAACTGTGTCTTGGTATGTGTACAAGCTTCTCATGAATGCAACGAAATGTTCAGAAGTTCCCATTCTTCTCAATGTGATCGACAGTCATTGTTCACACAATCAAATGACTTTTTAAAGTCAATGAAACACAAGTAAACATCTTTATGGTATTCTCTGCTTTCATTCAAGTTTCATCTGAATTCAGCTACAATTTCTGGAAGCTCTCTGTGCTTCTCCTGTTTCGGGAATTTTTCAACCCACCCCCATTCCCACCACACCACCACCCTCACACAAGGAAGTCCCACTCCCACCACACCACCACCCTCACACAAGGAAATCTGGAGTCCTGCCTTCCTTGTAAGTATTGAAACCCAAAATTTTGCCCTTTATTGCCTTTAGAATGCTGAAAATTCTGGTCAGGTTCTGAAACAAACAGTTACCCACTTCTGTTCAACCTTTTATTCTCTCCCTATTCCATTTTAAAATAAGAAAAAATCTTGAGAAGGAAATTGATGCAAAAAATCAGGCTCATCTGATATCTTTTAATTCTCTCTAAAATCATAAAGTACTGGACTGATTTGTAGACCTTCAACTCCTTTAAACTTTCTTTTTAAATAAACTTTTAATTGTGAATTACATAAGAATTTACATTTCAGACTATTAATTATGCCTTCAATACATTCAATAGTTCAAACCATTCATGAAGCTTATCCCCATACTCTGTTCTACCCCCACCTCTGATTTCCCTTCTCCCTCTTATTGACATCCATCTTCTTTTTCACCCTTCATCTTCCCATTCTTACCCTCCTTTCCTTGGGAGATTTCAGTCTGTTCCCTTTGGTATTCAAACCATTGTCTTGATTGATATCCTTTATTTTTTTAATTGTTCTATTAGGGGCTCATATGACTCATCACAATCCGTACATGCATCAATTGTGTAGAGCACATTTGTACATTCATTGCCCTCATCATTCTCAAAACATTTGCTCTCCACCTAA
>NW_022111369.1:82668941-82670353 GCF_000313985.2 Echinops telfairi | reverse complement strand
GTGTTGTCCCTCACAGGGCCATGGGTCAGTGAGGGGCATCATAGTAGTCGACTCATACAATATTTGTCCTGTGTGATTGACTAACTTCACTCAACACAATGTTTTCCAAGTCTATCCATATTATGAGATGCATCATAGTTTCTTCATTGCTTTTCAGCAATGTGTACTATTCCATTGAGTGTATGAACACCTGTTTCTTTCTCCATTCTTCTACTTATAGGCTTGGGGGCTATTTCCAACATCTTGCTATTGTGAGAAATGCTGAACATGTGAATGAATATGTCTTTATGTGTCATGTCCCTTACTTCTTTAGGGTATATACAGCAGAGGTATTGTTGGGTCATATGGAATTTCTATTCCTGGTTGTGTGAGGTAAGGCCATATCACTTTCCACAATGGTTGTACATATTTATAGACCCACTATCTGTGTATGAGAGTTTAAATCTCTCTTTACCTTTTTGATTTCTATTTTTTTAATTCAGTCATTGTCAGGGTAAGGTGATATCTCCAAACTTGCTTTTGGGTTTTTGTGGTTGTTTTTTTTAATTTATCCAGGTTTCTTTTCATTCTCTTTCAGAAGAATAGTCAAATTCAAGATAATGAGTTGTAGTGGAATTCCTTTATTTAATAAAATATATAACATTTCAAAATATAGTGTATATTATATATGTATGTGTGGTTATTTTACTGTAACTTTCCTTTGTGTAAACTGATATTTAATTTTTAATTCTAGATGAACAATGATTTGCCTTGAGAGTAAATTTATTTTGATATAAAGGGAACAGAAAATATGGTACACTAAGTTAATCTTTCCTCCCTAGCAATTTGAGGTCAATAGTAGTGATCATATATTAGTAGTGGTAATATAATAGTAGTTAATAGCAGTAACAATTAACTTTGCTTTATGATGGGCCAGACGCTCGCCTGGAGCTTCACAGAGCGGGTCAGCAGTTACACACTGCTTGCTACCTGAAAACTGGCAGTTTGAACTCATCTTACCTGCTCCACAGAAGAAAAATTGGAGATCTACTTTCAAAATTTTACATCCAAGAAAACCCAAAAGGGTAGATCTACCCTCTCGCCTAGGTTACTGTGAGTCGGAATGGCAGCTAACACCACCTACAACATAGAACAGACAATGTCCTAAAGTTTACATGTGTTAGAAAGAATGCCAACTCACTGAAATCTAAACACAAGATTTATTCTGAGGATTTACTCTGTATGTATATCGGATATGAATTTTTGGTCTTCATTACATCTCTTTCTTCTTCTCATTTTATGCCCAATTAAAATGGGCTTCTTTAATCCATTTGCTTTTATGGATTTTTTAGAATTCATTTTGGGAAGTTTACTGTAAAATATTAGAATTAATAAGCTAAATTTACAGAAGAAAATGTGCACTCATTCAAATA
>NW_022111369.1:82666414-82668588 GCF_000313985.2 Echinops telfairi | reverse complement strand
CACGTAAGATTATGCAGGAACTTCAAGTTTATGGGAAAAGTCCATTGTCTCTAATTCCATTTTCCCACTAACATTATGAAGCCCCCTTTTAAACAGAACTTTTTGAAACCCCTATGAAAATGACTTTGGGGGGGAAACAAGTTGTTACTGAATAAGGCACAAAAATCCTAGATTATAAAACCAGAGAATGACAAATTTTATGGGAGTGTTGTTAGTTGCCATTGAGGCAATGCTGAATCATGCCAAAGCTGCTAAAACAGAACAAATGATTTCCTCCTGCTGCACCATCTTCACCACCCTAGATGTGCTTGCCCCCCCCCCATTGCAGCACTATGTATTAGTGTTCCTTCCTGTCTCAGAACTTAGTGTACATGATAGCAGACACTGTTACATGGAGATCCATATGATTTGCATTGGCTAATTTTCTGAAGGAGATTTCGAGGACTGTCTTCCTAGTGTGTCTGAGTTCTGAAATCATGGGTGACCCTGAAGTTATGTCAAATACTAGTCAGAAAGTGTGAGGAAATTCAGACTGCAGAAACTAGTAAAAGCATCTTCCATTTCTTTATGTTCCACTTTAGTGTTCAAGATATATGCATGGATAGATAGAACTATGGTTAAGTGTTCACCTAGTAATTGGAAGCTATGCAGCCTAAATCTAACAGCCAGTGGGCAGAAGAAATGTGTGGCAGTCTGCCTCTACAAAAATGCAGAGCCTTGGAAACCCTGTGGGTTTCTCTGTGCTCTGTCCACCGAGTAAGAACTGACTCCGTGGCAACCGATTTGTCAATTAATAGACTCTTCAAATATTTTTCAATTAATAGACTCCAAAAAAATTGTTGTAAAACAGACAATCTTACAGGGAAAAATGGACAAACACCATTGAATGATCAATTTATAGATAAGCAAAAAATGAAAGCTCAGTAAAAAATTTGAAAAGACGCTCAAAATCATGATTACAAGTGCAAACTAAGTCGATAAGGTACCTATTCAATTCGCAGCATTTTACAATCTATAGAAGGACGTGGGGATTTAAAACAAATGTCTGTACGATGTTGCTCTGCACCAGCAAGTCACTCACTGATACCCTCTGTCCAGCAGAATAAAACTTCGCCCTGACCTACTTTATCTTCGTGATTGCTATGTTTGAGCCGAGCACTGCAGCCAAAGTGTCAGTGCATCTTGTCTAGGGTTTTCCTCTTTTGCCCACCTCTTTACTTTACAGAGCATGATTTTTTTCTCCAGTGGCTGAACCCTGCAGACAACATGTCCAAAGTCTCGCCATCCTTGCTTCTAAGGAGCATTCTGGCCGCACTTGTTCCCAGGCAGATCAGTTTATTCTTTTGCAATCCATGCTCCTTGGTACAATATTCTTTATCAGTATCACGATTCAAATGCATCAATTCTTCTTCAGTTATCCTTATGTCCAACTGTCCCATGCATAGGAGGCAATTAAAAATACCGTGGCTCAGGTCAAGTGCATCTTAGTCCTCAGAGGAACCCCTTTGCTTTTCAACACTTTAAAGAGGTCTTGTGCCGTAGATTTACCCAGTGCAATGTGTCCTTTGATCTTTGGACTGCCCCTTCCACGAGGATTGGTTATAGAACCAAGCAAGATGAAATCGTTGACAATTCCAATCCGTTGATCATGCTGTGGTGTTATTTATTGGTCCTGTCGTGAGGATTTGTGTTCTCTTTATATTTAAGTGTGGTCCTGATTGGAGGCTGTGATCCTTTATCTTCATCAGCAAGTCTTCCAAGTCCTCCTCACACTCAACAAGCCAGTTTGTGACGTCTGAACATCGGAGTTTGTTAATGAGCCTTCTTTCAATCCAGATGCCACGTTCTTCTTCAGATAATCCAGGCCTTTTTATATAATCCAGCTTCCTTGCTTATTTATTCAGCATGCACATTTAGTAAATATGGCGAGAGAATGCAACCTTGACACACACGTCTCCTGATTTTAAATCAGACAGTATTCCCTTGTTCTGTTTTGACAACTGCCTCTTGATCCATATACAGGTTCCACCTGAACACAGTGTTAGGGAATTCCCACTTTTCTCAAGGCTATCCATAGGTTTTTATGATCTACAGAGTCAAATGCTATGGTATAGTCAATAAAACACAAGTAAACATCTGTTATTTTCTGCTTTAAACCAAGATCCATCTGATAT
>NW_022111369.1:82664315-82665612 GCF_000313985.2 Echinops telfairi | reverse complement strand
TTAGGAAACACTTCATCTCACATACTTCAGAAAAATTATCAGAAGGGAATAGTTCTCAAAAAGAGCACCATGCATGATAAAGTCAAAGGTCAGCAAGAAGAGGAAGATCCTTGATGAGATGGATTAACACAGTGGATTAGCACAATGGCAAAACAATTATAATCGTCAGAGCTGATGTGAAGGCAACTAACAGCAGCAACAATATTTATATATGCCATCAAGTTGACTCTGATGCATAGCAACCCAACATACAGCAGAATGGAGCATTACTCAATTCTGATGGATTCTTAGAACCCTTCCCTCTATCTATCAATATTTATCTGTATCTCAATATTTCAATACATGTGAGAAATGGTGATAAAAGCATTCATAAGAATCTCTCTATATAAAGATATATAGAAATCATAAATATATATATAAATGCCTTCAACTCAGGTGTGGTAGTTACACAATTTCATGTCAACTTGGTAAACAAGAATGAAGGGATGGTGTCTAGCTTCCAATCAAGTCACAGCCTGGTGTCCTCCCCTTCTAGGTGAGGCTTTCTCATGAGGATTGTGGGACTTACTCTCTTCTCCCTGGAGGCAGGAGACTCTCGCTCGCTCTGCTTGACATTCCTGTTGGCAAGCCACATGGAGCCATGTTGATGGCAGCTAGAGCCTTGAAGGTGCTTCTACTGCCACTGGACCCACAGGATGTTCCACCCACTGGCCTGTGATCTTCCTGCAGTCAGCATAATTGCATGTTCTGTGTGAGTCTGAAGAGGAGTTCATGGTCTAATATTGGACTTATGGGCCAATATCAAACTTAGGGCGTTGATCTGGACTGGGTTGGGATGTTTTCTTAATATGCAATTTCTCTTTGATATAAAGCTTCTTCCTATACATATATGAATCTCCCTGAATTTGTTTCTCTAGTCTACCTAGACTAGCACATCAGGCTGGTGAAACTTCTAAGAAGAAAAGGAAAGGAAGTGCATAAAAATTAAGATGAACCCAACTCTCAGTGTACAATTTTATTTTCAAATAGAATTTCAGGAATTCTTAACATCTATGTAGTTTGGACAACTTACACATTAATATCTGTTAAACTATTTCTTGTATTGACTTTTACTTAAAATATTTCATATGTGAAGAAAGGTTAATTAAAACTAAGAGTTATAAATTTTTAATGAACTCTTTTCACAATAACTGAAAAGATTCATCAGCTGAAAAATAAATCATGGATGAGTGCCTATGTTATTAAATTCAAATTAAAATATAATTCACATTAAATATTATATAAAACAGAGTTAAAA
>NW_022111369.1:82662839-82664215 GCF_000313985.2 Echinops telfairi | reverse complement strand
TAATAGCAATATGTTTCCATATCAGAATCAAAAAAATTTTACCAAAGTATACATACTCCCATATGCTTAATATCATGCAACCCACAAGCTCCAAATATGAGCATGCCTAGCTTAATTCAGCACAACTGAGATAAGCCTCTAGACTTCGTGAAGACCTGGAAGGGGCTTTGGTTGCTTTTTGAAATGACGCTTTGCTAGAAATTAGAAAATAAAATTTGCACAACAGTGAGGTTAGCATCCTGTCTGTTTCCTTTTTTTTTTCCCCACAAAGGGACCAATAGGTCTACATTAATTTGAATGACTGATGTAGAGTCTAATCAGTGTCTGCCAAACAAGTTATGACAGCTTATTAACATAGAAAGCAGAAAATTAATTACCATAGTTTAATTCTGGAAATGGCCTTTAATTAATTCAGTCAATATTTTCAAATTATAATAGAATTAATTGCTTTAAAATGCTTTAAAAATGATTATCCAGGAAATAGTAAATAAAATCAAAGTAAACTTGCTTATGTCTTCTGGAAATTATATTAGTGCATAGGAGAAAATCCTGGTAAATAGCAAAAAAAACCCTCTAGTTATTTTTAGTATTTAATATTTATTGCACTGACCCAATATTCTGGGTTCTATATCATAATTAAAGAACTATTCAGTGATGGTGACTCAGTGCTGTAATTATTTCATGGCTACACAATTCTGGGATGTTCAGATACTAGTTAATTCATAATACAAAGTCAAAATTTTACAGAGCTTCAAATCATTAAGGTTCTCTGAAAGAAAGCCAGCATAGAACATTAATTATTTTAGATCATCTTTTACTGCCAAACTTGGGGGATGATTTTTGCATTAGTCAATTTAATTGATCAGAGAGAATAAAATGTACCATTGAGCCAGCAACTAAACTGGTCAGAATATCAATGTGCATCAAAGAGTGAAAATCCTATTAATTTAGTAATAAGTGTGTCAGCAATTGTGCTTATTTCAGGAATACCATTAAATTATGATGATGGTAAGCAGTGGCGTCTCCAGAATTTCTACATCTGATAGTCTTGGAGGTTTCGGTTCCTTTGGGGGTAGGGGATAGAGAATTTGTCTTACTTCTTTGTCTAAGAAGTACTGGTACCCACTAATTTTGTTTTGTTTTGCTTTTATTTGAAATGTATCTTTGGTGGCAATATAAAACAAATACATCTGTTTATAATTTCTACATGCATAACTCAGTGACATTGGTTATAGACTTCACATCGTGTCACCATTACCATTATCTCAACTCTTGTTGTTGTTGTTGTTGTTGTTGTTGTTGTTATTGTTAGGTGCCATCAAGTCCGTTTTGTCGCCTAAAGAGTCTCCATGCAACAGACCAAAGCGCTGCCGGTA
>NW_022111369.1:82657689-82662701 GCF_000313985.2 Echinops telfairi | reverse complement strand
GGTGCCATTCTCATAATTGTCGATATGCTTAGCCAACGGTTGCGATCACTGTGTCAATGCGTCTCTTTGTAGATCTCCCTCCTTTTCATTGTCCCTTCTACTTACCAAGCATAATGTCCTTCTCCAGTGACGTGTCTCTCTTGCACATGTCCAAAATTCATGAGATGAAGTTTTGCCATCACTTCTAAGGAGCGTTCTGGTTGTCCTGCTTCTGTGACAGATTTGTTTGTTCTTTTGTAAGTTCATAATACTTTCAATATTCTTCACCAGCACCATAATTCTAATCCATTGATTCTTCTTTGTTCTTCCTTATTCAGTGTCCAGCTTTCCTATGCATTTGGTGCAATTGAAAATATCAGGTCTTGGGTTAGATATATCTTAGTCCTCAAAATGCATCCTTGACTTTCAACAATTGAACATGCTCTTGTGCTGAAGATTTGTCCACTGCAAAGCACCATTTGATTTGAGTGCTGTTTCCATGAGCATTGCTCATGCGTACAAGCAAGATGAAATCATTTACAACTTCAATCTTGTCTCCACTTATAGTGATATTATCTATTGGCTCAGTTGTGAGGATTGTGTTTTCTTTAGTTGGGTTGTAATACCTATTGCAGGCGTAAATCTTTGATCTTCACCAGCTTCAAATCTTCCCCATTTTCAGAAAGCAAGGCCGTGTTATCTGTATATCTGCATATGTTAGATGGACATTGATTTATATTCTCTTCCCCTTAAAGTCTTAATCTGTGCTTTAGATGTATGCTGTAAGTTTCATTGCATTGGGCTTTGTTGTTGTTGTTGTTGTTTTATTTTTACAATGATGGTATGTTTGCCTAAAGTAACTTGGTGGGAGTTGATGGAGATTATAGCACAGGAAATCCACCATGCACGGTTTGTTTGTGATTGTGGTTCTACCAAAGGGCACTGTGAGCTGGACGGGACTTGATAACACCTGAAAACCATAACAAACCACCCCAGCCCTTTACTCTAATCACTTGCCTCCTTGACTTTGACTCTACCAAATCAGATGTATAATATAGCTTTCAATAGTTTTTGTTTAAGGGACTAATCTTCAGATTTATTCTGACAAAATTTAATGCCTCGAGATAAGTTAGCGCTACATACCTCAATAGAGAGGTATGATAAATGAGAGCAAGGTTTAGACAAAAGTATGCCAAACAGATTTTCAGCAAGCAGACTCCAAAAGCAATACCATAACCTCACAACAATGTAGACACAGCTATCAACAGATTTTCATAAAGCAGAAGGTCATAGAAGCGGGGCTCTTGACATTGAGCCCTCTGAATAACTAACTGAAATGGATGATTTTCATTCATGAATAAAATATTGCCAACAATTTATCTTGTGTTAATTGGTTAACCAGTACTAGAGTACATATTCCTGACAAGAGGATGTCAATACAGACTGATCATTTGTATGGGTTATATGATAGTCAATTTATTCACATATACATCACATGTATTCTATTGTTCCTCAAGAATAACATCAGAAAAGTAATCTTCCAAACATTTACTAAATCATTCCATTTCTTTGGCATATATATGGAACTAGTATTTTGAAAAATACTGAGATATACTGCTCTAGTAAGGAAATTATCAAGAAATAAGAGATTGAGGTATGCCTGAATGAACTGCTTTGAAGAGAAGGCAAAAAAAATTATAGTAAGATATTGGTAATGATAGATGCTGACAAAAGACCTGTCAACATGACTCCCAGTAAAAGATCGGTAAGTGTGAATAATGTCTGATATAAAAAAGAAAAAAGTTGGTCATCAGGATCGATCACCGAAGGAAGAAAACTTTTACAACAGTTTTATTGGCATATAATTCACATATAATACAATTTAGTATTTCAATCCCATCTAGCAATATTTTACAATTGCTACCACAATCAGTTTCAATACATTCTGTTCCTGCTTTAACTCCTTGACATCAGCTCCCTTTTACCCCCCAAACCCTGTAACCCCTAGAAACCCTTATTCTATTTGCTGTCCCTATAGGCTTATCAATCCTGGTTTTCCTGTACTGAAATGCATTGAACAAAAATTCATGTTTGTTACCCCAATGACACAATACATCTGAGGTAAGCCCCAAACTGAACAAACAAAACAAAACAAAACAATACAGAAAATACTGAAACCCAGATTCAGGCCCAGCATGCATCAGAGAGGGGACCAACTGATAAGGTTTTAACTGTTCAAGCTACGTTTATCATTTGGATCTCCTGCAGTCATCTCTCCAATGCACTCTGTCTGGTACCATTCTTTCTTCCCGCCCTCTATATGGATCGAGGGGACTCACCAGACGCTTAGTTCCTATGTTGGTCTCAAAACTGTGTCTGGAGCTTCCACTGTCATCCATAGCTTTCTGCCAACCCGATTCTCACTATTTAGGCTCTGATACTATTCCCTCCTTTGGCTTTGGATTATGTGATTCACAGTCCTTTGGCCACTGATGTCGGTGTGCTTTCTCCATGTTAACGTCTCGTTTAGATGGCTGGCTGTTTGGAAACAAGCCCATGGGACAAAATTATCCCTGATGGGTTAATCCTGGGTTGCTAACCTCAAATAGCAATTCAAACCCATCAATTGCTCCACAAGAGACAGATAGTGCTGTCTCTGCCCATAAATATTTAATGTTAGAAAATCTTCATGGAGTCACTGTGAGTGGTTAAGCATTGAGCTACTACCCAAGGTTGTTGGTTCAAACCCTCAGAGAATTGGCTAATACGCTAAACTTGGTGACCTGTTTACTGTAAGGTCACAGCCTTGCCAGTTCTGTGATGAGGATTTCTGCGCTGCATACACAGAGTCAGCATGAGTCAGAAACAACTTCATGGCATTTCAAAAAGGCAAAATTGCCCACTGTTTAGAGGAGTGGCAAAACAATATTCTGGAATACACTGAAGCAAAATTTGAAATTCAAACAAAAGTAATCTTCTTAACATAGAAATTATGTTATTGTTCAGTGCTCTCCAGTCTCAGAGAGACCTTATGTGCAACAGAAGAAAACACTGCCAGGTTATGTGCCATCCTCTTTATGTTTGAATGAATGGTGGCAGCCACTGTGTCCAGGGCCTTCCTCATTTTCCCTACTCCTCTGCTATACAAAGAATGGTGTTTTTACCCAGGGACTGATCCCTCCTGACAACATGTCCAAAGGATATGAGATGGTGCCTTGCCATTGTTGCCTCTAAGAAGCATTCTTGCTGTATGTATTCCACTACACATTTGCTTTTTCTTTCGGCACTCCAAGGTACTTTCAATATTCTCTACCAGCACCATAATTCAAATGAATTAACTCCTCTTCAGTCTTCCTTATTCAGTGTCCAACTTTCACATGCATATGATGCAATTGAAAAATAACATGGCTTGTGGCAGGTGCACCTTAATCCTCAATGTAACCTGCTTGCCTTTGAACACGGTAGTGCAGAAGGTTCTAGGAATCCCATTCTTCTCAAAGCTATATGTATATTTTATGGCCCACGCAGACAAATGCATTTGCAGTTAATAAAATACAAGTACACATATTTCTAGTATTCTCAGCTTTCAGCCAATATCCATCTGACATCAGAAATGATATCCCCTGCTCCACGTTCTCTTCTGAGTCTGGACTGAAACTCTGGAAGATCCCGGTCAATGTTCTGTTGCCACCACTGTTGGATTAGCTTTAGCAGCATCATGGTAAACAGAGAAATAATGAAAGTTGTCTTGCATGGAGCCACAATCAATGCTCATTTAAACAATAGTCAAGAGGTCAGACAATGTATTGTATTGAGTAAGTCTGCACAACAGCTCTTCAAAGTGTGGTAAAGCAGGATATTATTTTGAGAACTAATATGGGCCTGACCAAAGCCATAGATAGTACTTTCTACAGTCTTTTTTTTTTAATGTTAAATGTAGACATTGAATAGGGAAAACTAAAGAACCAAATATGTATTTATATTATAGTGTTTATGAAGAATATTAAAAATACTTTGCACTGCAAAATGGACAAACAAATCTGTCCTGTAAGAAGGACAGCCAGGTGCTCTTTAGAGGCCAGGGTGGTGGGACTTCACCTCAATAACTTGGGACGTGTTGTCAGGAGAGTCCAGTCCCTGGAGAAGGACAGCGTGCTTGGCACAGTAGAGGAACAGCCTCGACAGCAACTTTGAATATCAACAGCATTCATTCCTCTTTGCTTCCAACTTTTATAGTCTAATTGTCAACAATTATCAATGGATTGTTACTGCTTATTTGATCAATTTCTGACTGAAGATGTTGGTAGAATTCATCAATGTCTGCATCTCTAGCTTTAGTCATTGGTGCATAAGCTTGAAAAATAATCATATTGCCTGAATTTTCTAGTATGAAATATATATTTTCCTTTCACAGAGAGTATTTTAGTTCAAGATAAATCATGAAATTCCATTTTTGATAATGGATGTGAGGCCACTGCTCTTGGATCTCTCATTCACAGCGTAAAAAATCCATGTGACTCTGAAAATGGCCAGTACTAGTCCATGTCAGCTTACCAATGCCTCGAATGTTGATCTTTATGAGTTCCATTTCTTTTTTGGCAACTTTGCATTTTCCCAGATGCATGCTTCGTACATTCCAAGTTCTAATTATTAATTGATGTTGGTAACTGTTTCTTCTCATTTTGGGTCATGCCCCATCAGCAAATGAAGTCCTGCAAGCTTTAGTCCCACTGATTTTACTCCATCTGCATCATTGTGGCAGCTCTTCCTCAGTCGTATTGTGATGTCTTCCAAGCTGAGGGGCTCGCCTCCTGGCACTCTCTCGGACACTGTTCTGCTGCTTGGCATGAAGGTTTTCAGTACCTCCCAACGTTTCAATGATATCCAGATTATCAGTGGCTAATTTCTCAGAAGTAGACAGCCTACTTCTTCTTCATACTCTGTTCTTTGTCTGGAAGCTCTGCTGAAACCTGTTCAATTTTAGTGATCTTGCTGGCATGTGAAATACCTAGTAAAAACATAGCTAGTAATGT
>NW_022111369.1:82641789-82655986 GCF_000313985.2 Echinops telfairi | reverse complement strand
TCAATGAAGATCAAGAGTTTCAGCCTTCTGTATGGATTAAGTATGTAGGTAAAGAATTCAAAAATATCCACAACTGGGCCAATAAGTAACATCATGATACTGAAGAAAAGGTTGAAGTTGTCAAGGATTTTGTCTTACTTGGATCCACAATCAATGCTCATGGAAGCAGCAACCAAGAGTTACAAAGATTACCTGCATTAAGTACATCTGCTGCACAAGATCTCTTTAGAATATTGAAAAGTGAGGATGGTACTTTGAGGACTAAGGTGCACCTAACCCAAGCCATGATTTTTTTTCCCATTGCCTCATACGCATATGAAAATTGGACATGAAATAAGGAAGATCGGAGAAGAATGGGTACTTCTGGATTGTGGTGCTGGGGATGAATACTGGAAATGCCATGGATGAACTGAACAGTACTGGGAGAAATATAGCCAGAGTGCTCCTTAGTGGCAGAGATGGCTAGACTTTTTCTCACGTTTTGGACATGTTGTCAGGAGAAACCAGTCCCTTCAGAAGGCATCATGCTTGGTAAAGTGGAGTAGCATTGAAAAACATGAAGTCCCTCAACAGAAAGGATTGCCATGGCGGCTGCAATGATGGGCTCAGGCACAGGAACAATTGTGAGAAAGGTGCAGCACGGTGCAGTGTTTCCTTGTGTTTTGCATATGGTCAATATAGGTTGGCACCTAACAACAATAGCTACAGCAATCCATTAGTAATTTTTTGAGTTTAATTCTCTAATACTGAAAAGAAAAAGTCTTCTTTTTTCTAAAATTAAGTTTATCCCACAATTCTAAGACTAGGCTGCTTTTCTTAAAAATAAGTGCTTATTAGAACAGAAGACATGGCAGATAATTGACTCACAATTATATTTTCCCTATTAGTGTGAATTTTAATTCTAATGTATTCAATTTATGTGTACCCTTTGCCTAATAGTAAATTAAGTTCTGTACGAATAAAGAAAGTATGCACGTCATTGTTCCTGTCTGCAAGAAGACTCTGTCTTATGAAACAGACATGTACCTGTTAAACAATGCCTTGCAATAGAAGTGCCTCCGTGAATAGCAGAGACGAGAATTCCCCACACCATGCTCCAAGAGTCACTTCAAAGAAGTGCATTGAAGAAAACATTCTGATCTTAAATAAATTCAAAAATCCTACATTATCCCCTTCTTGAATATAATCTTTGCATATTATTTCATCATCATTAAACATTTAGCATACTCAAATATCATGCGACATGCTTGAACTACATTGTCTAATTTAATTCTCCAAATGATTCCATGAAAAAAATGATTATTTTCATTATTTTACAGTTGATTAAATTAATATTTGGAGGGCATAAAGAACTTAACTTGGAGTGCTGGAGTTCAATGTTGTTCAGTGTTGCAGGTGGAGCTAAAGTGCTGGATCCCAAAATATGCTCTCTAAGCCAAAACAAGAAAGCCAAAAAATATGAAATATCATTAATTACTACTTCCAATTTTTAACACCATCCATCTGGTTTCTTTCATAATACTTCTAATATATGTGCTTCTTATTTAACTTATATAATATTTCTTATTTTGTTTGCTTGGTTATTTTCTGTCTCCTCCTTGTGAAGTGGAACATTCTAAGGGTAAGAAATATTATTTCCACTGTCTTCCTCACTAATATGCAGGGCTAATATAATGCCTTTCTTCCAATAAGGAAGGTCTTGCTATCTATTTCTGAAAATTTACCAAAGAAATCCTTGTGGATCGCAGTAGGTTTTTGTCCTCTATAGGAAGGAATGGGGAAAACAATACACAGTGACCACAATTAACTCAAACTTATTAGTGATTATATAGATCATACAAGACCACGCACGTTTTGTATGGAATCAACTCACAAGCAACTAACAACAAAACTGAGTCCTGGTTCAGAGCAACTATTTAATAACTGTTTATTTACTAAATGTCTATGTATGGCAGAATGAGGTTGGGTAAAGGAGTGAGTAAGATGGTGAGGTCATCATGAAAATGTACGGTTCACATGTCCCTTCAAGAAAAACTGCTGCAAGGAGGTAAAGGGCTGACAGTTTCAAATTACTGTAGATTAATTGCATTGTTCACCTAGAGACTACAATTCCTGGCTATTTCAAGTAAGTTATTAAAATTGGCAGGGTGATGAAAGCTGGACCATTCCAACCCAGCTTAGACTAGAGACATCTCCAACAGGGAATCTGGTTTAGGGCTCTCTGTAGGGAAGGCTGAGTCTTTTTAAAATTCAACTATCTGATCAAGTATTCTTGCCCATTTTCCTGTTGCAACAAAGTCTGAAATGTAATCCGCATACTCCATCTTCCCCCCACATTCTTCTTCCTGGGTGTTTCTTTTATGATTCCTTTCACATCTGATTTTGTGTTCTCTGAAAACCCAAACTGATACCAAAAGATAGCAATGAGGTCAGGAGGAAGGAAGAGAGAAAAAATAGAGAAAGAATAAAGAAAAAAAAAAGAGAGAACACACAAGAGGGAAAAAAAGAACAGAGAGAGAAGTCAAGTAAGACCACAAAAGTTGCATATAGTCACTGATATTGCTTGCCTTTCTATACTTTGAAGGTTAGAGTTTTTTGAATTTGGCCTTAATTGTCATTTCTTGCTGAGATTCTTTAAAGGGAACAAACAGCAAGCATCATTTTCTGTTTTGCGTTTGGGAATTTTTTGGGGGGGGTGTTAGCTTTCAGCTCAACCATGATGATAATGGAAACTCCTCGCAGAGATTAGTTCACCTATGCTAAAAGCAAAGACTGTTCTTAAGGCTTCTGCTCAGCCTCAAAATGAGACTCATGGTTATTTCTGTATTTTAAAATCCTGCCTCCACCAGCCTGATTTGGTCTCTGTTACAGAATAAAATTCCCATTCCCCAATATAAAGCTAACCTCGCTTTTCAACCTACTAATTAGCAGGAGGAACATAATCATTTTTCAGGGGCATCAATCACGTGTCCACAGGTGTGATCTGAATGCACTGAGCAAGCATGATTAATTCAGGTGTATGCCACCCCTGGGTGGGTCATCAGTATTGCAGACCAGAGAGTCCTGTGCAAGGCCTGTTTAGGTTTTGTTTTTGTTTTTTCCCTTAGTTAGTCCGACACTAGGAGACACAATGCACATCCTTCCTAGAGCGATAGGCCCTTTCAACCATTGTATTAACACACGTACCATTTTAAACATAAAAAAAAATCATTATCAAGAAGAAGAAGTCAATAAAAATGAATACCTAAAAGAAATATTTTCTCAATAACTATATTCTGACCTAATAGTCAGCCAACTTACATCACACAGTAGGACACTTTTTTCATTCTTTAAATTATAACTCCAAAAGATTTTCTATAACTAATGAATAGGCATTTTGTTACTTTCTAAAAATGTAGAGAAGCAACTGCCAACATTTGTTAATAATCAGAATGTGGAATTTAGGAAATATGAATGTAGAAAAACTGAACATCATCAAAAATGAAGTGGAACATATAAAGATCAATATGTTAAGTATTAATGAACTATGGTGTACTGGCATTAGCCATTGTCAATCCCACAGTCGTGTGGGCTACTGCACGGAGGAGACAGATTGAAAAGGAACGGTGTCAAATTCATTGTTAAAAAGAACCTTTCAAAACCTATTTTGAAGCAAAGCAATGTCAGTAGTAGAATAATAACTATATGTTTACAAAAAGCACTTGTTAGCACAATTATTATTTAAATTTTAGGCATCAAACATGAATATATAAGAAGAAATAGAAGATTTTTACCAAGTTCTATTGTATGAAATTGATGAAGCATGCAATCATAGTGCAATAATAATTATGGGCTTTTGAAAATGAGAGTGGAGAAAACAAAGGATTAGAAGTTGGAAAATATGACCTTCATGACAGAAACTATGCTGATGATCGCATAGAATATTGGAAGGCAAACAAGTTACTCATTTTCAAATACTTTTTTTGAACCATATAATGCATAGATACCAATATACATCTGTGGAATGAGAACCGAGACAGAACATGCTCATAGCAAGGCCAATAACTGGCATAAGAACAGACCATCGGTTGCTACTTTCACTTGCAAGGTGCTGTCACTTCAAACCTTAGTGACCCGTCACTAATGAAATATTGCCCAGTTCTGCATCACTCACACAATCGTCGTCATATTTCAGTTCATTGTTGCAACACGTCTATCCATCTCAGTAAGAGCCTTCCCAGCTGTTCTCACTTCTAAGAGCAGTCTGGATGTACAATTTCCTAAATTAATGTATTCATTCTTGTTAGCCCACGAAATTCCAATATTATCAGCCAACACCATACTTCAAAATATCAGTTTTCCTCCCATCTTCCTTATGTATTGCCCATGTTTTACCTTCTTTTAGTTAGACAAACTCGTAAATTAAACTTGAAACAGAAGAAATTAAACACAAGTCCACTAGAGCCAAACCACAACCTTGAATCTGTCCCATGTGCATTTCCAGAACATCTCGAGAACAAATTTTCTGTATTGAACATTGACATGAGACCTGATGGACAATGGGAGGACATCAAGGACATGATTCATGAAGAAAGTTTAAGGTCATAGGAAAGAAAGAACAGTTAAAATGGATGTCACAAAAGACTGTTACACTTTCTCTCAATCATAGAGTAGCTTAGTCAAAGGAAAGAAATGATGAAGTCAAAGAGCTGAATAGAATTTTTCAGAAGGTAGTTATAGTGGACAAAGTAAAATATTATTATTATATGTGCAAAACCCTAGAGTTAGAAAACCAAAAAGGAAAACTATGCTCAGCATATCCTAAATGGAAAAAGCTCAAGAAAAAAATTCAAGGTTCAAGTGGCAGAATTGAAAGATTCCGTGGGCAAAATATTAAACGACACAGGAAACATCAAAGGTAGATAGAAAGAATATGTAAAGTCATGGTACCAAAAAGAACTAGTTGATAGTCCACCATTTCAGGAGGTAGCATATGAGTAAGAGCCAATGTTTCTGAAGGTAGATATTCAAGCAGCACTGAAACCATTAGCCAAAAAAAAAGACTCCAGGAATGGATGGACCACCCACTGAAATTTTTCAACAAGCTAATGAAGAACTGGAAGGGCTCATTCATCTATAACAGGAAATTTGGCAGACTGCCATTTATCCAACTGGTATGAAGCGATTCCATATTTGGACCCATTTCGAAGAAATGAGCCAAATGGAAGGCTCAAATTACAGAACAATATCATTGATATTACAGGCAAGTAAAACTTTGCTGCAGATCATCTAAAAAGAGTTGCAAAGAACATTTACAGGGACCTGTCAGAGATTCAGGCCAGATTCAGAAGAGGATGTGGGATAAGGGATGTCCTTACTGATGATATCCAATGGATCTTAGCTCAAAGCAGAGGATACCAAAAAGATGTTTATTTGTGTTTACTGATTATGCCAACACATACAACTGGGTGGATCATAACGAACTATGGATAACCTTGAGAAGAATCATGAATACTTCATTGTGCAAACAGAACAAGTGAGTACTACATGGTGTGAAATCAGGAAAGGGGTGTGTGCGTGCAGAATCTTCTCACCATACTTATTCAATCTGTCTGCTGAGCAAATGATCAGAGAGCTGAATTATGTGAAGGAGAATGCAGCATCAGGATTGCCAGAAGGTTTACTAGCACCCTGAAATATGCAAAGGACACAACTTTGCTTCTGAAAGTGAAGAAGACTTGAAGCATTTGCTGATGAAGATCAAGGCTTGGAGCCTTCTGTATGAATTACCACTCAATGTGAAGAAGACCCAAATCCTCATAACTGGACCAAAAAGTTGCATCATGATAAATAGAGAAAAAGATTGATGTTGCCAAATGTTGCATCTTGCCTGGATCCACAATCACTGCTTACAGAAGTAATAGTCAAGAGATTCAATAACGCTTTGTGTCTGGTAAGTCAGCACCAGACTTCTTTGAAGTGTTGAAAAGCAAGCAGGTTACTTTAAGATTAAGATGTGCTTTACCCAAGTCACAGTGTTTTCAAATCACACATATGCATGCAAAGGTTGGAGATTGAAAAAGGAAATCGAAAAGGTATTGATGTATTTGAATTATAGTGTTGGTTTATAGCAGGGGTCCTCAAACTATGGCCCGCGGGCCACATGCGTCCCACTGAGGACATTTATCTGGCCCGCCCAGTGTTTTTGCCCAGTTTGTTTTTTTACTTCAAAATAAGATATGTGCAGTGTGCATAGGAATTTTTTCATAGTTTTTTTTTAAACTATAGTTCGGCCCTCCAACAGGTCTGAGGGACAGTGAACTGGCCCTCTGTTTAAAAAGTTTGAGGACCCCTGGTTTATAGTGTTGGTGAATAGTACTGAAGAGTCATATTCACTCACTATACTTATTCAATCTGCATGCTGAGCAAATATTTTGTGAAGTTGGAGTATATGAAGAAGAATATGGCATCAAGTTTCAGAAAAGTTTACTAGCACATGACATAATATGCTAGCTAAAAATGAAGAGGATTTAAGGCATTTACATCAATAAATACAGCCCGCAATATGGATTACACCACAGCCCTCAATATGGATTACACCACACTATAAAGAAAACCAAAATTTAAAAACTAGACCAGTAAGCAGCATCACAATAAACAAAGAAAAGATGAGGTTGTCAAGGTTTCATTTTCCTGGGATTCACAATCAACACCCCTGAAAGTAGCACTCGGGACATCAAATGACATACCACATTGGAGCAATCTGATGCCAAAGATCCTATTAAAGTGTTTGAAAGCACAGAGATGAAAGTGTTAATACTGAGATGAACATGACCAGCCACAGTGTTTTCCATTGCCTCGTATGCATGTGAATCTAGAATAAGGAATAAGGACCATCAAAGAAGAACTGATGAAGTAGGGTCTTGTCAAGGAATCGTAAATATCTCACGGGCTGCCAGAAGGAAGAATTATGTGTTGGAAAAGTTACGGTGAAAAATCCTTTAGAAAGAAGGATGAAACTTTCTAAGACCTACTTAGGACGTGACATCGCGGAGGGCCACATCCAGGAGAAAGCTGTCATGCTTGGGGAAGTAGGGATCAGTGAAAAAGAGGAAGCTTCTCAATGGTATGGCTTTATATGGTAGCTGCAAGAGTGAGCACAAACACAGAAATAACTATAAGGATGAAGCAGGGGGACGGTTTTTCTTTCTGTTGAGCCCAAGATCCCTCTGATTCAGCACTGACCACATGTCACCTTAACATTTTCTTCCTTATTTGTGAAACTTAAGGGAGCGATTGATCATTTATTTTTTAAATATCAAATTTGTGTATCTTGAAGGATGCTTCCAATCCTTGACTAGAACACTGCTAACAACTTTCAAATAAGAGTCCTCAGGTTTCATAAACATTGCTTTCTTGCATAAGTATAACTTTATTACTGAGACTACTGTGACAAGAGAAAGCACAAAATGAAGCCCACAATAAGAACGCAGGGCCGGCGTCCATCACCAGACACAAGTGCATATAGTTACATTAATTAAGCCAGGGGACAGCTTCAAAGCTGCAGCAGCAGCGGCAGTAGTCACTGATTATGTTCACAAAGCCCCAGAAACTCTCACAGGCTGAGAACACAAAGCTACAAAATGACACAGCTAAGATGGCAGAAGCTAAAGACTGCCAAAAAAGAGAAAATGTGGGCAATGTGCAAGACAAAATAATAAATGTCCTGGGTCATAATAATAAAAAGAGAACATGAGCTAAAGACTAGAAGTCATAGCATAGGCGTTTGAGACATAGGTGCAGTGAAGTGGAATTACTTGGTGTGACTCTTATAAAAAAAAATCGAGTCAATGCGGAGTCATAGTGACCCCCTGGGAGTTTCTGAGACTGTAACTGTTTAGGGAGGTTCAGAGCCCAGTCTTTCTCCCAGAGCTGCTGGTGGCTTTGAACTGCTCACCATTCATTCAGCTAGCAGCCCAACACATAACCAGTAGGCTTTGTTAATTCTCATTAAATGGCTGGGTTCAAACACCATTGCCTTGAAATCTATTTCAGTCGATAGCAACCCTACGGGACAGAGCAGAACTGCTCCATAGCATTCCCAAGACTGTGAATCTTAATGGGATCAGATAGTCTCATATTATTCCTATTGAGTGGCTGGTGGCAATAAACCTCTCACCTTGTGGTTACGCCCCCATTCTGTACCTACGTCAGCACCAGTGCTTTTCGTGACTGAATGGGATTATGCAATGAAGGTGGAGAGAACTCTAACTTCGAGATAAGAGAGCTCTACCATGCCACAAAGTCCTGAAATCTACTCCCTTCACGTCTCTGGGCATTCATACCATTAGAGATCCAGTTTGGATCGCTTCAACTTCATGATTAGACTTAAGGTTGTTTGGTCCGAGATGAAACACACAGACAGACAGAAAAATAGGTCTCTTTACAAAATAAAATTTAGCTGGAATTATTTCAATATGTCTTTGCTGCATCCATTCTCAGTGTAATTTTCAGCATTTCATTTGTAAAGCCATGTCCAGTATCTTCTTGGGGATAAGAGACCACCCACTACATAGGGCAGGAAAATATAAAAACAGGGATAATTCTGGTGTTTTGTATGCTAGGAAAGTAATTAGATTTGTTTGTTTTAGTTTTCAATAATTCTTTGAAGAATGTAGCCTCTGGCAGCTACCAGTAACTTGGCCTGTGCATTAGATATTCCATAGACTCAGCTATTAGTCACTGTGATACTGGTCAAGGAAAACGTCCCCTCAGTTTAAGAAGAGACAAGTCCTGCGTGTGTTCAATATCTACTGTATTATTATTCCTGGTACTTTCTGGGTCATGTAAATATGAATTTTCTTATATCCTCTTTCTCCATCTCAGTCTCTTTTCAATCTCAATTGACAGATTTCAAATGTAGTTTCAATGACATAATATATTTGCTGTGTCAATTTGGAATTTATCCTTCTAATCCTCAATTTTCTACTCTAGAATGGACATAGTAGCATTGCACACCTAATAAAGTTATTGTTTTAAATAAGGATTAACTGATAAAATGCTAATAATGTCTTACAAGGTATTTATCACAGCATTCATTGCAAAATGAATCACCATATATACTCAAATATAAGCCGACCCGAGTATAAGCCGGGGTATCTAATTATTACCTGGGAAACCAGAAAAACTGATTGACTCGAGTATAAGCCTAGGGTGGGAAATGCAGAAGCTATTGGTGAGTTTCAATAATCAAAACAAATGAAAATAAAATTACTAAAAATTGAGACATCAGTGGGGTAATGTATTTAAATATTTATTTTAAATAAAAACATAAATAAAATGACAACAAGTCATTTAACATTAGTAAACCAGCACAGTAAGTGGAAAATAGGTTCAACAAAAACAATAAGGTATCAACAATGGTGCCTTTAGAGTACTATTTCCTGAGCTCAATCAGCAACCAAGCTAAAATATGAAGAGTCAAAATCCTTCAAAACTGGATTCATCATCATCATCATCCGTATTCCACTGCAGAGCTTCAGCTGGTGTGAGGTCATCATTGATGCTGTCCTCACTGAGACCGCCGTCGTCACCATCACTGCTGTCACTCTCATACGAAGCGCAGTCTTCACTGCCATCCGTAGCATGACTAATACTACATTTCTGGAAGGCACGTCGCACCATAGCTTCTGGAATGTCTTCCCATGCCTCTCGAACCCACTTTGCTATGAACTCTATGTCAGGCTTCATGAGATTTCCTCCTTTTGTTAGTCGGGCTTGACCTGATGACATCCATTCATGCCACATCCTTTGCACACAGTCTTTAAAAGGCTTATTCAAAGATACATCTGGACGCTGCAGTACAGATGTTAAGCCCACCTGGAATAGCAGCTAAAGTAACTTTACTAGATTTTGCCAATTTTTTTATGTCATCCGATAGGTGGGCTCTGAACATATCCCAAACAAGTAACGATGGCTTTTTCGTTAAGGCTGCTCCTGGTCGTCGGTCCCAAATTTCTTCCAGCCATTTTTTTGTTCCGTCTTCATCCATCCAGCCTTTAGCATGTGCATGCACAGTAATTCTTGGTGGGAAATTGATCTTTTTAGGCAAGGTCTTTCTTTTAAAAATAATGACAGGACGCAGCTTAGTTCCATTAGCCAAACATGATAGAACAACTGTAACATGTTTTTTTTTTCATTTCCTGTGGTTCTGAGAAAAATGTTTTTTTGTCCTAAACTTGCCACAGTTCTGTTACTTGGAAGATCAAAAGTCATGGCAGTTTCATCCATATTCCCAATATCTGCCAAGTCATAATTATAAATCCTTCTCTGTTTTATAATAAATGACTGGAATGACATAATTTTTTCTTCAAGGTCTTGTGGCAATTTCTGGGAAATCTTTGTTCTTTGTTTCAAACATACCGAAGGCCAAACCTATCCATGAAGCGGGTACACCATCCTGCTGACGCAGCAAAATTTTCAATGCCTGGTGCTTTATATTTGTCGTCCTTAGCCATTTGTAGAACACGCATGAGGATTCCCATGCATGTTACACAGTAACCATTTTG
The DNA here is from genome assembly GCF_000313985.2 of Echinops telfairi. NCBI lineage: Eukaryota > Metazoa > Chordata > Mammalia > Afrosoricida > Tenrecidae > Echinops > Echinops telfairi. Next base: position 82,645,439 of record NW_022111369.1, on the reverse strand, counting down.
ATGACACTCCATAACTCATTTATGCAATTCACTCTCTAGAGCCCCATAACAAGATGTTAAACCACGACAAGCTTTTTTAGCTTTTGGAATCTGTTCCAAATCAGCCTTCATTTTCCGCCACTCCCTCACTTGCTTTTTGTCAACACAGAATTCACTACTTGCAATACTGTTATTGCTCTCTTCTGCTCTTGACACAACCTTCATTTTGAAACCAGCGTCATATGACCGGCGTTTTTGTTTTGGTTTAAGAGTATCCATTTCTAATAGGATAAAAAATAAATAAAAACTTAATTTTTACCACCACACAGCACTACAAATGACCAACACATTCTCTCCATATTAATCATTAACTGCACCGTCACGGTAATATGTGCAGCCCAACCCCCACCCCCCCCCAGAAATCAGTCATCAGATTGCAAGCGGTCACCCCAACCCCCACCCCAGAAATCAATCAGCAGAGTGCAAGCAACTAGGAGGCCACCCCTAGTCTTTACATAAATATAAGGTTGAGGGTGAAAGTGGCCAGGTTTGTTTCTCACATGGTGGCAGAAAGTTTGCACTTGACAGATTTGCTGTGAAGTGATTAGTAATGTGTAAAAGAATTGAATTTCTGTTCCTAGATTCCCTTTAAAGTGGACCTACACCCTTAAATGCAGCTTACTGTTCCCACAACCTTTCCTCAATATAGGTTTCTGTGATGTAATGCGTACTGACACATGTAAGCACCAGTCTTTACAGTTCATGCCATTATGACACCAGAGGTGGCTGAATAACACCTGCACATTAGTTAATGAGGAGGGTGTACCTATATGCTAACAGGGTAACATCGATGGTCAATAGAAAGGGGCTGATCAGGATGACTGTTTAGGAAAAGGCCACTAAATACTAGAGGGAGGGAGAGCACTTGGTAGCAAAGGGTTTATGTGGATAGTTAAAGGGAAACTAGCCAAACCATTTAGGTTGTATGTGGCCGAGAAATTTCTTGTGGCAGCTCTGCTTAGGGTATGAGGTTTGGGAAGGAAAGGCACCAATAAAAGGAATATTCCTGATGGCTGTGGTCTCAAGTACATCAAGTAGATCCCTTTGACAAGAAGATGCACCCATTCAACCACCCCCTCCCCACCCCCTCCGTCTGCACGATGGCATTGACTCTTACTTGCAGGCAGCAACCACAGGAGAATGAGGATGCAGCCGACCGAAAGCCTCTTCTGCGTGCTGCCACGCCCACCACTAGCAGAGGCTTCGAGGCAGCCAGGCCGCATGTGGCTGGGTCTGCGAGGTGGCGCGGCTGGGTCTGGGTCTGTCAGGTACCACTGACCCGTGTATAAGCCGAACCCCAATTTTTCAGCACATTTTTTGTGCTGAAAACCTCGGCTTATACATGGGTATATATGGTATACATATGAACATACCACAGATACTGCATAAAAATACTTAGTAAATGGTTATTGTTATTATCATCGTCAGTAATGAACATACCACATTTGCCTATATATCAAGCATTATGTTAGGAGTAAATAAGGAAGAATTAGGCTTCATAATTGGAGAATCATTAACAATCTGAAATATGAAAATGGTATACCTTGGTTACTAAAAGGAAAGAGGGCTTGAAATATCCATTAATAAAAATCCAAGATTTCTGCTTTCAATGTGAATTAAACCTTAATATAAATAAAAATACTCACAACTGGATTAATAAGCAATTTCACAGTAAATGAAGAAAAAAAAGAAGTTGTCAAGAATTTCATTATACTTGGATCCATAATCAGTGCAGAGGGAAACAACATTCAATCACTAAAATATTAGATAGGGCCCCTTTATCAAAAAGATCTCTTTAAAGTGTCAAAAAGCAAAGATATTACTTTGAAAACTAAGGTGAACCTGATTCCAGCCCTGATATATCCAACTGCTTCATATGTACGTGGAAGCCGGACAATTAATGAGGGTGACTGGAACATAATTAATGCTTTTGTATGACACTGGTGAGGGGTATTGGATATTCCATCAACTGTCAAAGGATGCTCAGAACAGATCGCCAGAATACTCCTTAAAAGCAAAAATGACGATATTTCTTCTCATGTACTTTGGACATACTATGAGGAAGGTCTACTCCCTAAAGAAGGACCTCGTGTTTGTTCAAGTTGAGGTTCAGTGGAAAGAGGAAGACTTTCAAGAAGATGGATTGACATAGTGGCTGCAACAAGGGTCTCCAACATGGGCCTGACTGTAAGCATGACACAGGAGCAACAGTATACGCTGTTATTTCAAAAATAGGGTCACGGTGAGTCAAAACATGCTGGACAACACAGAACAACAGCAGCAACAAATGCGAGGCGTAGAAGGAAGAAACCAAACACTAACAGAGTAAGATCATTATTTTTCTTTCAAATATGGTAGTCAACAGATATATTTATCTAAGAATAATTTTCTCTCTCGAAATATGAAGAAATTAGGGCAGAAAGGAGCCCCGTTTGTGCTGTTGGGTAAACACTGGATTTCTAATCTTACGTGCTGTTGTTCACACCCCCAGCCACTCAGCAAGAGAAAGCCAGGGCTATATGATTCTGTACAAATGTACAGCCTTACCAATCCTATGTCAGGTCGCCATGAGTCAGTCAAGTTCATTGCAGTGGGTTTGGTATTTGGAAGGCAAGAAGAGGTTTGAAAAGATGCCTGTATTTCCCCTAACAAATGGCCGATAAGTTCTCTTTCATTTAAGCTTAAGCAAATACATTAGTATGCAATATTTGATTAAAAACAATTCCAAACAAAATTTTACACATGAATTTTCAAAATCATCCTAGTATCAAAACTGGGAAAGAAAGAATCTTGGGAGTAATTGGCTATCTGAAATGTGACATGTATTCTACAGTCTGACAAATTATTCTGTTTATAAACTCAAACTTTCCCCAGTAGATTTGTGGGTCATTAAAAATAAGAGAGACAATTTCATGGTCACAAGTTTGTGCTCTTCAATCATGTTTGATTTTTCAAGTAGAGATGTGCTCAGGGAGAAAACAGTGCCTATTCCTCCGAGTAGAAGAAGGATGTTTTCCCAACTTTATCACTTATGTCCATATGCTGCATTTATTATATGTATGCGTTATTAAATCATTTTGTGTACATTTTAAAGGAGCCATCTTTTCCCTATTTGTTATCATTTTTGCATTTTCACCAAATCAAATGTTATCCTTTTTCAGAAAAAAAAACTTCCATCTCCATATTATCTTAAATAAGATGGACATAATGAATCTCTAATTCAAAACACCACAAGATGGAAATTGAATACATCCACAAGACGGAAATTGAATCTACAGAGTTCAACCAAATCTCTTAGGATAAAAACTTGTCAAAAGACGAGGAATTGTTTTCTGAGACAAACAACAGACAGCACCTATTTTATCACTGAGCTTGATGGGGATTGTGTGCATGGTACTTCTGATTGCAGTTATAAAGGTCAGGAGAGGTGTCATCACAATATTTTAGCAGAAAGGAATTGGATCAGAGTATAGGGCAAAAGTAGAGGAAATTTATAATAAGGTTAACCAAAATAGTATCAATGTCTATCAATTATTGCATGCTTACATGCTTTTAATGATTGTATGACACGTTTTACAAAACCTGGATCCTCTCACACAAACACACAAATC
>NW_022111369.1:82633001-82641225 GCF_000313985.2 Echinops telfairi | reverse complement strand
TTGAAGCCCCCTAGTATATTCAGCAGAGTAGGTGATATTCTATTAAATATTTATTTTGTCTACTCCCTCTCTGTATACTATTCTTGAGCATAACTTTAATGCATCAATTTACTATATTTTGTTACAGTTGCTCTTTTAATTTTGCATAGATTACCTGCTGTTTGTCTTGTTCTTTATTCCTTAAAAATAACTTTTCAGAGATGTGAGAATAGTTTGCTGGTTTTAGCATCTCTGCCTCTAAATATACAACTGGGGAATAAAAAAGACGAAATTGACTCCAGGCCACTCTAACCCAACTCAACTTTCATCAGACACTAAGTAAGCAATCACACAACATTTAAACTGCATATATGTAATTCATCTTATTTGTCATTTTTTTTCTTATGAGTAATAAGAATGTTCTACTTATGGTTTGTCATTAAATGTAGTTCAATTAGTTAAATACAAGAAAATTAAGTATATCATTTAATTCCGTGTAGCTTAATTAACTATAGTTACTTAGACTAAATTCAAATTTTCTTTTCTTCTTTAACTATTGCAAAGAGGTGTACTTTTTGTACTGAACAATATAGCAAAACCTGAAGATATCTGAGTATTGATTGGTATATTAGCTATCTGGTGCAGCTATAGGGGAAATGCCCTATGTGAATGACTTTTAACACTCATAAAAATATTTTCTCATAATTTATGATACAAGAAATGTGAATTAAGGGCTGGTTACAAAATCAGACACGATTGTGGAAGCACATGCTTGTAAATGATCAGATGTCTCTCTTGTTTTTAATTTTAAAAATATGAAAGGAATATAGTCACTGTACCAAAAATAATTGGCCCCGGTTCAGCCGTTTAAAGAGATAGCATATGATCAGGAACCCATGGTAATGAAGAAATCAATCCTAGTTTTACTGATGGCATTAGCCACAAGCAAAGCTGTAGGAATTGATGTTTCAACATACTGAAGAATCACTGGAAGCTGACATGATCTATGCCCCAAACTTTGAAAAATAGCTACCTGGACAATTGACAGGAAAATATCCATATTTGTGCCCATTTCAAAGGAAGGTTATTCAACCGAATGCAGAAATCATCAAGAAAGATCACTAATATCATACATTAGTAAAATTTTGCTGAAGGTAATTCAACACTGGTTACAGCAGTATATTGAAAGGTAGCTGCCAGAATTGAAACTGGCTTCAAAGATGATGTGGCATGAGAGTTATCATTGCTGACAGCATATGGATCATGACTGAGAGTATATAAGAAAGATGGTTGCTTGTTTTTGTGTTTCATTGACTATACAAGGGCATTCCACTGTGTGTATCGTAATGAACTCTGAGAAGCATTGAGAATACTGGGAATTTCAGAATACTTCATTGTGCTCAGAACCCGTGCATAAACCAAGAAACACCCTTTAGAATAGTGTTTCAAAATCAGGAAATGTGTGTCACAGGGTCACATTTCACCATATTCATTCAATATGTATGTTGAGGAAATGCTTCAACAGGTTGGACTATATGAAGAAAAACACAGCATGAGAATTTAAGGATGGCTTATTAACAACCTGCAAAATGCACATGACAAAACTTTGCTTGCTGAATTTAAGGAGGATTTGAAGCACATGCTAATGATAATAAAAGACATCACACTTCAGTATGGATTACAACCCAATGTAAAGAAAATTAAAACCCTTACAACTAGATCAATAGATAGCATCATGATAAGTGGAGAAAAGAAAGATAGAGGTTGTTAAATATTTCTTTTTCCTTAGATCCATAATCAATGCTAATGGAAGCAGAAGTAAAGAGGTCAAAGCAAGCAGAGCATTGGACAGATCTGCTGCACAAGACTCCTTGGAGTTTTGAAAAGCAAGGATGCCACTTTGAGGATTAAGGTGCACCTGACACTGCTGTGGTATTTTCAATTGCCTCACAAGCCTGTGAAAGGTAGACAATGAATAAGGAAGACTAGAGAAGAATGTATACATTTGAATTATGACATTGACAAAGAATATAGAAAGTACTACAGTCAGTGAATTAGGCTGAGTTTTCTAGGGAAACAAAACCAGTGACAACTGCATGTGTATAAAAGAGAAATTAGTATCAAGAAAGTTACCACATAGTCATAGAATGGCAATTCAGTTCAAGTCTATGGGGCAGTTGTCCTTCAGGAATCATGACGCCACAAGCACTGAACTCCAGGAAGCCAGATGATGAACCGTGAAGACGGGTGGATGAAGCAAGGGACAGAAAAGCCACAGGCCAGTGGAGGCAGAGTCAAGTGGATTCAAGGTAGGCAACAAGACAGGCTGCAAAAAGCTTCCACAGTCAGTAGGTCAGATGGTGGACTGTGGTTCAAGTGCAAAGAAGCCAGATGCAGGATGCAGGTCAGTCTGAAGAAGAAGGGAGAGAATCAGCAAATTGGGCAGTCAATTTATAGTCATGAAGTAGAGCCTACCCTCAAGGGCATGTCATCAGGCTGTGACCTACATTTAATGGGAGAGCCCTTACTCCAAAGTCCTGAGTATCCTAGCCCAACCAAGTTGACACACATCTAACTGTTAGAGTTAAATGTTATTGTTCTAGTCGGGTGCTGCCAAGTCAGTTGCAACTCATAATGACCCACAGCAAAATGAAGCACTGTCCAGTCCTGCACAATCCTTCCAACTGGTAGGTTAGAGCCCATTTTGTTCAGCCACTGTGATAATCTAGCTCATCAAGGGTCTTCTCCTTTTTCACTTCAAAATGGTCAGTTCCAGTCCACTACAGCTTACTAATGCCTACAATGGAGCCATTGGTGGAGCAGTGCTTACACAGTGGGCTGTGATCACCAAGATCAAAAGTCTAAAACCACCAACCGCTTCTCAGGAAACAGACAGGGCTTTTTGTCAAGGGTTACAGTCTCAGAAACCCATACAGGTAGTTCTAGCCTGTTCTATGGGGTTATTATAAGTTGGCATTAACTCAATGGTATTGAGGGGGTTGGGGTTTGTTTGGCAACATATCTATCTGTATGCTGTGCATTTCATTTTTGAACACTCCTGATTTCCCTAGATGATTATTTAATGCATTCCAAGTTCCAATTGTTAATAGGTGTTTACAGCTATTTCTTCTCATTTTGAATCTTGCCCCATCAGCCAATGAAGATCCTGAAAGCTTTACCCTGTCCATGTCATTGTGATCAATTCTACCTTGGAGCAGCAAGTCTTCCTCGGTTATATTTTTGAATGTCTTCCAACCAGAGGGGCTCATCTTCTGGCACTATTTCTGTTCTGCTGCTATTCATAAGGTTTTCAGTGTCTAATACCTCAGAATTGTACAGCCAATTCCTTTTTCTGTTCTTGGTCTGGAAGTGCTGCTGAAACCTGCTCACTTTAAGTGACCCTGCTGGTATTTGAAATATAACTTCCAAAATCACAGCCACTATAGACAAGTGGTGGTATTGGAGTCAATAAAAAAGAGGAATACTTTAAAGGGATAAGGCTGTCACAGTCCCTGTTACAATGGGCTCAGGGAACAATAACTGTGAGGATGACGCAGGGCCAGGCAGTATTTCTTTCTATTGTGCGTGGGGTTATTGTGAGTTGGAACTGAGTGGCGGGCACTAACGGAACAGCTCTTGGCAAAGGCTGTCATTCTTTGTTGGCACAGGGGAGATGTCCTTATCTCTTTTCTCGATTTCTCTCTCTCTCTTTTAACTCTTTATTGGGAACTGAGTGAAGATTTACTGATCACATTAATTTTCCATTTAATAGTCATACATATCTTATTTTATATAACTGATTACAACCTGTACCCTGAAAGATCACTTACCCCACTTTCTACATATGTTTGCCATTTGATCCATCATTCTTTATTAACTCCTCCTACCTTCTGAACTTTTTCCTTGAACTAATGTTGCCCCTTTGATCTTGAATCCTTAGTTGATCTTTCCTATTTTTCTTGTTCATTTTATAGACATGTCTCTTAATTGAATGAAAATGGAATTTGGTTGCTGGGCTGGGGAGTGGCTAAGAGCCATCGTCTCGGGGAGTCCATCAATCTATCTCTGAGCATTAAGTCTAGTCTTTTATCATTTTGAGTCTTGTTCCAAATTTTCTCACACTCTATCCAGGACCTTCTAATGTGATTATTTTCAAAGTGGTTGGTAGAGCTAGTTAGCTACTATATAGTCTTATGGCCTGGATACACATAGTCCATTAATCCATTGAAATGATTATTTCTATGTCTTTATTTTATGGTTTTCTTAATTCTACTTTGTTCTGTAGGTGGCCACTGGCTAGAGTGTGGAATCCTGTTGACATGCGTACAGGGGAAGGCAATGGACATATAGACAGTGTTTAAAGGAGCAGTGTCCTCACAAAATATATCCTTTGTTTTGTGCACCAATTTTTCATGTTGCTAAAATGTTACCTTAGGGTATGATATTTGTTCAAGATTTAAAATATATCTCAAAGTGTTCTCTGGTCTCATTTGGTCCAGCAAATCTGGATTTTGTTTTTTTAAGAATGTGAGCTCTGGTTTGCAGTTTTCTTCTATTACCATATATACTCGTGTACAAACCGAGTTTTTCAGCACATTTTTATGCAGTTTTTGTGCTAAAATTAGATGCCTCGGCTTATATTCTGGGTGGCTTATACTCGAGTATATACGGTATATTAATGTCCATTTATTTTGGCCTTCAGCAGAATGGTCAATCAGGGCAGTTGAACACCAGCGACTTCTTCGGGTCTCAGGATAGATGAGGCTATAGCTCACGTAGTCCAGTAGAGCTTGTCTTTTTCTCTGAGATCTTGAGTTTCTTCTTTTTCTTTGCTTCAAACAAGTAAAGATCAATAGCTATGCTGCTCATACGCAGTTAGATGTTACTCAAGCCACTGAGATGAAGAATGTGCTTCAAAAAGAGCCCCAGGCATTACTTTCAAGATGCCTGTAGATGTTGATGAACTCAAATCACAAATTTTAGGGTTAGTGAGTATTGACATTTCGTACCACCATATAATTCTCTTTCTCAAAAAGGAGTATAATTTCCCATAGTCCTTGATTTGGCAAGACAAGAGACTTCTTCCATCAAATACTTTCTTTCATGGCTCCAACATACTAAGGAGTAACTGCCTGGGCCAATCACATGCATCTTGCTTGAATTGGCCCTTAATTGCAGTGACATGACAGAAGTAAGTGCTGGTGTTTATTCATCCTAGCAATTTCTACAGAGTATTTCATTTTTCAGACGATTCCTGAAGTCTGGCTTCAGCCTCACCTTGAATTTCTCCATGTACCTTTAGCACATTCTCCTTTTAGTTAAATTAGCCAGAGCCCATTTTCTACTGCATACATACATAAAAATACCATAAAGATATATAATTTTAGTTGCCTTTTAAAGCTAGCTCTTCTTCTGAGTCATCTGATTATTTGTGCAAACAGTTTTGACATTAAATGTCATGCATTGTTGTTTGTCACATATGTGTATGTTGTCATAGCAAGCAGCTAATTAAGATGGACTAGTCAGAATAGAGTCACTCTGAAAATGCCTATATGCAGTTGGTGGGGGTGTTCCACAACTTTCTTATGGACTACCTGTTTCAGAATCATAAATGAGTGTATTGTGCCATGAATAATTCTGTCAGGCTGGAATCCTTAAAAGACTGATTAGAATGGGATCTAGTCAGTGGGCATAGAAGGATCTGAACAAACTGTTCTAGCTCCTTGCCAAGAAAAGACTGGTCCACAGGACAGTAGCAGCATCACTGCATAATTGTCTGGTAGCTTGTTAGAAATGTAGACTCTGTTCTACTCTACACATGCAAGATGGAATCTGCATTTTAAAAGATCCACAGGGCATTTACACATTAACATTTAAGAAAATATGTTCTACCTCATGTTGAGTTTATACTTAAAGTAACCTTGTACTTCCAGTGCTTAAGTCCTTGTCAAAACATTTTAATGTGCATGTTCTCATGTCCCTTTTATTTTAAGCTTGTGCTGAATGGACAGACTGTATTGTATACCATCCTAGAAAGACCAAAGCTCAAGCCAAAGAAGCTCACTGTTGAGGTCACCAACCATTCCGTGGTCCAGTCAGGGTTAGTACACAGGAGTCTTTCTTTCATTTTCAACTTTCAGTCTTGAATGAGCATTGAGTGCAGTCACTCACTCTCACTGCCGTCAAGTCGATGCTGGCTTATAGTGACCCGATAGGATAGGGTAGAACTTCCCCTGTGGGTTTCTGGGATTGTAACTGTTTATGGGAGTAGGAAGCTCCATTTTTCTCCCACAGAGCAGCTGATGGTTTAGAACAACTGACCTTTTGAATCTGAGCCCCACCTCATAACCATTATGCCACCAGGACTCCTCTGTTCAGTGTACCAATGTTCTTTAAAGTAGGAATCTTATGAGTAGCATCTCTTTAGAAAGATGTGTCTGATCACATCTTTAACCCACTTCTGTCCCGGGGGCTTATTACTTCAAAGTGAAGCTCTTCAATTTGTTGACTGCTTTAACTTCTTATACAATGATATAATTTTTAAAAGCCTGCCTTAGTCTTTGACTCTAAATAATAATAATTGCATTAATTAATTAATCTGCTCCCTTGTCCTTCATTGGATTCTGCCCTATGACAATGCATGCATGACCGGGGTAGAAGAAAGAGGAAATTCAGAAGTTCAGCACCCAAACAGAGAGAGAGGGAGAGGGAGAGGGGAGGAGGGAGGGAAGGAGAGAACCGAGAGGAAGGCAGTTACCGTAGTCTTCCTCCTCAGATCAACTACTTTACCTCGTGTGTGCAGGAACAAGAAGGAGACAGTTCCTGCTTTCCCCCAACAGATCTCTGCTTAGCAATGGAGTCACCACTAAGAAAACAGAAGGAGCAGCATGATGTCCTCCCTAACAAGAAGGCCTTAGAAAAGGCATCTGATCTGTCAAGCCAGGCAGGAGATTTGCTCATTGTTCCCTCTAGTCCTCTGCTAATACCTCCATTTGATTAGAATCCTTCTCAGTCCCTCTATAACAAATCTCCTGGTATCTCTATTTACTTTAGGGAATTGTATTATGTGACTCATCAAATGTTGAGTGGCCTAAATATCACTATAAGAGCTTGCATCTGAATTGTCAAAGAAATACACAACACATTAAAAGACTTGCAGCTCATCAGGTGGGATGAAGCTGCTAGGTCCACCTCCAGGAAACAAGTCTCCACTCACATGCTTCACGGATTTGGGGTCAGTTCTAATCCCTTGGTTAGTCTGCCTGAAAGAAATTAGCATTCAGGTATTCACCAATGTATATAAACCAAAATATGAAAAAATCTCCTGCATCAAGTCTGACTTATAGGAAAATTACCAGAAGAGGTATGTTCAGAAATAATTTTAGAATAAAATGCTATGTTTAGGTGTCCCTTTTCCTATGCTGAATTTTTAAAATGTTTACATTTAAATGTAACTCTAGAATCTAGGTAAACTTCTAGTTCTTGCAAAAACACAAATCTTTAGCTTTCAATAAGGGTGTGGACATATTTTCTATGAAATGGCGATAGTAAATATTGGTGATGTACTTGGTTTATCTTGGAACTGCTCAACTCTGCGCCGCCAGAACAGAGTGGAATGCAGGGTGAAAACAGCCATAGACCACACATCCTTCTGAGGCTTCATCCCTGTGAAATAGTCATGCTCCTGAACTTTCAGCCAGGATGATTCACAACCTGGTAACCATGTTTCCTTCTCCCTACTAAAGATTTTTACAACTTCCAGAAATTTTGCATCATTTATGGTTAAGAAAATTAATGTTTCAAATGTCGATCTCTTTATTTTTCTTTGACCATAAAGAGTTGGCTATTTTGGAAACAGGAAAAAGAAAACTGCAGATAACAATTGTCAAGTAAATAAAGAACAGTCCACAATCACATCTAACAGTACACATAGTTAAATAATCATAAGCATATTGGAAATCTGGGAAACAATTACTTAAATAAAATCAATTTGATATGCTTGGATCTTAAAAAGAACCATGTAAGTTGAAAACTTGTGTTTTCAACTCTAGAAATCTAAGTTATTTTCTTTACAGTCTTAATTTTTATTTTGAGGTTCTTGTTTTATAAATCTCCCTGACAGGATAAAAAATTGAAATAAGTAAACTTGGTAGAAGACTAATATTTGAATCTATTCAAAAGATAGGTCTAAGAACACATGGTATATTAAATATAACATAGTCTATATAATCTAGGTTTAATAATT
>NW_022111369.1:82620364-82632901 GCF_000313985.2 Echinops telfairi | reverse complement strand
ATAAATATTTTATATAATTTTATACTTAAAATATTTATTTGTAATAGTTATTACCAGAAATAAACTATCCATAGAAGACAAAATTTCTAATTGCTTTCATCTGCTATTTGAAGGTAAAATGAAAACTTTTCTTACAATAACTATGAACATTTCACTGATTATTCTTTTTTTTTTAATCTCAATTTTGTCCACAATGTAATATCTGAGGAAACACCTGATGAAAGCAACATGTAAGGAAACTAGATTCATCTTTTCCTTTTATATTGTTCACTAATTGTTGTCACCCATTGTTTTCAAACATTAATGAAAGCCATGCAGCACTTGATACTCATATTAAGGAATGTATCAGAATGATCAGGAGTGGTTTCTTCTGTCAGTATTGACTATAGCAGGCTAAATTAGGCCTACCAAGAAAGCTCACCACTCAAAGACATTCTTCACTGCGTGCGATATGTAGATAGCTATGGAAGATTGACATAGAAGAAAATGATGAGCCCAGATAAATCCCCAATCCACTGGGAAGTCTGGGCCACTTGTCATATGGTGGCAACCTCTCACTCTACTCACAGCCTGGGATGTCTCTTAGAGGCTGTCGCCTATTCGATATCCAGGAAGGCGACACTGTCAAAAGCTCTATCTTCTTCCTCTTACTGGCCTGGATCCTGTGCCTAGTACCTTGGGACTTGGGCCAGTGCCCCACCATGTGGCCTGCGGCTCTGGGAGCTATCAGCAACCTGTCACGTTGCCTACTTTGGATCCATTCACCCCTGCTTCCACACCCTGGTTCATCTTTCCACTTTATGCTTAGCAGCCTGCCAGGTGTCTCCAACTTAGGGTCGAAACCAAAGACCTAAGCCTGAGTGCGGCTCGCCAGCTCTGTGCCAGTGTGATCTATTCTCTTGGTTTACATTTCTTTATTGATATAAATTTAATTCTTATACAAAAATGTGTGTCGCTGGCTTTGTTTCTATAGAAAACCCAGCCTAACAGACTGAAGTATGCCAGAAGCTCTCATTTCTCTATGCCAAGAAATTTGAAAGACAGCTATCTAATCATCTGGAAAAGATCCTTACACAAAATCATTCTGAAGCAAAGTGATCTAACAAAATATGGAAATTGATTATCAAACACTATGATTAATATCACACATGTAAAATTTTGCTGAAAATAATTCAAAAATGAGTATAGTTATACATTAATAAGAACTCAGCAGAAATTTAAACTGGATTTGGAACAGATTATGGTATGAGAGCTCTCGTTGATGATGTCAGATGGATTATAGTGGAAAGCAGAGAATAACGGAAGGATGGTGTGAAGCAAAAGTACTTGATAGGATTTTTTTCTTTACCTAGTCCTTGTAAATCCCAGAAAATAACTGGGTATTGTTGTTGTTAGGTGTCATTGGATGGGTTCCAAACCACAGCCACCCTAAGCACACCAGAACAAAACACGGCCTGGTCTTGCGTCATCCTCAGAATCGCCCAATGCCTTGGTGCACCCACTGTGTCGATCCATCTAGTTGAGGGACTTCATTTAAACTGCTCCTCCACTTTACCAAGCATGCTGTCACCCCAGGGACTGCTCTCTCCTGACAATGTGTTCAAAATGCATGAGATGAAGTCTCTCCATCTTTGCCTCTAAGGACCATTTTGGCTGTACTTTTTTCAAGACAGACGTGATTGTTCCTTTATCAGTTCATGGTATTTCAGTATTACTCACCAGCACAATGACTTAAAGGCATTAGTTCTTCCGTCTTCCTTATTTGAAGTCCAACTTTCACATGCGTTTGAGGCTATTGAAAATGTCATGGCTTGAGTTAAAGTGACATGCTTTCAAGTAACATGCTTGCTTTGCAACACTTTAATGAAGTCTTGTGCAGTAGATTTGCCCAATGCAATGTGTTCAGCTCTTGACTGCTGCTTCCATGAGCATTAATTGTGTATCCAAGCTGGAGGAGAGCCTTGACAACTTCATTTATTTCTCCTGTTATTGTGATATTATCAACAGGCCTATAGAGTCAGAATTTTTTTAATGGCATATAGATATCATAAAGATAGTAATTCTAGGTGGCAATAAGGACTCTTGAAATAAAAATGAGATACAGTATTTGGCTCAGCAAAACTGGGCTAAAAGACAATAAAGAGATGCTAGAACTATAATAATTTCCTTCCTGTGATTGATCTCTTGTAGTCCATTTCTCTGGCTAGCAATGTCTTTGATATTCAGCAGAGACTCAATAAATATTTGTTCAATAAATGCATGAATAAAATATATTCGAAGAAATAATGGAGAGTGTACCTTTATTAGTAAGAATATGTGCTAAGTTCTACATACTCAAAATCTCAATGACTTAACACAATAACTATATAATATAACACAATATGACTTTAATTCTAGTTCAGAGACACCTCAATTCATACTAATGGCATGATACATGTAGTAATACAAATTCTGACATCTTCTATCCTATCGGTCGATATCCACCAAGCAGAGGAAGAGAAGTGATGGAGAAAAACTCAAGAAGTTTTTTTGGTCCATGCCTGGAGGTGGTGTATCTCACTCCTGGAAGTGGCAAGCATCACTGTCACATACATCCTACTGTCCAGAGCTCAGTGATATGAATCATATTAACTACAAAGGAGGTTAGCAAATGCGCCTGTTTAAATTCCCTGATGTTGCTGCAACAAAATACCACGAAGTGAGTGGCTTTAAAGGAAAGAAATTTATTTTCTGTTAGTTTAAGAAACTAGAAGTCTGAAACAGGGTCTTCGATGTCATTTGCTTCTGTGAGTCTCTTTCCTGGTTTCTGGTGTCTTCTGTCAATTTTGCCATTCTTTTGCCTGTAGATCAACTTCTGGGCCACTTAGAAAAAGTGTGGTCTCTGTTTGTTCCTGTTTGTGTATTTCTCAGTGGTGATTAGGTTTAGGAATCATTCTACTCTGGCACTGGTTAATTAACATAGTGCAAAAGAGTATCCTATTTCCACATGGGATCATATTTACAGGTACAGGTATTAGGACTTCCTCAAAACTCTTAGAGAGCCCAATTCAAGTCTGGGGGGCTGTGCATTCAACCGAAAAAGGATCACTATAGTCAGAACTGATTGGACAGCTCTTAAAATCAGCGTAGTCACCATCTCAAAACCAACTAATATACCACTTACAAACAGTGTTGTCTCTGTAAAGAAATACGCCCATACACACCTGTTATCCTGAAAGGGAAAAAAAAGGCTAGCTATAATCTTGATCAAATGAGATGATTGGTCATCTAAAAGCATTAGAACGGTTCTTATAAGATATAATTATTGCATCTTACTAAGTCTTGACAATTAACTGCTTGATCAACAAGTTTGATTGAATTGTCATTAACAAAATGATCCTCATATTCTTAAATGTATACCTGCAATATTAACTATTAAACCTCACGACCCCCATTAAAATCAACAGGCCTTCCTAGTATCAAATTATTTTGACTTTTCCAAAGTATGAAAATCATAGTGGACTAATGAAGTTTTCTGATCCAACTTATGTATTCACCTCTTTGACCCTTTAGGAACACTCCTTAATAAGATTATCAGTCATACATACCAATTGGATTGGGATTTATCCAATTTCCTCTCTAATCTTGGCTCTCATTAGCAAATAGCCTCTTCAGCAGCTCAGTGAATTGATTGTTTAGCTAATGAGAGTTTTCATGGCTTTGCCCATTTTTATTTCTAGATTTTTAAGTATGCAGTAATAACATGCCTCATTTTCACTATATGGCTGATGTGTTCTATATTTAAAAAGAGACATGAAATTTAATTTTTGATTAATTTAAAATCTTCTTATTCTGCCTTCTATCATCTTGTTAGGATAATGCCATGTTTTCTACATCTTTCCAACAATTATTAATTATTGCTATCAAAATGGAGCTTACCCCTTCCAATATTCTTGTTAACAAGCTTAACGATAATATACATATTCTTTATTTTGAGGAAGAAACAGGCATTGCCTACTTAAATTGTTCCAAAAAGAGTATTTTGAGAGGACATACATTAACATTATTCAGAGGGAAAATAATGGGGATGCTGTTCTTGTTAGGGACCATCGTCTCATGGGGATGCTGTTCTTGTTAGGTACCATCGTCTCAATTCTAGCTCACAGCATCCTTTGGCCCTTTGGAAGGAAACACTGCCAGGTCCTGCACCATCCTCATCATTGTTGTTATATTTAAACCCATCATTGCAGGCACCAAGTCAATCCATTTCATTTGGGATATTTCTCTTTTGTGCTGACCCTCCCCTCCAAGAATGATAACCCACATATTCAATAAGAAGGGGGGTAAAAAACAGTGGCTAATAAATGTGATTGGTATGTAAAGCATCAAAGGTCTTGGGAATATTTTGAAGTGTGTAGTATTTTGTTTTTAGTTCAAACAAGGAGATCATTAATATATTGTGGCTAGTTCCATTTTTCATAAAATATACAACTCAACAAGACTCCTTATATGCTATTTGAGATGTAGTCAATTAATATCCCTTCTATTCATAATCCTTTTTGTGCTGTATTATAAATTCTAGCTTCTATGCCTGTGGTTATAATCCTATTTTGGAGAGAGGCCTCTATTATAGGATTATTCATTATTCAATCTCATCTAGTTGGCTCTGACCCATAGCGACCCTACAGGGCAGAGTGGACCTGATCCTGTGGGGTTTTGAGACTGTCAATGTTTATGAGAGAGAAAATTCTCGTTTTTGGTGGTTTTGAACTTCAGGTATGTTGGTTAGAAGTACAATTTATAATCCATTACACCACCAGGGGTCCTTACAGGATTGAGGTCGGATATAATGAGTTTCTCCATTGCCACTGTCAGATTGAGTGCAGAGGATTAAGTTTGACTACATCTGTGGGAAACGATGGTGGAGAATTTCAGTATCCACAGCCAAAACAAGCCCAGGCAAAGACTGTGGAATAGACCACCCATAGTTCATCTGTATAGACCACCCATAGTTCATCTGTCAGTTCACATCAAAGCTGTAGAGAACTAAAACAAGCCCACAAATGCCAAAATATGGCATTCACTTTATCCCACTTGAATTGTGAGAACATCGTAAGAACAGATTTGATGTGTTGAACAGTAATGATAGAAAACCTGATGATGGTGGGATGCCATTGAGAACACCATGTATGAAGAAAACAAGAGCTCATTAAAATGACAAGAAAGAAAAATTGAAAATGGATGGCAGAAGAGAAGAAATGCATGAAAAGATTGGGCTACAGGGCCAGCCCCAGTCAGAGCCAAACGGACCCCCTTCCTAGACGTATGCAGTACAGAGGACAACTCTAAACCTACAGGTTGCGGAGAGGGGCTGGCATGCCATGTCCACACAGAAGCAAACCAAGAAAGAAAAAGAGAAAGGGAGGGTCTAGACCCCATATCTGCACACCAAGCCTGGAGGGCGACGTCCCTGCATGGAGCTACTAAGGCACAGAGAGGACTGTAGGGGCAACAGCAGCTCAAGACATGTCCCCTCATTGGAGCATACCACGACAGAGGACAGTACTGGGGACACACAGTAGGTGGTTAGTCCAGTCTGAACCCTCGACAGCGGTGGAAACCAAGAAGGGAACATAATAAAACAGCAATGGAAGCAAAGAAAAGACACAATGCCCCTGAAGAGCCCCCAAAATAGACTTCAGGCAAGGAGGGGCAGCCCCCAGAATCCCCCCAAGACCAGGGGGCGACAGTCAAAAAGGTCAGCAGACAGACCTGAAATTATGTATGTTGGTTGTTTTTTTCTTTTCTTTTTTCAATCTTTTGTTTTCTTTTCATTTCATCGCTGGTATTGTTGGATTGCCTACATATATGATAGGCATGGGAAGAAAGCTTGAGGAGAAAACAGGAGTGATGGTCCTGGAGGGGGAAGTAGGTGGAGGAAGGGCACAGAGAGCAAACAACGCCATAGACAGGGAACAAAAACAAATAGGGAATTAAAATCAACAACAGTAAGGACATCGAGATCCTGGGGGTGTTGGAGCAACAGCAATCTAGCTGAAAGGAATTACTAAAAGGTGGAAGTAAGGCAAGCATGATGGTGGGGCAGGAGGAAGGTAAAAGGAAACAGAGGAACAATCTAGGAAGCAAATCTATGGCTAGAGGTATAAGCATACATGTGTACATATGTTAATACATTAATTCATAAAAATAGAGGTATTGGCCCATGTACACATATTTATATGGCAATACACTGAGGTTGTGGATGGACTTCAGGCCTCTGCTCACGCCCTCCCTCAATGCAACAACACTTTGTCCTAACAAACTGGCATTCTGTGCTGCTTACCCTCCTGGCACAATTGCTGAAGACAAAATGTATGCATAAGCAAATGTGGTGAAGAAAATGGATGGCGCCCTGATATCAAAAGATATAGAATCTGGGGTCTTAAAGGCTTGAAGTTAAACAAGTGGCCATCTAGCAGAGAAGCAACAGGCCCCCATGGAAGAAGCACACCAGCCTGTGCGATCATGAGGTGTCGCCAGCACTGGGTAACAGGCTTCAGAAGACCCAAAACAAACAAAAAAACCTTACTGTTGAGAACGAGGGGGATTGGAGCAGAGACCCAAAGCCCATCTGTAGATTATGGGACATCCTTTCTCAGAGGGGTCATAAGGAAGGGTGCAGTAAATCACCGATGAAAGACACAATAATCCTCTGGTTCCATGTGGCTTCCTCACCCCCCACTAATCATGGCCCTTGTACTGCCTTTCACTGTGGGCTAGGCTGAAGCATGTGCACATGTATAGATAAGACATAAGCACTCACGACACATGGAATCCAGGAGCAGGAATGGGAGTAGCATTACCAGGAGGGCAGGCAGAAGGTGGGGAGGATGAGGGAAACTGATCATGATGATCAACACATAACACACACACACACTCACACACACCAGGGGGACAAACTACAGAAAGGCAGGGGAAGGGAGACAGCGGTCGGTGTACAATATGAAAATAATAATAAATTATTATTTATCAAGGGGCCATGAAGGTGAGAGGTGGAGGGAGGAGGTGGAAAAAGAGGAGCTGACGCCAAGGGCTCAATAGAAAATAAATGTCTAGAAAATAATGATGGCAACATATGTACAAATGTGCTTGATACAACTGATGTATGGAGCTGTAAGAGCCCTCAATAAAATGTTTAAATTTTTTTAAAAAGAAGAGACTCTGAAGCTGACTTTGAACAGAGTACTTCAAGGAAATATAAAAAATGATGACATAGTAAATGTGAACACAAAACTTCAATGAATAATTTGAGAAGAAAATATAAAGTATTATAATGAAATGCATAAACTCAGAACACTATAAAGGAAGAACACTCAGCATAGCTCAAGCTGAAAGAATTAAAGAGAAACATAAGCATTAAGTTGAAATGTTAAAGGATGCTATGGGTAAAATATTGAATGATGCAGAAAGCAAAAAAATAAGATGAAAGGAATAGACAGGGTCACTGTATTAAAAAAATAGATCAAAATTCATGATTTCAAGAGGTAACATATAATCAAGACTTGATGATATTGAAGGATAAATCAGAAACTTCCTGAAAGTATTAGCAAAATTGCAAGCATCAGGACTTTGCAATTATTAGGTTTCAACAAACTGATGAAGTACTGGAAAAACTCACTCATTTATGCCAAGAAATTTGGAGGACAACTCCATGGTCAACTGACAGTAAAAGATCCATTCTTGTGCCCATTCCAAAGAAAGGTGATCCAGAAGAGTGTGGCAATTGTCAAACAATATCACTAATATCACATGCCATTGAATTTCTTCTGAATATAATTCAACATCACATCAAAAGTGAGCTGCCATAAATTTATACCTGATTCAAAAGCAGAAGTGACACAACAGATATTGCTGACATCATATGTGATCTTGGCAAAAAGCAGAGACTACAAGAAAGATGTTTTCTGTTCTCTTGGCTTGACAAAGACACTCTATTGTGTGGGTCATGGTAGCATATGGGTAGCATTGAGAAGAATGGGAATGCCACTTGTGTTCATGAGAAACCTGTACATCAACCAAGAGGCAGTTGTTTGAAAGGAACAAGGGTATGTTGGGCCGTATCCTTTCTTATTCAGTCTGCATGCTGAACAAATATCTGAAAGCTGGACTATATGAAGAAGAATGCAGCATCAAGATTTGAGGAAGGCTTATTAATAACCCTCAATATGCAGAAGACACAACCGTGCTTGGCTGAAATCAAGGAGTACCTGGAGTACTTGTTGATGAACATCAAGAACTGTAATGGATGAAGAACAAAGATCTTAATGTAAAGAAAACAAAAATCCTCACAACTGGCCCAATAAACAATGTCATGAGAAACAGAAAAAAAGATCAAGTTGCCAAGAATTTCATCTTGCCTGGATTCTATTAGCTCTGTTAACCTAAAGGTCAGACTTTCTCTTCCCACAAAGATTTACAGTCTCAACAACCCACAGGTACAGGTCTGCAGTACCCAATAGGGTGACTAGGAGTCAAAACCGACTTAATGACAGCGAGGTTTTGTTTTTGTTTTCTTAGTTTTATTTTGATTTTGAGGATTCAATATCAATCCTCAAGAAGCAGGAGCCAAGAAATAAAGAATGTATTGCCTTGGGAAAACCTGCTGCAAAAGACTTCTTAAAAGTAATGAAGAGTAAATATAACCACATTAAGGACTCAGATTGCCTGTCCAAAAGCCATGATATTTTCAACTGCTACAACTGCATATGAAATTTGGACACTTGATAAAGAAGACTAAAGAAATGATGCATTTGAATTATAGTGCTAGAGAAGAATATTTAAAACACCATGGACTGCCAGAAGAGCAAACAAATCTGTCTTGGAAGAAGTACAGTCTGTCTGGATGGACTTAATCTTCTTCAGGATGGTGAGATTTTTGTCGCATGTACTTTGGACATCTAGAGAGTCCCTGGAAAAGAACCTCATGCTTTGTAAAATTGTAGGGTACCAAATAAGAGGAATACTCCAGATGAAATTGACTGATGTAGTGGTTTTCACAATGAGCTGAAATATCACAATTGTGTAGTGGAAGAACAAGCAACATTCCTTCCAGTTGTACATAGGGTTACTATCAGTCGGAAGTGACTGGATAGTACCTAACACAAAGAGCATATGTATATTTCTATATATAAGAAAATTAAAGAATCATTTCCATATACAGTAAAACATGCTTAACATAACAATACCATACAAATGAGAAAAATGTTGCAAAATAGTGCACATTTGTTATTACAAGCCATTGTCAAAACCAAACCAAACTTCTGCCATCAAGTCTATCCTTATAGCAGAAACCCTCCTCTTTCTCCAATGTAACAGCTGGTGATTCAGAACTGCTCATCTCTCCGTTAATAACCCAACGGGTAACCCATCATGTCACCAGGGCATCATTGTACCGACTTTGAATTTTAATATAAAATATTCCCACAGGGTGTGGGGGAAGTTTCATTATTATAGGACATATGCAAGTACGAAATTTGGAAATTACTCCTTGTAGCAAGATTTATAATATGTGGGATAACTTAAAAAAAATAATACTCAGATAGTTTTTACTTTTAAAAGGCAGTTAACTATATCATCCATCCTCCCATAACAGGTGTACTTGGTAAATAAATAATGTGTCGATCTTCTGGTAACCCTACAAGCAATCACATTTTAAGAGTTTGATGCATCTGCTATTCTTAGGGATTATTAGAAATTATGAGAATGAAAAGTATTTTGGTCACATATATTTCCAAAGCAATAGAAAAACGAGTAGTATGACTTCAAGAGGAAAACTGCTGCTCATGCTCAGAAATAACATTACTATTTCTCACGTATATTTTTAATTTGATGCCCCTAAAATTCTAAAGGTGGTTTTTGTGGCTCTTTTCAACAACATTATCAATATATCTTATTTTTCCAAATTTCTCTTATCATGTTCCATTCATAGGCAAACGGTTGGGAGCAAAAGGAACAATAAAGATAGAAATTTGGTTCCTGTGACTTGCTGATTTCTGGAAAAGTAAACAACTGAACTTGGTCTTACAGTAGAATTAAAAGAGAATATCTCATCCTCCATGATCTTCTAAGTTAAGGTATCTCTTGTTCCTTGTTCCTTGAATAAAATATGAAATTAATTCATAAGAGGTTTCACTTCAGAGGAAAGTGATCCAGCTAATGAATTTTCATTAAAAAATTGCAAATAATACATCTTAATCAATTGCTGTATCATCATCTAAACAGAAGCTGAATTGGAAAAAAAAGATGCATTTACCATTAATGGATGAAATGTTCCTGTAAATGAGAAAAAAATCCCCAAATTTATGTTAATTACTATCTCAAAATTACAGACACACATATATACATACCTGCCACTATTTGTAGAGAGCCTACATTCTTTTGAAATATACAATCACAGAATATACATGATTTTCATTATTTCTTTTTAGTTACATAAGTAATATATGTATATCATTTTTAAATATCAAGTGCATTAACTTCCTATTGGAAAATATAGATTAATAGTCTGAATTGCAATTTTTAAAAATATATAATTTTCATATTTATATAAATTGAACAAGGCCAAGAATATTCAGTGACAGAAAACCTAATAGTTGTCACAGATTTCTGCTGTTCCGGGAGCCAACAGTTCATGAATTAAAAATAGAAAAAGGAGCTGGAAGTCAGTGAGCACCGCATCATCACAGAAATACCAGGACCTGACTGGAACTGAAACAAGAAAGCAATCCAGAAACAAAAACATTGTATAGATATGACACAGCATCATTGGGATATCAATGTATTCCCATATTGTTCTCGTTGTTGGTTGCTCTCAAGTCTATTCCAAATCAAAGAAACCTCGTGTGTGCAAAGTGGAAGTACTCCATGTGTCTTCAACGTTGTGAACTTCCAGAAGCGTACCAAAGGTGAAAAATAGCTCTTGACAATTAATTGTGGGTCCTATACTATAAAATTTTTAGTGAAAGCAATAACCTTTAACCTTATTAAGCTCATCTGTATTAGTCACAAAAGATAAATGTGGGATTCTTATGCAGATTTATCAAAAAGCAAAAGAGAGTTTTTAAAGGCTACCTTGATAATACTCAGGCTATGCATAAGAGCAACAATTGGAACTCATCCAGTTGAGAAAATTTCAAGATAAATTCTTAGATTACATGTAAACATTATAGGTAAAATTATAAGTAAATTTTATATTACTTAAAGAGACTACCATGTGTGTTAGTGGAATAACTTAAAAAAATAATACCCAGATAGTACAAAACAGAAAATGAAAAGATTTATTTGGGCATTATAAATATTCAGGAGTTCTATCCCAGATAGAACTTTTAATAAAGAGTATCAAATTAAATAAAGAGATGAGAAACTAGACAAAGTAGTTGCCAACCCTGACAGGAAAGCGTATGGGGGGCAACACTCCTCCTTTCACAAAAGAAAACATGAATAACCTAAATATCAATGATTTTTCTTAGAACTTCTAGATAATTGAAGTCACGGGTCAAAGCACCCTGAACTATGAAGAAACAGGCACATAAAAAGATTAGATTATCTGAAGCAGAAGGACCAAATCTAATACCAGGCAGTAAAACTTAAATAGCAATTTTAAAGAGTTATTGGAGGTTGAAGGTGTACTAGCATAAGCATTAAGTCCTGGAGGCCACTCTTGCGGAAACCACTCCAATGTTTTTTAAGTTTGACCTAGAGAAATCCCACATGATTTTCACAGTGAACGTCTGAAAGAGTCCCCTCTTACTGAGGAAAAGAATTAACCTTTTGAAATACACAGAGGGGAAAGGACGTTATTTTATGCTCAGTCCTTTCATAACTTCTAGAGGTCGCCATGAGTGAGTCCTAATTGACCCATTGCAGTGAGTCCTCAGAAGTAGCTATTGGGTCACTATGAGTAGAACTAATTGGATAGTGAGTTTGATTTTGAAAGTGAGTTTGAAAATAGCTAATTAGCTGACTCAGCTAGCCTATCAATTGGTAATGAAGAAACTACAGTCCCTCTGGCCTCACTGTCTCACTTGCTAGTTGCTTTTGAGCCAGTGCTGATGGGTAGTGATTCCATGAACAACAGAAGAACGCATTACCCATGCCTGAACTGTCTGTACAATGGCTCATATGATTGAGTTTATTGTTACTGCTTTTATACCAGTTCATCTCACTGAAGGTGTCCTAATTTTTGCTGGTCCTGGAATTTCCCAAATATGATGTTCTTTCTCTAGTGATTAGTCTTTCCTGATGACATATCTGAAGTTCATGAGCCAAAGTCCCTCCATACTAGCTTCTGAGAAACATGCTGGTTGTATTTCTTATAAAACGAATATTGGGGAGTTCTGGCAAGATGGTGACTGAGTAACACACACCAGAGGAACTCTGCAGAAATCAGAGCAGGAGAGCCATGAAGAGGGAAACTCCACTCTTCCAGGTCACAGGAGGAGCATCATAAAGATAAGTAGACACAGATCCACTAGGTTTTGAAGAGCTGTGAGCTTTTGG
>NW_022111369.1:82618046-82619852 GCF_000313985.2 Echinops telfairi | reverse complement strand
TGCCCACCTTCCATGGTGCTCCACATGGCTGGGGGTTCCCCTGCCCGTCCTCCACAGCCCTACATGTGGTTGAGAGAACTTCTTCCTGACTGCTGAAGTGCTTCACATGGCTGAAGGTGGCTCCGCCAGCCCTCTCCAGCTCTCCACACTGCAGCAGAAACCGCTGCCTGACCTCCAAGGCAATCTTGATGACTAGGGCAATTCCACCCCCCATCCACAATGCTCTACACCAAAACAGGCACACCAACCCACCCTCCATGGCATCCCATGGCAGCAGGCATTCCCACACGCCCTCCGAGGCACTCCAAGCCACCGTAGGCCACACCACCATGGCTCCCGTGAGATTCCCAGTACAGCATCATGCTCGGAGGTCCACAACCACCCAACCAGCATCCCCTGAGAGGACCATCCATTTTGCCCTCCAAATAACAAAATTCTGCTTGGCTAGGGAAAGAGTGAAACCACAGGAGGATAAAGTGGTATCCTCTGAGTGCAGTTACCTGCAGGCAGTTCAAAGAAGCATTCCTACACTTCTCCCAAAGAGAGAACCCAGTGCTCTTCGACTCTCTGGAAAATGGTGCCAGGCTCCTCTAAAACAACCCACAAACAGCAACCAACCCCAATAACCTCAACGAAAAGAAAAAAACAAGAAGAAACAAAAGTCAATGTTGGAAGTAGTCTTGAACCTAAAGACATGCGTAGAAGAAGCAGACGTTGATCTGCCACAGAAAGGAATCTTCAGAATGCTGCTTGGAGTCATACAGGATGTGAGGGAAGCAATACAGTAAATGATGAAATGATAGAAGAGATAAAGGCCACACACCAAAGGGAAATACAAGACTTAGAAGATAACAAAAGCCAGTAACAAATTCACAGACTTTGCCAACAGACTTGAGGAGGCAAAGAATTACACCAGTGACCTAGAGGATAACCAGACAGACTTCAACAAATGGGAAAGGCAGTCAAATAAGATAACCAGAGAACCTGAAATAAACCTAAGAGCCATGCCTGATGCTATGAATAGGAACATTAGAATAATTGGACTATCTGAATGAGGCAAAATGAAGTCAGCGGCAAAATAGTGAGGGAATTCTTAGAGTAAAATTCCCCCAGCTTAATGAATTAAAACCAGGCAACCATTCAGGAGGCCAAAAAAACACCAGCTAGACTGAATCCTAAGAAGTAACCAAAGCATAGAATAGTTAAACTATCAAACTTTGAGGAAAAGGAGAAAAGCATAATAGCAGGTAGGGAAAAATAAGCAGTCACCTATAAAGGCACCCAAATAAGAATATGTGCAGACACTATGAAGAAGAAGAGAGAGTGCAACAAACTGGAGAAAATTATGCAAAGCAAAGTAAGCCAAGCACAAAAGGACAAATAAAGCATGAGTCGGCTGAGGTAAACTTAAATATGCAAAAGGGACCTAGGGGAAAAGCTACCATATACATACATTCCTGGGGTGAAGTCCAGAAACTATGGCAAGGGCCAGAACCAATTCCCGGATACATATGGCAGCCAATTAAAAAGGAGGGAAAAAGAAAGAAAAGAAAAAGACTTGGATAGTGGGGGAACAGAGCACTAACTCACCCAAGGGGAGGGTGTTGTTTATATCTCCACAGTAGAGGGAGAGAGGGACCAGATTTCAACCCAGTGTGCCAAGATGTGCATGTAACATACTACCATGAAGCATGGAAACAATAGAGAGGTCAACGGGGCAGGCCCCAATCAAAACTACATGAATACCTGCACCCCCCCTCCCCTCCCCAGAGAATGCACTTTGAAGACAGCACTGAAGCTACAGCT
>NW_022111369.1:82614492-82615528 GCF_000313985.2 Echinops telfairi | reverse complement strand
GCACTCCCCCTCATTCACAATGCTATGATTTTTTTCGGGGGGATGAGGGTGCTCTTTGATGCCTGATACCTGATCCCTTCAGTGCCTTGTGATTTCACAGGCTGGTGTGCTTCTTCCATGTGGGCTTTGTTGTTTCTCAGTTAGATGGCCCTTTGTTTATCTTCCAGCCTGTAGGATTCCAGATTCTATATATTTTTGACAGCCAGGCACCATCAGCTTTCATCACTGTATCTGCTAATGCACCCAGTTTGTCTTCAGCGATTGTGTTGGGGTAGGCTGGTGTGGTTCTTCCATGTGGGCTTTGTTGTTTCTCAGCTAAAACTTAATGACAGGAATCAAATCAAAGATTCAGAAAAGCTAAGAGTACTGTGCAGGATAAATGTTGAAAGTTCTACTCTAGCATGTCATTATTTGAACTAGAAAAAGAAAAAATATTGGAATAAAGTAGAAGGAAAGATATCACACCTAGATTGATACAAAAATAAAATTAAATCAGATTTATCAGAAACCAAACAAGCAAGAAAAGGGAGCGAAATATAGAAAGTGTTAAAAACAAAACTGTGTCCATTTTCTAAGGGTGCTGTAACAAAGTACAATGAACACAGAGATGTTAAACAACAGAAGTATATTCTGTCACTGTTCTGGATGCTAGAAACCCAAACTCAAGGCAACAACAGAGCCCCACTCCCAAATTTTAAGAGAGATTTGCTCTGGTGCCTTTATCATAGCTTATGCTGTTGTGGAAACTTGGTACTTGACTTGTGGCAGAATAATTCCAATCTCTGCACTGTCATCATTTATTGTATTCCCTGTGTGTTCATCTTTCTGTCTCTAGTTTTCTTATAAGACTACCTGTTATATTCAGGTAAGATCACCCTAATTCAGTTGTGTTAGTAAGGTGTGCTGGTCTAGGTATATTAGAGAAACAAATCCACAGAAACTCATATGTATAAGAGAGAGTTTTATATAAAGGGTAAGGGCACATCAAGAAAACATGTCAACCCAGTGCTGCCCAAGCCCACAAGTCCAACATTAG
>NW_022111369.1:82612661-82614018 GCF_000313985.2 Echinops telfairi | reverse complement strand
CAATCTGTAAAGTCCTCTTCAGACTCATGAAACACATGCAGTGATGCCAAATGCAGGAAGCTCATAGGCCAGTGGGTGCAAAGTTTTGTGGATCCCGTGGAGGTAGAAGCATCTTAGCACTTGCCGGGGTCTCCATGTGGCTCCTCCAGTTCCCAGGGCACAAGGTCTATCCGCGTAGTGCCATGTGTCTTGTTAGTAGAGCATCTCTCACGGAGTCAGTCAGGAGAGGAAGTGTCTCCCACCTCCAAGGAGGAAATACAGGAGTTCCTAGAATTCTCAGGAGAAGGCCATGCCCACACAGAGGCCTCGTTGGCTGTGACCCGATTGATAGACTAGACTCCACCCCTTCACTCTTAATCCTCCCAAATCCCAAATTGACACCAGATTATGTAACTACAACATCAGCATAGCATCCCATTTACTTAACTGCATCTGCCAGGATACTAGCTCCAAATAAGTTCGTGTTCATAGGTCCCAGGGGTTAGGATTTCAACATCGATTCCTAGGGACCTGATTCCATCCATAATCAATTGAATGTTACCTATCAAAAATGGATTTTTAATATGTTTAAAAGTTAACAAGATGGATTCATTGATAAATTTAACCAAGTGTTTAAGGAAGAATTTATACCAATTCTCTTCAATCTGTTCTAAGAGGATAGAAGCATAGGGAATACTTCTTAGCTCATTCTGTGAAAACAGAATTACCCCAATACTTAAGGCAGATAAATAAATGAGCCATAACAGCTACTGCAATTGAGCTAATTCATATTCATAGCAACCCTCTGGGACAGAGTAAAATTACTCCCTAGTTTTTCTCAGAGTGTGAATCCTGATGGGAGCAGACAGCCTTATCTTTTTCCTGGTAGGTTCCAAATGTTCACCTCAAGGTTATCAGTCCAGTGTGTAATCTACTACCCTCTCCCCACGGGATCCTAAAGCAAAAGAATGATACTGCAACAAAGCAAAAATCAATCCAATGTTTTCATGAGCATATATGTAAATATCCTCAAAATATTAGAAAGTAGTATTCAGTACCATCTGCAAAGAAATGTACAATAATCAGATTTTTTCCAGTCATGCAAATCTAATTCAATATTCCAAAATCAATTAACATGATTTACCACCATCTGCATACAGACTGGACAAAATAAATAAAACTTGCTGTATACAGGTGACATGATTGCCAATGTACAAAATTCCCCAAAATCTACAAAAATATAGATTGGAATGAATAAGCAATTATAACAAACTTGCAGATTCCAAGTTAATATACAAAACCCAGTTGCTTTCTTAGATACCAGCAATGAACAAGTAAAATTGTCAATTAAAATCTCAGTACATTTTAGATTATTCCC
>NW_022111369.1:82600037-82612245 GCF_000313985.2 Echinops telfairi | reverse complement strand
TTTGATCTATAAATCCAATGGAGTTGCCATCAAAGTCTCTGGAGATTGCTGTTTGGACATGGACAAACTGATTTAATTTACCAGGGTCAGTGGAAAGAGGAATGGTGTAGCTATCATTGTCAGAATGTATCTTGTTAAATCCATCATGAAGCACAAGGTTATCTGTGATTGGATTATATCTATTATATCTATCGGCCAGAAAATCTAATCAATACAACAATTATGCAAATGTATGTACCAACTACAAAAGCTTGTGATGAAGAAATTGAAGAATTCTAACAATGGCTTCAGTCAGATATCAATCAAACATGCAATCAAGACGCATTGAGAGGTACTGGTGACTGGAATGCAAAACTTGGAAACAGACAGACAGGAAGAGTAGCTGCAACATAGGGACTTGATTTTATAAACGAAGCTGGAGATCCCATGATATAGTTTTGCAAAACCAATGACTTGGGAATCTGCTGATCTAATTAAATTCAAAGCAGCTCAGAAGGTTAAGGTGACCATTTTTATTAATTCCAAAGGGATTGTGTTGATAGATTTCCTAGAAAGACACCGGATAATTACAGGCATTTATTAGAAAGACATTTTAAGAAAATGGAAAACTTCATTGGTGAGAGAGAAGCTGAGGAATTTCTTTTCCTGTCAAGACAATGCACCTGCTCACGGGTCCAGGGCAGAAAGAAGTGACCTGCTATGCTCATTGAGAAAGCTTACCCCCTTCCCCTGCACAACTCTGATCTTGCCCCTTCAGACTTCTTTTTGTTTCTAAACTTCAAAGAATCTTTCAAAGTAAGATGATTTGAGTCCTTTGAAGATGAGCAAACACCTCTTTTGACAAGGTATAACCCAGAGAGCAGAGAATGGTTTTAGAGAAGGTTTAAAGACGTGTGAACATCATCTTTAGAAGTGGAGGATATGGCAAGGAACAATAACTCACATTTTGCTATTTTTGTATAATCAAAGTGTCTGTAATTTTGTAACAATCTCTTGACTTACTTTCACATATGGTAGGTGATAGGGCTCAGAATAGTCAGCACTAGGGAAGAAGAAAAAGATGGAAGAAAGACACTAACCAATTTCAACCACTGCTGTTGTGCGTCATTGATTCTCTTTCAACTCCTAAGGGCCCTACATATACAGCAATCAAGAAAATAGAGCATTGGTGAAAGCATATACAGATAGATAAGTGAAAGAAATTAGAGAGCTCAGATTTACACCCACATGCATATAGTCAACTCTTCTTTGTCAAAGAACACTGGGCACTTAATTCAGGGAGCTGGGTTTATTGATCCACACAACCGCAGCTGAATGCCTTTGGTGGAGACTTATGGATGGGTGCTATGCCCTTGGGACATTGATTAGCAACCCTAAAGAACTTTGAAACATGTAGGGACTGAAGAACTCTATCCTATGCCTTTCACCCTGAATTGTTTCCTGTTAAGTTCCATAATAAACCCTGCACTCGTGAACATGATCTGTGAGTTCTGTGTGGCAATTTCAATAAAGAAATGAATCTTATGTATTTAGAGAGTATTTGGTGCCATACAACATGCAGTCATTGTTTAAATTCATCTGAGGGTCTTCCTCATTTTAACAAACCCTCTATTTTACCAAGTATGATATGGTTTCCAAGGAGCTAGTCTCTTCACGTAACAGATCCAAAGTATATGAGACAAAGTCTCACTATCCTGACCTTGAAGAAGCATTCTGGCTGCACTTTGTTGAAGGCAGATTGTTTGTCCTTCTGGAAGTCATTAGCACTTGCGTTAGTCTTTAGCAACATCATGATTCAAATGAATCAATTCTTCTGTAGTCTTCCTTACTCACTGTAAAACATTCATATGCATATGAGACAATTGAAAATACCATTGCGTGGGCCAGGCACACATTAGTCTCGAAAGTGACTACATTGCTCTTCAACGCTTTAAGGGTCTTGTGCAACAGATTTGCCCAATGAAATATGTTACTTGATTCCTTGACTGCCGCTTTCATGAGCATTGACTGTGGATGCAAGTAAAAGTAAATTATTCACCACTTCAATCCTTTCTTTATTATGATGCCATCTATTTGTCAAATTGTGAAGATTTATTTTTACATTTAGTAACAATCAATATTGAATATTGTAGTATTTGATCTTCATCAGTAAGTGCTTTAATTTCTCTTTCCTTCCCAGCAAGGTTTATCATCTGCCTAACCCCGCCTTCCTCCAATCCTGATGCTTCGTTTTTCTTGATGTACTTTAGTTTCTTGGATTGTTTGTTCAACATACAAATTGAATAAGTACACTTAAAGGATACTACTCTGACACACCCCTTTCCTGATTTTAAATCATGGAGCATCCTCTTGTTTGAATGGCTGCATCTTGGGCTATATACAGATTCAACATGAGCAAAAC
This sequence comes from Echinops telfairi, assembly GCF_000313985.2. Lineage (NCBI taxonomy): Eukaryota > Metazoa > Chordata > Mammalia > Afrosoricida > Tenrecidae > Echinops > Echinops telfairi. Next base: position 82,609,844 of record NW_022111369.1, on the reverse strand, counting down.
GAAGTGTTTTAGGATTCCCGTTCTCCATCATTTATCCAGAGTTTGTTATGATCCACACAATTGAATGACTTTGCATAGTGGATGAATCACAGGTAAATATCTTTCTGGTAGTCTGTGCTTTCCGTCAAGCTCCATCCGTGATCAGTAATGATGCCCTTTATCTAAGATCCTCTTTTGAATGCAGCTTAAACTTCTGTCAGATCCTGTTCAATGTACTACTGCAGCCATTTTTTATTCTCTTCAGAAATATTTTACTTGCATATGATATTAATGATATAATTCAATAATCTCTACATTCTGTTGAATCATCTTTCTTTTGAATGGGCATGATATGGATCTTTTCCAGTTGGTTGGCTAGGTAGCTAACTGCCTTTCAAATTCCTTGGCATGGACTTGTGAAAACTGTGAAGGACATATCCCTTGGTTGAGGCATTTCAACTGGTATTCCTGGAGCTTTGTTTTCTATAATACCATCAGTGTATCTTTGACTTCTACTTTCAATAGCATTGGTTCTTGATTATAGCTATCTCTTTTTTGTTTGATTGTTTTTGTTTATTTTTAATGAGTAAGCATTTATTTTTCAGAGTCATTTTTTAAAAATTATTTTATTGAGGGCTTGTACAATTCCCATCACAGTCCATACATCCATCCATTGTGTCAAGCACATATGTACATTTGTTGCCCTCAATAATCTTAAAACACCTGCCTTCCACTTTAGCCCTTAATATCATTTGCTCATTTTCCCCCTCCCCCCTACTCTCCTCTCCCCCATGAACCGTTCATAATTCATAAATTATTATAGTTTTGTCATAAGTTACACTGTCTGACATCTCCCTCCGCCCTCTTCTCTGCTGTCCATCCCCCAGGGAGGAGGCTATACTTAGATTCTTGTAATTGGTTCCCCTCTTCCACCCTATATTCCCCCCACCCTCCAGGCATCGCCCCTCTCACCACTGGTCCTGAAGGAGTCATCCGTCCTGGATTCCCTGTGTTTCCAGTTGTCATCTGTACCAATGTACATCCTCTGGTATAGCCAGATTTGCAGGGCAGAATTGGGACCATGATATTAGGGGGGAGGAAGCATTAAAGAAATAGAGGAAAGTTATATGGTTCATCGCTGCTACCCTGAACCCCGATTAGCTCGTCTCCTCCCCACATCCCCTCAGCAGGGGGGTGTTCGGTTGCCTACCGATGGACTCTGAGTCTCCACTCTGTACTCACCCACCTTTACAATGACATGATTTCTTGTTCCCTGTTGCCTGACACCTGATACCTTTGACAGCTCCTGGTCACACATGCTGGTGTGTTTCTTCCATGTGGGCTTTGTTGCTTCTGAGCTAGTTGGCCACTTGTTTATCTTCAAGCCTTTAAGACCCCAGATGCTATATCTTTTGATAGCCAGGCACCATCAGCTTTCTTCACCACCTTTGTTTATGCACACCCTTTGTCTTCAGTGATTGTATCAGGAAGGTGGCCACCCACTGATTTGATTTTTAGTTCTTTGATGTCTGATAACTGGTCCTTTCTGCGCCTCATGGTCAGACAGGCTGGTGTGCTTCTTCCATGTGGGCTTTGATGCTTCTCAGCTAGATGGCCGCTTGTTTATCTTCAAGCCTTTAAGACCCCAGATGCTATATCTCTCAAAATGATTGAATGTCAACCAAGTATTTTGGGGTACAGTGAAGCTGTGTATTCATCCAATTCTGATGCTTCCTAAATCATTCAATATTTTGCCCATAGAATCCTTCAATATTGTAATGTAAGCTTCTCTTTAATTCACTCACCTTGACATATGCTGTCCAGGTTTATGACACCATGTATTTGTCAAAATCCTTAGAACTTTAGAACCCAAGTTGTATGTACAGACTACTGTTAACTTTAAAATTACCACACTAATGCATTACTTATCAGAGGAAAACTGTCAGTGAATGGGTATATGGCAACCTTCTGTAACACCTGCTAAATTTTTCTAATTATTTGAAATTAAATCATTCAAAAAAGAAAAGAAATTTATATAGATAATATAGAGAGAATCCCAGAAATAAAGATGAGGAAATATAATATTTAGTAGAAATATAGGCAAAGAATGTCAATAAGCATTTCATAGAAGTACACAAAATATTATATGGTGGTGTCTAATTTTGTTAGCATTAACAATAATACAAACTAAAACAACAATGAAATATTTCTGTACATGCTTTACACCTCTACATCACCTGCTTTATATTTACATATTAAAAAATTCCTCTATAGAGAAGACCTCGCCTTAGCTTGGGTCAGTCTTTCCAGATATGGGGAGAGGGAGAATGTCATTCAGTTGCTGCCACAGAACACTGTACCAAGGTTACTCCAAACCAACAGACACCCTGGCAAGCAGGATAAGCAAGACTTTCTGAAAATTCAAGTGAAGCTGGAGGCAGGTGGTGCTGTAAGTCTCAGGGACAGTGATTACATTGCTGTTGGTGGGTGACCCTTCTTTCAGGGGGTGTGCAAATGCTTAATGATTCTCTTATAGAACCCAATGGCACAATATGCCTATTCCAAAATAGACACTTTAACTTCGTTTCTATCTAACCCTTGCTGACCCAAATCTGGCTGAAGATAAATTATACAAGAATCTGAAGAAAAAATAGGGACCCTGAAATGATATTAAGAATTAAAAAGATATAAAATCAGTATAGAAGTCATTTAAATCATGGAAATCTAAGTTAACCTATAAAGCACGGATAATGAGAGGGGAGGGGGATGCAAGCAAGGTTTTTCAGTGGTTAAGATTCGTATCATGGCGTTAGAGAAACCAGACTTGGGATTGAGTTTACTTTCACTATGTACCATGTTTGTGGTGGCATATTGGGGGACACATTGGTATGGTAACCACTATATCGGCACTTTGAACTCACCAGTATCTCTGAGGGAGAAACATGAGGTTGTTTACTTCCATAAAAGTTTGCATGGGAACCCACAAGGGCAGTTCTATTCTTACCTATAGGGTCACCTTGAGTCTTAACTCAATGACGTAATTTTTGGGGTCACACCATGTTTACAGTCCTTGTGCCAAAGTGGGTAAGTGCTGAGCTGCTAAATGAGAGTGGTCACTGCAGGCTACCAGACTCTGCAAAAGAAAGATGAAAGTGTCTACTTCTGTCAAGAATTGCAGTCTCAGAAATTATGTGAAATAGATCTTCTCAGTCCTATTGAGTCAACTAAATCAGAATTGATTTGATGGTTGACCACTGATGATCCTCACCAAATTACTAGTGTGGACTTGAGTAAATACTTAAAGGCTCAGTACTTCTTCAATCTTGAAAATATTAAATGAAGTAATGTGTATGAATTCCCAGACCCATGAAAAAAATCATTATCAATAGCACTAGTATGTAGGTGAACGGGGTCATATATAGTAAATTTATCTTTTAATTAACTCATGACATTATCGAGCATCTAGGAAATATTTAGATAACAAACTGAAAACAATAAATTATTGTGCATATATTAACAAAAGATGCTGTTGTAATGTGCCTTTAATGTGGTTCCAACTCACAGCCACTCTAAGTGCAGCTGCAGTAAACACTGCCCTCACATCTCCCCTCGTGGGGAGTTTTGTTGTTCTTGTGATATAACCCTTAGTTTTGTTGTTCTTGTGATATAACCCTTATTGAAGGTACCGTCTGCCTGGCTTTTAGCAAACAAGGGTGTGTCATTTGCATGCCACAGGTTGTTAAATGTTTCCTCCGCTCCTCATGCCGAGTATTTCTTCACTTAGTTCTGCTTCTTGTATTATTTACTCAGTGTGCAGAACAAATAATTATGGTGAAAGGATAAACTCTGACCTCCCCCACCCTTTTTTTTTAAACAATCCAGTAACCCCTGGTTCTTTATGCCTGACTACCAGCTTATTTGTGCATAAGTTTTTAAGTTTCATAAGCACAATGAATTATTCTGTAATTCCCATTCTTTACAAAGCCTTACACAGTTGATTAAGATCAACAACGTCTGCATAAATCAATGAAACTCAGGTAGATATCTCCCTGGTATTCGCTGCCTTCAGCCTTGGCTATTTCGTATAAACACCCATGTCCTATTCTGAATCTAGGTTGCATTTTTGGTAGTTCTCTTTTGCTGCACTGCTGCAATTGTTTTTTTAAAAATATTCATTAGAGTTTTACTTGTTTGTGGTGTTGATGTTATTCGATAATGATCATGCAGTGCGTGTGTTCCTTGGTTGAAACATTCATCACTGTGCATTTTATTGTTGGCATTTTATTGTGAGAAATATCCTCCTCCAGTCTCTCTCCAACTCCCTTTACGCCAGCACGCCGCCCACTGAAGAAGGTAAAGTACTTGTACAAAAGTTTTAAAATTGTATTTAATGTATTGTTTTAATAATTAACGTAGTCTAGTTGTTGTGTTAGATGTTTTAAGGAGTATTTCCACAACCTAGGGCTGCAAATTTTGTGTTAAAGTCCTGGAAAAATGAATATAAAAGTGTAATCTTGGGACCTCAGAACCAATTATTTGATTTCCTATTACTTCTTATAGGAAAAAATGTGTTCAGTTCTCAAATTTTGGGGTGTTAGAACAGGAATTTGGAACAAATTGAGTTCGACAACTGAGGTGTCATTTTTTGTTGTTGTTGTTTGGGTTTTTAAAAATAATTTAATTTTTTTCTGTTTTAATTTAGGGATGGTAGGACTGGTAAAAGTCAGAACTTATCTACCTTCATGAGGAATAATGTAAATCAAAATCAGCCCCAGGTTGAACCCTGTAAATGAGAGGTCATTCGCCAACCCTTTACCAGCGATTCTGAACCTGTGGGTTGTGACCCCTTTGGGGGTCGAATGACCCTTTCACAGGGGTCACCTAAGACCATCAGTGTTACGGAGTTGTGCCCAACAAGAACCACTGACCACAAACCTGTAAAAGCTAAGAGTAAGTTTATTAGAGAAAAGACAAAGGTTAGAGAAGAGCAAATTTAACAGGTAAAAGAGAAAGACAGAAACAGACAAGTTCGAACTCGGACTACAGCCTGACCACGCAGGATCAAGACTGCAGCGCCAGGCAAAACTTTCTCCTTCTCTTTATACACTTCAAACCAGCAAAGCGAGGGCGGTAGAGCATGGGGTGGTGAAGGACGTTTGCACAAGATACCAAGATGCGGGCAGTCTGCAAGGTCACAGTTGTTTACTTTTACAACTTATTTTTCTAAAAACATTCTCTTCTTAGAGCCGGGTCCGGCCTATAATCTTTTCTGGCCACAGATGTTCCTCTGGTGACAGTTTAACCACTTATGTGCACAATTATCTTGCCCAGTCATTCTGACCTGCAAAACTCAGTGGAAAGAGAACTAAAATGGCTGTAAGGGAAAATGGAGTTAGATAGGGATAAAAGAAATTTAAGTCTAACAACATATACTGTAACAATCAGGAAACACAGATTTCCTACAGTCTTGGGACCCTAGACACAGCTCCTCTATCGTCTCCTGGCGGGTCGCCCACATGCAGATACACCCACACACGAGTACCCGGCGTGAAGACTGTTACCCATGTACACCATGCTTCAAGACATTTCATTTATTTGTCATTAGAAATAAATATTTCACAATATATAATTAAATATTGTTTTTGTGATGAATCACTATGCTTCAATTATGTTCAATTTGTAACACTGAAAATAACATGTAAATATCAGATATGTAAGTATCAGATATTTACATGACGATTCATAACGGTTCATAACATGACAGTTATGAAGTAGCAACAAAAATAATTTTATGGTTGGGAGTCACCACCCCCTGAGGAACTGTACGAAAGGTCCCGGCATTAGGAAGGTTGAGAACCGCTGTTTGAACCTATTCTGAAGCTAGCGGTTCTCCTCCGTGGCCTTTGCTACTTCTCCATTGCTTTTCATTGACCCTGCAGAACGCACAGACCATATTTGCGGTGAAATGGCTTAGGAAGGAATTCAAAAGATACAATTCAGAAACAGAATCAACACTTTACAACTGGCGGTCAGGAGCAGGACGACGTGAGTGTCTGCTGTCCAGTGCAGGCTCGTTCTCGCCGTTCTTTTTGGGCTTCTCTCAAGCCAGTCGTGAGTCTGTCTGCAGGGGCCTTCGGGACAGTCTCCTCCACCCGGCTGTCTGTTACCACCTGCCCTGCTGTAGGCCGCTTCCTGCTCCTTTACTCTTTCTCTTTCATTCTTCCTTCCTTCCTTCCTTCCGTCAGTCCTTCCGTCCTTCCTTCCTCCTTCTTTCCTTCCTCCTTCTTCCTTCCTCCCTCCCTCTCTCTTTTCTTTTCATCTTGCTGCTGCTTCTTGCTACACTGCTTCCTGCCACTTTCAGCCTGGAATAAGCTCTGTATGGTCGGCTATGTAAATACACCACACCTGGTCAATTTCAAGGCCTGGTCCCTCACTTGAAGGAGCCAAAGACGGACCAATCCCATAGTCTACCGACATTTGATTTGCATAGTAGCCCATAGTCACTTTATTTGTATAATCACACTCATCAGTTACTTCCAAGTTGCAGCCTATGGCCAAAGAGTGTCAAACGGAATTGTTTGAAATTTGCCCCAAAAGGTCAATCAATCTGGACAAAAATAATAAACTTACTTGGCTAGAAAACTAGGATTTAGGAGGGCAATCTCTCAAGCTGTGTTCCAAAATCTCACCCGCTGTTTCCCAAAGAACCAAAACAAAAGACTGCATGAACAAAATTCATTTCACCACATAATCAGAGACAATGCTAATTGTTGGTGTCTCATCCATGTCAAACCCAATTTTATAATGTGTGTAGAATTAGCTTCAGATCACATGTGTAATTCTCAAATTCCCAAGAGAATAAAATATATATCCGACTCACAGTGTATTAAGTAAGAGATTATTCAATTCCAAGTTGAGAATTCTTCAATTATGTATGTTGCATTATTCATTAATTACTTCTTGAATTTGTTTTTCACGAACATCTATAGGATGGAGTCCTTATCCATGCTAAAATCATAAATGATGCTATATATGAAGTAGAAATCTTCCAGGGGCACCCATATTACTCATTTTTGGATTTCTGGGTGGGAGGATTCAAACAACATCTGCTGTCCCTCCATGGTCTACCACACAGAACTATAAAAATGCAAACAGTGTTTTCTTTATTTTTTTTAAATGAACTATCAATCCCAAAGGAATTCGTGAAGAAAGCAAACCTTAAACAGAACCATAGAATCATTTCAAAGCTAATTAGAAACTACAACAGTGAAAAAGAATATTTCGATACAGTGATATAGAGTGAGAAAAGAATAATTGTCAGGCTTTGTTCCATCCACTGCCAGACTGCATTATCCAGACCAACACTCCTGTTTTCTGTTTGATTAATGCAGCCTTCACTGTACTCTGCTTGGGAGAGGGTTATCACAAAGAGGAAGCTCCCCAAGGACGTGGATTGAAATGGTGGCCCCAACAACAGGCTCACCCATGGTCATTATTTTGAGACGAGGGACAGATCAGGCATACTCTCAAGGTGCTGTAATTGCAGGGTGTCTAAGGGTTATGGCACCTGACAATCAGAACCTTCTAACCCGATAGAAACAGAAGCAAGTGATAGGCTTTTATCGAGGAAAAGGACCAACGCTTGAGTCTCACCTTGTGAGCGGACAGGTGTTCACCATTAGGATCCAGGGTTATCCACAACAGCTAGAATTGCTTTCAGCATCCCTAGAAAGTATCAAGCCAAGTTATGAAGTTAAAACATTAAACAAGTAAAGTTACATTGGATAGATTATCAGAAGAGCAGTCTCTGGAAAGAATATCAGGCTTGAATGGCAGAGGGGCGATGCAAAGAAGGAAATCCCCCAACGATGGGTCAGTACAGTGGCTGCAGCAATGGGCTCACACATAAGAACATTTGTGAGGATGGTGCAGGACTGCATAGTCTTTTGTCCTATTGTACATAGGCTCGCTATGGCAGTGACAGCTATGACTAGATAGCAACAACATGTTGACAAGGTTTGCTACAAATCAGAAAACTTTATTAAACAGACATCAAAATGTTAAGCTATTTTTTCTTGACATAACCTCCGTGTAAGTCTATATGCTTCTCAAGGTGATATTTTTAGCTCTCTAACCTTTCCTCAAAGAATTGCGTACTTTTGGGTTTATGATCGTCATTCAACTGTCCTGTTGGTTTCCTAGACTATAACTCTTTAGAAGAATCGAAAGTCTCAGCTTTCCTCCATAGAGTGACTGCTGGTTTCAAACTGCTAACCTTGCAGTTCGCAGGCCAACATGTAACTCACTGTACCACTTGTATATATATGCAAAATTAAAACAGTTTGCACACCCTCCAGGAATTAAAACCATGCCCAGTGTGTTTTCTTGGAGCCTTGAGAATAAAAAGAAATCTGGAGGGTCCGGATAATGGATGGGGTAAGGTTCCTCAGCAAAATTCTCCTAAAGCTGCCCTTGGTACCCTTGAAGAATGGGCTTGTTGATTGCAGTGATTAAAAAAAAATTTTCCTCAGTGAAATTTTCCTAAACATTTTTTCACTGATGCAATTTTTAATTCTCTTAAAAATTTGGCCTTCTAAGCCTGTATAGTAATTGTGTCCTTCTATAAAAATCTATCAGTATTATCCCCCCCTTGGAATGCCCAAAAATACTAACGACTTTCTGAGATAACATTCATGCTTCAGCCAAGCAGACCCACTTAGAAGCTACTATTTTGATTAGACTTTTCTTCTGATCACAGAGTCATGTTTAAGCATCTTTTGCTCAGATTAAACTTATTTCTAAATAAAGCAATATTTTTACTGACTCCTGCTTAACAGAGTTAATATACTTAAATTTCAGAAGTGCAAATATTTTAAGGGACAGTATTCACAAGGGGACTTCAAAAAGTTAATAGATATAATAGAGAATGTAACTTTTCCACAGACCTTTGGAAGTTCTACCATATAACTGAAAATTTTACTTGTACAATACTTATTCTAATAATGAAGTCAAGTAAATGAGGTCTACTTCTATGAATAATCTTTTGCTAATAAAGGGTTTGAATTCTCTAACTGTTAATTGTTTTAACTGCTTTTCTCACAGTTCTCATGAATAGTAAGCCTTTGGAGAATATGAATTAATGATATTGCTGTGCTCAGGAGTGGAGGGCCAGAAAGATCCTTAGGGGTCAAACATCCTGGAATGTCCTGTCTTCTGCCTTCGTTACTCCACTTACCTCGAATACTTGCTACTTAACTTTCTTAGTCGTACGTCTGTTATTATCTCTCCTTGTTGTTGTTGTTAGGTGCCAGAGAATCAGTCCCGAGCCACAGCGACCATATGCACAACAAAACACTGTCCTATCCTGCATCAGCCTCACAATTGTTCCTTTGCTAGAGCCCATAGTTGGGGCCTGCATACTCACCTAGAAAAAGAAAAGGACATCATGATTAGTAAAGCATAAGGGCATAGACATGTAGGGTAGATCATATGAATAACTCTTTTTCCTTTTCTGATGCAAAGTCTGGGAGTGGTCTTCTGGAATATTCACTAGGAGAACCTGGTTAAGAAAGTTAAGATTTCAGAAAACTTGGACTTCCCTCAAATGTGAGATCACCCAGGAATTCCTCACACTCGTTGTAGTCCACATTCAACCTCCAATATTTCAACCAACTTGCCACCCAAGGGTTTCGTTCACACTCCCCCTTGTGCACAATGCTATGATTTTTTTGTGTGTGTCTTTGATGCCTGATACCTGATCCCTTCGACGCCTTGTCATCTCACAGGCTGGTGTGCTTCTTCCTTGTGGGCTTTGTTGTTTCTCAGTTA
>NW_022111369.1:82595845-82598533 GCF_000313985.2 Echinops telfairi | reverse complement strand
CACTTAGTTGGTAATGGGGCCGGCCCCTCAGGCCTCTCTATCGGTTCCCTGCTTCATGTCAGTGTGTTGCGTTCTTGTCTTGGAGCTCCAGGTTGAAGTGTGGTCCCTCTTTCCATTGTGGGAAATTTTTATGGTTAAATTGTGTTACTCAAAAAGAAACGTGGAAGTATTAAGTCCTGTAGCTGTAAATATAATCCTGTTTTAAAACAGATATTTTCTTTTGTTAATAAGGTGTGTCAGTCTGGGTTGACTAGTGAAACAAATTCATAGATAATCATGTGTGTGTGAGAAAGAGAAATTGTACATTAAGAAAACATCCCAGCCCAGTCCAGATCAAATCCATAAGTCTAATATTACCCTATATGTTGATACAAGTCCACAATCCTCTTTAGGCTCACGCAGCCATGCAATGACCCTGAATGCAGGAAGATCTCAGGCCAATGAGTGGAAAGTCTTGTGGATCCAATGGTGGTTAGAGCATCTCAGCACTGGTGTGGGTCTCCACAGGGCTTCTCCAGCTCCAGGGCTCTGGCTCTATCAGCATAGATGTGGCTTGTCAACAGAAATGTCTCTCAGGGAGTGAATATATCTGGCCTACAGAGAGCTATTTCTCTCCTTTACACCTCCAAATGAAGTCATCAAGCAGTGACCTAATTGACAGGCTAAATTCCACACCTTCACTTTTAATAGTCTCAAGTTGACACCAGATTATGTTACTACCACGTAAGGTCATTCTAAGTCGGCTGAAGTACTAGTTGATGGAAATCAAGAGTTACATCTTTCAGTGTGATTTACAACTTAATGTAAAGAAAACTAAAATCCTCCTATCTAGACCAGTAGTTAATAATAAAAAGAAAAAAATACTAACGTCAAGGATTTCATCTTATTTGTATCCATAATCAACACTCATGGAAGCAGCAGTCAAGGGAACAAGTGACACACTGTGTTGGGTAAATTTGTTGCATATGAGTTCTTTAACATGTTGAAAATAAAAACATGTTTGTGGGATTATAAAGAGACTTTTCCCCAGCTTTGTCTCCCCCAAAGACATGCCAAGTATTAGGGGTTTCTGCTAGCATATGGGGGGAGGTCAGATGGTTACAGACATCCTCCCTAAAGGCAATCAGTCACCAGACCAAGGTAGGCCCCAGACCCTGCTGTTAAGGACAATGGACAGGCCTGCAGTCACTGATTTGTTTCCTGTAGGTGGAGTTCACACCCTATTGATAATGGTCTCTATCAGTTGAACCAGGGAACAGGTCAAACTGGTTCAGTTACATCTAAAGTTAGGCTGCCATCCTGAATCTAGGATCTTCCCATCTTGTCACAAGTAAACCCCAAATCCCTCTTCTTCCTATTGTGTGTATACCCCTAGACCACCCCCTTCCATTACTGTATTACCTATAGCACAACCCTTTCGTGTGACATAGGTCTTCGCCTTTAATTAGGGGGCTTGCATGTCCCCAGAGAATATAAAACCCTTAGTTAGCATTAAAGATTCTTTTTCTCTCTCCACGTGGACCACCAAGTGAGGCTGAGGTGAGCATTACTACCATGAATTATGTCTGACTCCATTAATCTCTTTTCTATCCCTCATGCTCTTTATGACTTTACTATAATACTTATTTATTATCGCTGTACAATTATGCCTACTGGACCCATGATGATGTGTTAGGGCAGGTACCCTGACAAATATTACTTTGAGAATAACACACACTTGACCCAAGCCATGACAGTTTTAATTGCCTCATATGTTGGGCATTGACTCAGGAAGACTGAAGAATTTTTGTGTTTGAATTGTGCTGACAAAGAGTATTGAGTGCCATGGACTACCAGCTGAACAAACAAAGCTGTTTTGGAAGAAGTACAAGTAGAACATTCCTTAGAGGAAAGGGTGGCTCGACTTTGTCTCATGTACATTGGACACGTTTTCAGGAGAGACCATTCCCTGGATCATGATATCATGCTTAGAAGTTGAGGGGTAGTGAAAAAGAGGGCGGCTCTCTGCAAGATGGATTGCCACAGTGGCTTCAACAATGGACTTAAACATACCAATTCTGAGGATAGTACAAGACTGGGCAGTGCTTGGTTCTGTTGCATATGGGGCTACTATGAATAGCACCAACTTGAGGGCACCTAATAACAACAGAATCACTTAGAAGTGTCTTATAAAAAAACAAAACACACACACACACACACACACACGGGGTGGAGGAGAGCACCTTCTGAGGACTCATCTAGAAACCAAGGAATATCAAGGATTTCTGGCAGACATCAGAAAGTAGAAAAAAAGACTAATGAGCAATCGGCATATCCAAGCCCCTGATTTGAACATTTAGCCTCCAGAAATAGGAGAAAATACATTACTGTTCAGTAAAACCATTCACTGTATTATTTTTTATTGTATTATTGTGTGTTAACACAATACAAGAACTATGTTGTGTTATTGAAGCACTAATTGACTAAAGCAGAAGGTTACTCTATTTAATAAATCAACTTAAAGGAAATATTTGGTTTTCCAATTAGTTTCTTTTCAAAACCAATAACTTCACTACTATACTTTAATTAGGCTGGAGCGCCCATCTCCAGCTTGTTGGAGTGCGGTGACTCCTGTGTTGCGATGATGATGGAGGCTCTGCCACCAGTATTTCAAGTCCCATCAGAGTCACTCAGGCTGGGCAGTTTGCA
>NW_022111369.1:82592238-82594316 GCF_000313985.2 Echinops telfairi | reverse complement strand
GCAGCCACGTATCCACACAGAGATCCCATACAATGGATCCTCCTTTTGCTGCTTATGAGATTCTCTGTGTATGCTTATGAAATGGATCACTCTATCCCCAGCAGAGTCAGCAAAGCTGACCGATTTTTTGAATTAGAGTCCTCTACACCTGATCTGCATACTACCAAGCAGTCCTTTGATGAGAGTTACAAAGACTATGGACAGAAGAGATATAACAAAGCCATTTTCCTTCACCGCCAAAGACAGAGGGAAAGAGGAAGGCCCTACGTGAGGTGGTCTAACACAGTGACTACATCAAGGAGCTCTGGCATCGGAACAAAGGTGAGGATGGTGCAGGGCTGTGCAATGTTGCATTCTGTTGTGCATAGAGTTGCAATAGGTTGGGGCTGATTCAAAGGCACCTAACAATAACAACAACAGAAGACAAAAGAGGAGTCAATGCATCGGAATTGCAGTGTTGACCAAAAATAGTAAGTGTGAATATTAAGAATGAAAGAATCCATCTCAGAAGAAACATAACTGGGGTGCTCCTTAGGAGGAATGTTGGACATAAGAGCCATCAGGAAAGGCCAATCACTAGGAAAGGACATCATGTTTGCAAAGTAGAGGAGAATTAAAGAAAAACTCTCAGTGCAATGGATTGACATGATATTCTCAAGAATAGGCTCTGCACTCTTGTCTCCATAACATACCAGTGATCACAGAGATAGTTCAAGACTGGACAGTGGTCATTCTCTTATAGATAAAGTTACCATCCATGGATTGAAGGCAACTGACAACTAAAAGACATTTGAGATAGTGTATATAAATTATCTAAATCCACTAACAACTGAAAGGAGTCCTTGATATAATCCTTCTCTTACATTAAGGAGTGGTTAACTTTGTCCTAAAATTCTCAGCAGCCATGCTGACGTCCTCTCCTCTTCCTCAACATACTCAAAAAATATTTGAGCATTAAAACCTCTAAGATATTGCTTGTATAATTTTTCAGATAAGAAAGTGAAAGAACAATTCTATTCATTTAGCAATGACTATGAAATAATAATACCAAGCGTAGTTTAATCACATATCATGAGAAAAGTTTTTCACACCGTAGTTAATAAGCTTCTGATGCCTATTGGTTCATTTCCATTTGTCAGATCAAAAATGAGAAGCACACCCACCCCCAGGGGGACGAACAATAGAAACCATGGGAGACAGTGGTTGGTGTAAGATATGAAAATAATGATAATTTATAATTTATCATGAGGTCATGAGGGTGGGGGTGGGGAAGAAGGGTAAAAAGAGGAGCTGATAGCAAGGACTCAAAAAGAACATAAATGTTTAGAAAATAATGACGGCAACATATGTAAAAGTATGCTTGATACAATTGATGTATAGATTGTTATAAGAACTGTACGATCCCTCAGTAAAATGATCTTTTAATTTTTTTTAAAAAGTGAAGCACAGGAAAAGAATGCTCCCGTTGTCACCCAGTGTCTTAGCTCTCTGGAGCTTCTCCACAGGAGTGCCACAGTCGGCTGGCTCTAACACACAGAGCCCTATTCCTTGCAGTGTTTGGGCCGGTCACTGTTGTCGTCAGTGATGGTCTCACCTCATGATGAACTCATGCTTACAGAGTAGAAGCGCTCCACAGGGGTGGTACCGCTGTCCCCTGTCAGAAGCAGATCACCAGGTCCCTCTAGGTCATTATGAACTTTCAGCCACCAAACTTCTGGCTAATAAATGAGTGTGTAACTTTGGCCGTTACCCAGGAAGCTAGAAGTCTGAAGGCAGGGTCAGAAGAGACCACCAAGCTTGGTACAAGTAGAGGGGCAACTGAAAGAGGAAGACCTTCGACCTCGTGTCTTACACCATGGCTGCCATGATGGGCTCAGACGTAGGAATAAGTGTGCGGAGGGCACAGGACTGGGCAAGGCTCAGTTCTGTGGCTTGTGGGCTGGCTGTGGGCAGGAACCGACTTGCTAGCTCCTCAGAACAAGAACTCCAGAGCAGCGCTTCTCCACCTTGCTCCGGTCGCGGCCTTCATAGCCCCTCATGTGGCGGTGACCCCAACCATAGCATTCTTTTCATTGCTA
>NW_022111369.1:82566463-82591536 GCF_000313985.2 Echinops telfairi | reverse complement strand
ATTTCTTTTTACAGTCTTATTTATAGCTTTATTGTTTATCTCCATGTTAAAGCAAAGAGTGGCATGAAGCTATTAGAGAGGAAAAGAAATGTGCTTTCAGGTGACAACGAGTCTTTCTGCTAGTTGCAGTAAGAGTAAAATAATATTACTTTTTTCATCATGTTTCAGAAGAAAGACCAGGCCAATGAGCACTGGTAAGGTAGTGGGTATGCTTTAGGCTGCTAACTCCACGGTCAGCAGTTCAAAGCCACGTTGACCAAGAAAGGCGAAGCTTTCTCTCCTGTAAAGAGCTGCATGCAGTCCCAGAAACTCACAGGGCAGCTCTACTCTGTGCTACGAAAGGAATCAACTCAATGGCCGTGAACATGTGTAAGTTGGACATTAACTAATGGAGACCGAAGAAAACTGGATGCAGTACAGCAAGAATCCTCCGTAGAGGGAAGGAGACAAGACATCATCTTACACACTTTGGCCATGTGACTAGGCGAGACCAGTCCTTGGAGATGGACATCATGCTTAGTAAAGTGGAGTGAGAAAGGAAAAGGACCTCCACAAGATGCATCGACACAATGGTGGCAACTGTGGGCTCAAAGGTAAATACAATTGTGAGATAGGGAAGGACCAGGCGGTGTTTCTGTCTGCTGGACCTAGGGTCAGCATGAGTCTGAACTGACTCAAAGCATGTAACAACCATCATGTTTCAACTGTCCGGTGAGACAATGGTTAGAGCATCATCATCGCTCTGTTCACCTGATTTCTTCCAAGACTGAGAGCGCTCCCAGCTTGCTGACAGCTCTAGCACCCAGGCCTGTTCTCTGTCATTTTGATGCCTGACTGAGGCATTTCTCCAGGACCTCAGGAGTTCACCAACCTGCAATCTGAAAGAGGTAAGACATTAACACCCTTGGGGGTAATGCTCAACTAGTGAGAGAGAGAGGTAGAAAAACGCCCCTGACTTTCCAACTTCCTAGATGGCTTACAGTCGAAGTGAGGCCAAAATCGCACATAGAAAATGTTCATAGTAACACTCTCTCTTCTTTCCTACCTTTTTAAATTCTCCACATTCTCCCATATGTCTTTTTGGTGCAATGGCCAAAATTTCAATTTCTGCTCAAATTCTTGTTCTAAGGACGTTGTTTGGAGAGATTCAAACCGAACCAAACCAAACTGGTCTAATAAATTGATGGGGACCAACAGGACTATTTTTTAACTAAAAATTCTGATCCATCAAGACCTTGAAGGGCTGAAAGAATCTTGCAGTTCATTCTATAAGAAAGTATAGCTTATGGAAAATCCATTTTAGATTAAGCTGAGAAAGCAATAAGGTTGTCCTACTAAGAAAGATTATTGGGGGTTGAAGGTTCAAAGTAGTAGCAATTGATAGAAAACAAAGGTCGCACAAAGCAGTCTTCTTTCCCCTCAATCCTTGTATTTTCCTTACCACTTTCTTTGCTAGTTCACAAGTACCTGCTACCCTGTCTCCTGCAATGATTTTCATTTATTTTAACAGGCTCAACCTTTAGTTTTAATGAAATAGTGATGTACTCTCCTGGAAGGGAAACCCAAACTTTCATACTTTGTTTAAATGATGTGGCCATTTTCTTTAGGCCATTGCAGTGCTACCGTTCTCTCAGGATGACCCCTTATTTGCCTCCTGGAGGCAAGTGGTAAAGGTGCCTTCCAACTTCATGCGGCTGTTCCTTTTATTGAGATCGATCCTGGGAGCCAAAGAAAGCGACATAGTTTCACTAATGACATAGTCACCTCTTGGGACTGTGCAGGGTATAAATATTCAATAGTTCTAAGTCTGGTCTCTTCCGGAAAGTTGACTAGATTGGGTCAATAAGAATTCGTGCTGAAAATATTTTTGTATGATCCAAATAATGAATTCATGTGTCATAATGATTAACGTGAAATGAGAAATTGTAAAGCAGAGAAAGGTTTAATATGATCAAACTTTTATTTGTTTGCAGTTTATCTCACCGACCAACCACCTAATTTACTTGCATTGAATCACTTCCAATACACTGTTTTATTCCAAAGAAAATTTACAGTACTTTCCGCCTCACTCGTTTGTAATCCATTGAGCCCCTTGGTAAGCCCATCATTCTTTCTTGGGATTGATGGTGTCGAAGTATGGTGTCAGCAAAAAATATTGAAATTACAATGGATTTCCAGAAGAATAAATAAATCTGCCTTGAAAAAGGAAGAGAGGATATTGAGACTTTGTCTCATGTGTTTTTGGACCTTTTATGAAGAGGGACTAGTCACTAGAGAAGGACACCAGGCTTCCTAAAGTGGACACTGTGGAAGACGGAGCCCCTCGTTGAGATGGCTTGACACAGTGCCTGAAGCACTGGTCTCCAACATAAGAACCATTGTGAGGTGGGTGCAGATCCCGGCACTGTTGTCCGGAGTGTCGCCATGAGTTGGAGCCATCTCAACAACATCACCACTTGAAAATAACCATTCGCTTTTGAATGAGTAGAGGAGAAATGGTTTATATTTTTAAATTTTCCTAATTTTGTAAATATGCTGAGAGTCTCTGGTAGGGCTTTATGAGGGGGAACAAAAGGATAATGATGAAATGCCCTTGTAAGAACTTTTGGTAGCATTGCAGAATCTCTCATTAGGAAAATGTTCAAAACTATGTATTTTCAAGCAGAAGAATTTTCCATTTGAGCTATATATGTGTATATATAATGTGTGTGCATGTATATATATTTATACACACACATATGATGTTAGTCCGGATAGACTAGAGAAATAAATCCATAAACGTACTTGTACTAAAATAATTCATTGTTTCTCTGAAATTCAAATTTAACTGGTGTATTCAAAAAGAAAAAAAAAGAGGGAGTTCTATATAGAAATTTGCACTAACATCATTAAGAAAGCATCTCAAGCCAGTCCAGTCCAAGCCCATAGTCTGGTATCAGCCCATATGTCAGATACCAATATATGAAGTCCTCTCCAGACTCACAAACACATGCTTTAACATCAAGGACAGGACAATCACAGGTCAGTGGGTAGAAAGTCTTTGGATCCAGTGGCATTGTAAGCACTGGCCGGGGTCTCCGGCATGTGGCTTCTCCAGCTTCCGGGCTGCATCAGAGTAGGTCCATGTGGCTTCTCCAGATCCCAAGGTGTAGCACCCTGTGTCTTGTTAGTAGAGTGTCTCCAAGAAAGTGAAGTAGCAAGAGAGTGAGTATCTCACCATCCTCCTAGGAGGAAATACCAGAGTTTTCCCACAATCCACAGGGGAAGGACATGACCACAGAGACCTCATTGGCTGTGACCCGATTGACAGACTAGACTCCACCTCATTCACTCTTAATCCTCTCAGGTCCCAAATTGACACCAGATTATGTAACTACCATATATAAATATATGAGAATATATATAAGTATATAAGAAAATCTAAGAAACTTTTTACGTATCATTTTTGTTTCTTAAGGATCTCTAGCTATAACTTCAATGACTTTCCTACTTAAGAAACCAAGTGTGCATTGGATCATAAGGAACCCTGAATCATTCCACATAAAATGACTCTGTGCTTTTGCCATTCAGTTAATACCTGTGCATAACTAAATAGTTCTGGGTATCTGAAATATATTTAAAACTTCATGAGGAAAACTTAAGTTTCAAGGTAAAACATTTATTTGAGAGAAATAAAGATATTCAGCTGATCTATATATACACCAGTAGAGGAAAAGAAGTCCCTTGGGGAGTATTTATACCATGATAATAAATGCTACAAATCATGGCCTTTTTTTCCAAGAAGCCCGTTGTTAGACACGTTCCAACTCCCCTCACTTTGCTAAAAGACAATATTTCATGGATTAATTACCTGAGACCATATTGGCAAGGTGCATAGCACAGGTGGGAGGCACACAATTGTATGGCAGCACTAATTCTCAAGCACTTTTCTTGCCTTTTCAAAAAACTAATTTTATTGGGGGCTCTTACAGCTCTTATCACAATCCATACATGCATCCATTGTGTTAAGCACATTTGTACATATGTTGCCATCATCTTCTTCAAAATATTTTCTTTCTACTTGAGCCCTTGGTATCAGCTCACTCCCCCACCCTCCCACCCTCATGAGCCCTTAATAATTTATGGTTTTTTTCTTGTCTTACCCTGACCACTGTCTCCCTTCACCCACTTTTCTGTTGTTTATCCTCCTGGGGGTGTGTGTGTTATATGTTTATCATTGTGATTAGTTTCCCTTTTCTCTGTCCTCCTGGTATTGCTACTCTCATTATTGGTCCTGAGGGGTTTATCTGTCCTGGATTCCCAGTGTTGTGAGCTCTTATCTGTACCACTGTACATGCTCTAGTCTAGCCGGATTTGTAAGGTAGAATTGGGGTCATGATAGTGGGGGGTAGGAGACATTGAAGCACTGGAGGAAAGTTGTGTGTTTTTTTGGTGTTATACTGCACCCTGATTGGTTCATCCATTCCTTGTGACCCTTCTGGAAGGGGATGTCCAATTGTCCACAGATGGGTTTTGGGTCTCTACTCAGGATCCTCCCTCATTCACAATGACATGATTTTTTGTTCTTGGTCTTTGATGCCTGATACCTGATCCCATCAACACCTCATGATCACACAGGCTGGTGTGCTTCCTCCATGTGGACTTAGTTGCTTCTCAGCTAGATGGCCGTTTGTTTATCTTCAAGCCTTTTAGACCCCCAGAGCTATATCTTTTGATAGTCAGACACCATCAGCTTTTTTGACATTTGCTTATGCACCCATTTTGTCTTCAGTGATCCTGTCAGGGAAGGTGAGCATCACAGAATTCCAGGTTATTAGAACAAAGTGTTCTTGCAATGAAGGAGTACTTGAATAGAGGCCCAATGTTCGTCTGCTGCCTACTACTTAACAAATAAATATATGTACGTACCTCTATTTCCCTATCATTATATATAAATATATTTACACATATACATGCCTGTATTTAGACCTCTATAAATGTCTGTTGCCTCCTAGTTCTTTCCTCTATTTCCTTTTACTTTCCTCTTGTGCCACTATCATGTTCAGCCTTCATTCAGGTTTCAGTAATTCCTCTTGGCTACATTACCTTCAATCAATTCCCACCCGGCATCCTGTGTCCTCCTTGCCATCAATTTTAGATCATTTGTTGTTCCCTTGTCCCTGGGTTTGTTGGCACCACTATTCCTTTCTCCGAACTTCCCGTCACCCATGTCCCCACCAGAATGATCAGTCCCATTGTTTTCTCCTCTGTACTGTTTATCCAGTCTATTTTATCAAGATAGACACACAGAGACAATAATAAGCAGAAAAACAAGACAAAGCAAAACATAACAACAAAAGAAAACAGAACAATAAAACCAACAGTAAAAAACAAGAAAAGCTTATAAATAGTTCCAGGTCTGTCTGTGGACCTTTCTGAGTGTTTTCCAGTCGAGTCTGATGGGGTGCTATGCTCTGACCCCGAAGTCTAATTTTGGAATTCCTCAGGGACTTCATTACTTTGCTACGCTTGTTGCTCTGTGACTCACTCTTAGTGTTTCACCCTGGTGTGGTGGGGTCAGTTCGGGCACAATCTGCACCGTGTCTCCAGTGTTGTCCCCATAGAGCTATGGGTCAGTGAGAGATGTAGCGTCTCTTGGTGGGGACAGCCTTTGTCACATGAGCTGGTTACTACTAATGGAAACCTTCCCTCAGAGCCCACAGAAACAGAAAGAATTTTCCTAGCGCCAGCACCCTGATTTGTACTGCTAGCCTCCTAAACCATGAAGAAATCAATTTTGGTTCAGGAGATTCACCCATTCAGGTATTTCTCTTATAGCCACACTAGGTAACTCAGACCCACAGTTCCCTCGGGGCAGGTACAAACCTTTTCTAAATGTTAATACCTTTCTGGTTAATATTGGCTAGGAGGATATTTGCCCTGAGCTCCACCACAGTGTGGCTATCTCTTGGGGTTTCTCAGATCTCCCAGAGAAGCCTGTGATCCATACCTAGCTGAATCTCCCTCTGATTCATAACTAGTTAATACATGGACAAGTGGGACACTAGCATCAAGGCTACTCTCCTTCAGATAAATAGCTTACAGTAACGTTTGGCTCCTCAAAGTCTTTCCTACCTGGGCTCCTTCATGGCTCTTCTTCCTCACACCACTGCAGACAATCCTGTGACACTTTGGACCCACTCTCAAAGTGTTTCTGACTAATTCTTAGGGCCTAAAAGCCTACCGTTTGGAACCTTGATGACATCTTAGTTATGCATTGGGCTGCAATTCAAAACTACTGGGCATTCCACGGGAGAAAGATGTGGCTTTCAATTCTATAGAGTTAGTGTCAGAAACCCACAGGAGCAGCTCTGCCCTGCCCCATACAGTCCCCATTAGTCAGAATTGATTCAATGGCAGTGAGTTTGAGTAAGCAAAGAAGCCCACCAGCTCACTAACCAGCCCTTTCCACAGTCACAATCCTGCCTAGGTCAACATGGCAGCCCTCATCCTTTAGGATCTCCCTACCAAAGGGATACAGACCCTCGCATAGGCTCATGCTACTGCCAACAGCACTGTCCAGGCAAACACTAGTCTATACACATCCTATTGCATGAATACCACTTCAGGTCATAGTAGTCTTACAGGAAATCCATCTTTCCAGCAGATATCAGTTCTGAATTATCAGATGATTTAGTTTTACTTCTCTAACCTAGAAAACCAGTTAGCATCAAGTCAATTCTGCCTCATGGTGAACCCAAACTCACAGTGACCCAGGTGTTCTACAGTAGAGCAGCGCTCCACAGGGGTTTTAATGGTTGTAATGTCTCACAGGGAGATGTTCAGGTATTTCTTTGGAAGCATCTACGAGTATTTTCAAACAGCCAAATTTTCCATTATTAAACAATAGTTAAACCTTTTATGTCCCACAGAGACTCCTTCTTTAAACTAGAGGAAGTCATGAATGAAGAGCTGGAAGACATCATGTGGTACAGTTGGCATGATTCATAAAGAATGCTTAGTATTTCTTCACGTCAAATAGTTTGAAGTACATTGTACTGTAATTTTATGCGACTAATGCCTTCCCCCTACCTAATAACAAGCTTCTTCAGGACAAGGCCCAGATAGTTGATCTCTGTTTCCCCAATATTTGATAAACTTCTGGCAAAAATAGGAACTCATTAGGTGTTTGATGAATGTACAAATGAGCCTTGCCAGCCTTCAGCAAAATAAGCTGACAACTTTTCAGTACTCAGTATATAAATGATAAATATCACAATTTCATTTTTGCAGCACAGGACAGGCAAAACTTAGTGATAAATATTTTCAAATGTTACTGCACTGCATCCAGGCTCATTTATTGATAATTTTGACTTAAAATGAGAAGAGAGATCTGCAACTCCCACTATCTATTGGAATATACAAAATCTGAATCTGAGATCATTAGAAATGGTCACAAATAAAATGGCATGCTTGAAGAAAAATATTCTAAACATTAGTAAGCTGAAATGATCCACAACTGGACATTTTGAAACGTACAATTATATAGACTACTAGGTCAGGAATGATAAATAAAAGAGGATGGAATCACATTCATTGTCAAAAAGAACACTCCAAGATAGATCCTGAAGCACAACCTTGCTAGTGGTCAGATATATTCAGACTCCTATAAAAAAGATCAGTTAATACAATGATCATCCAAATACTAATGGAAAAGATGAAAAATGAAGATTTTGCCAAATTTACAGCCTGTAATGATCAAACAAACATGCAATCAAGATGTATTGATAATTACTAGTCATTGTAATGCAAAAATGGAAAACAAAGATGAATGATCAGTAGTTGGAAATGGGTCTTTGGTGACAGCAATGACATAGAATATAGCATGATAGACTTTTGGCGTCATCTATTGGAAAGGTCTTTTTGCAACAACATACCTGGTGAACATGCATGGGAGCCTCACCAGACGGAATACACAGAACTCAAGTATCTGTGGAAGGAAACTCTGAGGAAGCTAAATACCAACAGAAAGAGAAGCCCAGAGGCTGACTGAGGAATTCCACAATTGGTCAGGAGCACATTCAGGTTGAAGATGAAGAAATTGTAAAAGTATGAACTTGAGTACATCTAAATTTAGAGGTCATCTCAAGAATAGATTCACTGAACTGAACACTAATGAACAAAAGCCAGATAATTTGGGAGACAACATCAATGACATCACACATGAAGAACCCAAATTTCATCGGGAAGATAGGAAAGAAGAAAACCCTAAACTGGATGTCAGAATAGATTTGGAACTTGGTCTTGAATGTAGTACGTCTAAAGTGAATGGAAGAGATCATGAAGTAACAGAGTTAAAGGGAAGATTTCAAAAGAGAGACCAAAAAGATAAAATATTATAATGAAACATAAAAGACCAGAAATTAGAAAATCAAAATTAAAGAACACACTCAGAATTTTTAAGTTTAAAGCACTAAAGAAAAAAATCAAGCTTTGAGTTTCAGTAATGAAGGATACTATGGAAAAAATATTGAAAAACACAGGAAGCATCAAATATATGCCATCACTGTGGCAAAAAGCATTTGCTGACTTTCAACCATTTCAGGAGGTGGACTATTTCCAAGAACCAAAGGTATTGCAGGGAAAATTTCAAAGTCCAAAATGCATTGAAGTAAAAACCTTGATGAAAGACAAGCCTCCAGGTATTGTTGAATACCAATTGAGAGAGTCCAACAAGCAGGTGCATGAAAAGGAGAGCTCATTCATTGAAGACAAGAAATTTAGAAGACAGCTACCTAACCAACTAATTGGAACCAATTTCTAACTGTGTTCTTTCCAAAGAAAGAGATATAAAAACATTAGCAATGTTTCAATAACAAATATCAATGTCACATGTGAATAAAATATTGGGGAAGATAATTAAAAATTAGTTGCAACGGTATATTTAAAATGCTGTGAGAAATTTAAGCCAGATTCAGAAAGTATGTGGTATTAGGGGTATCAATGCCTACAAGAGCCAGAAGAATAAATAAATCTGTCTTGAGAAAAATACAGCCAGAATGCTCCTTCGGTGTAAGAGTGACAACACTTGGTCTCACATACTTTGACAAGTTATCAAGGAAGCAGAACCAAGAGCCAGACGTGCTCGATAACCAGTGGGTCAGTGAAAAAGAGACTCTCACTGAAATGGACTGACACAGTGGTTGCAGCAATGGGCTTAAACATCACAGTGATTTGAGGATGGTATCGAGCTGAGCAGTGCTTTGTTCTGTTGTTCATTAGGTTGATTTTCATTGGATCCAAATTGATGGGACCTAAGAACACGTAAACCATAGAAGAATAGAAATTCTCGGATGTATTAGTCTAGGTACTTTGGAGAAACAAATCCACAGCAACTCATGTATAAGAGAGAGTTTTATGCAAAGAAAATGTGCATCACGAAAACATCCCAACCCAATGCTGCCCGAGCCCACAAGTCCAACATTAACCCATTAACCCAACACGAGTCCACAAAGTCCTCCACCTCACAAAACAGAGGCAATGATGCCGACTGCAGGAGGAAAGCTGAGTCAGTGAACGTGTAAACATCTCAGCACTGGCAGGGGTCTCCACACGGCTGCTCCAGCACCCAGGGCTGCATCGGGATAGATCCATGTGGCTTCTCCTTGGGGATGTCTTGTAGGAAATCCATCTTGCAAGCTGAAGCAGGGAACTGCTAAGGCAGCTGCACCCGATGCAACCATCACAAAACAAGAGACCTGAGAACTAGAAAGGCGAGGCTTCACCACGCATTTATCCCTCCGCCTTTCAACCAGCCCCACATGTGATTATCGGCCAGGCTGGCACAATTAACTAACTCATCGGGTACTTTCATTTCCTCTGGAGTGATCTGTTGCATTCTAAACACTGGGGCATCAGAGAGAGCAACAGCACATGTGGTAAAAGTTTCCAGCAACTAGAGTACTGTGGTCTTTCAAATACTGATTATGGAGTACTTTCTTGAAACAAACAATTTTTCTCCCTTCATGAAATTGATTGTTGAGAAATGATTTTAAATTACTTATCTTTAAAATTCAGCAGAATTATATGGTTTAATACACTGTATCAAAATTCATATATGTAAGACCAATTAACCTTTAAGACATTTTGTGTCCTACGTCATTACCTTTTTCCAAAGCTTAGTGACCCCATGTGGCAGAGTAGCATTGTCTCATGGTTTTCTTGACTGTAATCTTTACAACTCAGATTGCCAGTTCTTTCTCCCATTGAGCCACTGGGTGGGCCTGAACTTCCCACCTTTTTGTTAGCAGCCAAGCACTTAGCCAATGTCACACCAGAGTGCCTTAGACTAGAACTCTGGAGACATAAGATGAGTGATAGCTGTCTTTAGAGCTCCTCTGCCCCCCTTTCTCTGTTCATTTCCCAACTCCTTGAGCCCCCTACACTCCACTCTGAATGTGTTCATGCGGCAATCCCACTGCCGAGCTCAAGTTCATGATTAATAGCATGTATTCTTGACTACCTAGTTTACTCTAAATGTAATTTCTTATTAAAAGATAAGATAGCTACTTCTCAAATATATATATCAAGTGTCTCATAGATAACCTTATATTTAATAGAGCAAGTGTTTCTACAAAAATACACCTGATTTGTAAAAAAATATACTTTTCCCACCAAGGGACTGAATATAATTATTTTTACCAAGAATGAGGGGAAATGTGATCATAAAAAGTGCTTATATTATTTCATTAGTCCTCATGAAATACATATACAGATAAAGACACAGATATGCAGGCAGATAGGTCAATAGTCTAAAGCATTTTTACATAATACATCACTTCTCCCTAATCTCTTCCCCAAATAAAACTTTCTTTTTCATAGGATAGCTTCCCTCAGCTAGTAGACTCAGGGGAGAAAAAGTCAGAAAAGTTTTTATTAATAGCAAGCTCAGGAAGTCGAATTAATATGTTGATCCAAAATTTGAATCAGCCTGGCAAAATAAAATCAATCATTTCCTATTGTTCACACCAGTTAGGAACAAGCAGTGGGGTAGTGGGATAGCTATCTCTGTTACAGTCTAAACCGAATCTCCTACTAGATGTATGAACACTGAAGTATTGAATAGATTCTCAACTAGTGCAACAACTTTATTATTTTGCAGGATGCTTTTGAGATTACTAACCAGAAGTTGGTAGATTGGCCTATCCAGAGTGCCTCAAAAAAAAAACAGAAAAGAAAAGAAATAAAAAGAAACCTACTGATCTGCTGCCAAAAGACCACAACCTTGAAACGCGTTCAGAATACAGTTCTTCTACGCTCATAACTGAGAATTGAAGCTGATTTGATGATAACTGAAAAAGAAATAAGGAGAAACCCCTACTAAACTAAGCTTTTTGATTGGCATAACAAGCCAGTTCTAACTCATAATGATCCTAAATATAATGAGACCAAACACTAGTAAGGCTAATCTATTAAAGATCAGAATGATTTAAAAGGATACCATGATGATATTCAAAGAGTAAGGGCAAACTTCCTCTTGCATTATTTTAAAATAGCAACTCACCTGCTTGCTTATGCCTTTAGACGGGAGATTGCTTTTGCAAAACATGTGGGTGGATTTGAGGTTTCTATGTGTGTGTGTGTGTGTGTGTGTATGAAAATTCAGTTGGATTAACATTCATGGTTGCTGACTTTCATTTCTATAGATATAAGTTCAGTTGAATCAACCAAAAGACAAATTGTATACTTTGTTTAAAATGCAATTCAAACATTTAAAAAATAATCTAGCACTGAAAATATCACACATGAACATAATGGTAACACTTCATCTACTTTCAAACATCTTGAGGTCCCAGTGGCATAGAAACAGTGTTGTACACCTAGATTGTAGTGCTGAAAGTCTATTTGTTTAACAACCTCCTGGGAGCTCCTTAAGAAGACAGAATTAAAGGAGTTTGTCCTGTTAAACAAACATTTCGTTGACTGATATTCTAAAGAATCTCAGGTAGAAAATATAGGAAGAATCCATCTTTGGCCTTAATTTTTGTGTGAAAAAATGATGGTTTTTTTCGGTTCTATAACAGAGGACAACTAGGAAAAAATTCATTGGTCAGATGAATATGAAATTTTTATGTTATTTACTATGATTTCTTAGCAACCATGTTTTTATTTTACCTGGTTTCAAATCTACTAAATACAAAATGCATACTTTTGAAAATGCAATGGGTATGGATATTTTCGATCTTTGAATTGGGATCTAGCAGCAAGCTATCCTAAAATAATGACCACGGTGAATCCTGCGCTCATCCTGTGTTTGTATGTTATTTGCGGAGTGATTTGAAGTAACCTAGAGGCATGAAAAATAATGTGTATGTGGAGTGTAACACTGAAAGTCTATTATTTGATTGTGAATTAATTTAATCGAAAAAGTAATACAACCCAGTGCGCTTTGGATACATCAGTGAACAAAGCACTGAAAAGCTCTTGCTCTGATCAAACCTACATACGAGTAGTGGGAGGTAAGCAGTGAGAAACCGAGATATTACATTATGCAGTGTTTAGAAAGCGATAAATGCAACCTAACAAAAGTAAAAGTAACCTGAAGAGGATTTTCAAATGACAGTGGTGGGGGCTGTTGTCAGCTTGCAATATTAAAAGGGCCAGCCAAGGTAAACCCAACCAAGAAGGTGAGGGGAAGCTTGGAGGAGAAGGAAGAGCGGCCCAAGCAAGTGACTGTGACCGGAGCATTTAGAAGGAATACCCAATCACAGAGACGGTGCCTGGAGCACTAGAGGAATGCAAGGGCCTAGTCAGGCTCTATGAGAAGCCCTGGTGGCATAGTGGTTACATGTTGGGCTGTGATCCTCATGGTCAGTAGTTCAAAACCACCAGCAGCCCCACAGGAAGTGGACTGGGCTTTCTATTCCCGTAAACAGTTACCGTCTTGGAAACCTACAGGGGATCACTGTGAGTTACAGTGAGTAATGGGGCTCTGTAGAGTTGTGAAAGCAAAGACCACCTGTTATCATGGAGTTGATGTCAACGCACGGTGACCTCATGTGTCCCAGAATGGACCTGTGCTCTGTAGATTGTCGATGACTGATTTTTTGGGGAAGTAGATGGCCAGCCCTTTCTTCCAGGGCACATCTAGGTAGGCTTAACTGGCCAATCTTGTGGTTAGTAGCCAACTGCACTAACTCTTTGCATACCCAAGAACTCTAGAAGCAAAGAGGAGTTGTAGAAAATAATGCAGAATTGGTCTAGGTCATGTGGAACCTGGAAGACAATTCTAAGAATATTGGCTTTTACTCTGAGCACTGTGGAAAGGCACTCAAAATTCTGAGCAAAGAAACAATATAATCTGACATAACGTTCAAGCAAACCACTCTGCTGCTGTATGATTACACTAACCTACTGACTGATCCTCACACTAGAGCAGCGGTTCTCAACCTGTGGGTCACGACCCTTTTGGGGGTCGAATGACCCTTTCACAGGGGTCACCCAATTCAAAACAGTAGCAAAATTACAGTTATGATGTAGCAACGAAAGTAATTTTATGGCTGGGGGGGTTCACCACAACATGAGGAACTGTATTAAAGGTTCACAGCATGAGGAAGATTGAGACCCACTGCACTAGTGTGTCTGGAGCACACAGGTGGTCAAATTTTGAATATATTCTGATGGTAGAGCAAAATAATTTGTGGATGTATTAAGGGGTATGTGGAAAGGGGAGGTGAAAGGATGTGTTATTCTGGGTAGACTAGAGAAACAAATCCACAGAAACTCACGTGCATATAAGACAGAGTTTTATATAAAGGATAATTGTACATTAAGAAAGCATCTCAACCCAGTCCATTCCAAGCCCATACGTCCAATATTAGCCCATATGTCTGATACCAATCTATAAAGTCCTCTTCAGACTCACGAAACACATGCAATGATGCCGAATGCAGGACGATCCCAGGCCAGTGGGTAGAAAGTCTTTGGATCCAGTGGCGTTGTAAGCATCTCAGTGCTGGCAGGGGTCTCTAAGTTATTCTCCAGCTTCAGAGGTCTGGTTGCATCAAGGTAGGTCCATGTGGCTTCTCCAGCTCAGGGCACTAGCGTAGTTCCATGGGTCCCAGTGAGTAGTCAAGAGAGAGTCTGTCTTCCACCTCCAAGCAGGAAATACCAGAGTTCCCAGAATTCTTAGGAGAAGGCCGGGCCCACACAGAGGCCTCATTGGCTATAACCTGATTGACAGACTAGGCTCTACCCCTTCACTCATAATCCTCTGGAGTCAAAAGTGACACTAGATTATGTAATTACCACAAAGCAGAAACCCAGGGATTGGTTGAGCAACTGGAATGAAAGGCTTTCCCTCCACTGAAGTGAAGAAAACAGGACAGAGGAAATTTCAACCTGGAAGATGTAGAATTTCAATTTCTGATATTAAACTTGTATAGAATACATTCAGTAGTTATGTCTGGAAATTCGGCGTGTAAAGTATAGGGTCTGAGTTGAAGATATAAATGTAAGATTTATGAGCAAATCCCGGGAAGCCCCGGGATTTGTTGTGTGGAAAGGAAGGCTGACCATCGAGCACTGCAACATTACAAGGTCAGAGGGAGAGAGAGACCCACAAAAGTAACCGGGAAGGAGCAACAAATACGCGCGAAGAAAAGGTGAGCAGTGGTCTCAGTAGCCGAGGGATGAAAGCGCATGCAAGGGGAGGAAGTGATGAACTGTTAAACCTTACAGTTCAATGAAGATGAAGGTGTATCATTGCTTTTTTTCCCTCAGTAACTTAGCTGGAACTATTTGTAAGTTACAATGTGCATCCTTGGGTTGCATTGCGTTCCCCTTCATGCAAGTTAACCCTCTAGACAGTCCCTCCTCATCCCGCCCTTCCTTTACCAATCCTAGCAGTAATCAAAGGATCTTTCTTTTTATGGGGAAACCTTGTCCCAACTTTTTACAACATTGGCCTGATACAATATTTGTTCTTTCATGATTGACTAATTTTACTCGGCATAATGATCTCCAGGTTCATACCTGTTATGAGGTGTTTTGCAGAGTCATTGTTATTCTTTCAAGTTGCATCATTTTCCATTGTGTGCATATACCAAAATGTGTGTGTTCTTCCACCAATGGGCATTTAAGTTGTTTCTTTCTTTCTCTTTGTTTGTTTCTTTTTGTTTTCCTACTCTGAAAAGTCTTTTGACAAACATGAGAATGTGCATGTCCACTGTGGTGTAGCTAGCTATTTACTTCCATGTATGGAAGTAAAGGAATTATCATATGTATTTCTATTCCCACCTTTTTGGAGAAAGCACTATTCCACTTTTCATTTTATACCATTTTACAATCCTACCAGCAATATTTTACAATGGTGTCGCTGTTTCGATACTGTGTCATTTGCCTTTAAACTTATAAGTTCGATTGGTTAATCATTCCTGTCCCTAGACTCAAGCAGTTTTTTTGTTTGTTTGTTTTCCATTCTTGTAACTCCACTCTCTTCAGTATTTAAAGTAACATTGACACCTAGGGAATGAGCTGATAACCCCAAGGTCAGAGTTTGAACCCACCAGCTACTCTTCAGGAGAAAGATAAGGCGGCTTTGATGTGTTTTGTGCATTCCTTCTCCCCTTTTCCTTTTAAACACAATTTCTAGACATTATTTTATTTTTGTTTACTAACTCTGATATTCATTCTGATTGACCCTTAAAATTTTTATGTATTTAGATTCATGTCCTCCTACTCTTGTGGGTACTTTTATGCATAATGTATATGCATTCCAACTTAATGTTCTCAAGTCAATAAATGTCAAATCCCACTGAAAAAAATGAGAGATATAAAATGAATCTGTGTTAGAGTGTTAGGGAAGGCAATGGGTAGCAGTATAATTCAGTATAATTCACATGTGGAATTTATTGCTAGGTATATTAAACATAGAGTTGAGAGGAGACAATTTATGGACAATAAACAGGAAAAGCCAATATAAATGGTTATCTTTTTATGTATGCAAGTCAAAGGCTCTATATATCTACTTACTATTCTTGGAGAATTCTCAAATCCTGACTATTTAAATACATGTGTATTTAAACATCATGGATAAGTGAATAGGTGATCTTTATCTGGCATCCTCTTATATTGGGCATCATCATGTGCATAAACTTCGTTTATTTTGGTAGACCATTTATTTAAACAGATGGTCACCAAGTCACTCAAGGTTGTCAGACTGGTGAAAACTTGTGTATGTCCCTGAACACATCACTGATCATCTTCATTTTTCCCCAAATACATAAACACCCGATGCAGTAGAATATGGTAACTGTTTCTCTATTCTGAAACTATTATGTCAATAAATAGGAACATATCCTTCAGACCTTAGTCATGTTCCAACTCACCAGTGTATCTTAGAAGAATTAGACCTAATAAATACAGAGCTGCATTAATATAATGTCACTATTTTTTAAAATAATTTTATTGGGGGTTCATACAACTCTTCTCTTAACTCCCCCTAGGGGAGGGGGGAAGAATTTATTCAGTCAGCATCAGTAGCTGATAAAACCCTTAGGTGAAAGCTGATTCTGCTGTTGTGAGATGCTGTAGAGTTGATTCTGACTCATAACAACTCCAACAATACAGAATCAAAACAGCCTGATCCTGTGTGAGACTCACGATTGTTGTTTGAGCCGAACTTGGCAGTCACCGTTATCAGAAAGGCTATCGAAGGGCCTCCTTCCCTTTGCCTTTATCAAGCAGAATGACCTTTTCTAGTGA
Source organism: Echinops telfairi (assembly GCF_000313985.2). Classification (NCBI taxonomy): domain Eukaryota; kingdom Metazoa; phylum Chordata; class Mammalia; order Afrosoricida; family Tenrecidae; genus Echinops; species Echinops telfairi. The sequence goes on along the minus strand of NW_022111369.1, from coordinate 82,574,793 downwards.
TTGATTCTTCCTGATAATATGTCCACAGTATGTGAGATGAAGCCTAATATAGGCTGATATATATTATAATTATGTTGAAAATGCCCCAATCTACAAATCAATATTATCCAAAGAGAGAACCTTCTAATTATGTTGAAATAGGTGCATTCAGCATTACCTACGTACTATTCCTGTCTGATATCAAACCTGAATGTAATCATCCACTTGGTCTAACTACATCAATTACCATTCAGGACCTGAACAGTTGAACCTCAGCTGGAAAACTGAGTGGTCTTTACACTAGAAGCAAGGGCGATTCATAGTTAGAAAATGCCTTAGCGAAAGTGAGACCCAGCATGAGTCATCTCCCGCTTTGTGATCAATGTGATCAGCCCCACGTTATCTGCCAAGATGAGAAAAGAGTGAATCCTCTCTGAAAGAAAGCAACATGACTGAATGTCTCTAATATTACAACCATTGCAGTCCAATCAATTCCAACTCACTGGACCCCTTGCGTTGTAAAGTAAACAGGGTCACAAAGTTTTCTTGGCTATGGTATTTACAGAAGCATATCACCAAATCTCTTTGCCATTGTGCCACTGAGTGGATTCGGACCCCAACCTTACAATGGTAGGGGTTCCTGCTTGGCCTTCAAGGATCTCTAACATTATTTTTGTTAGTGTTGTGTCACCAAATTAATTCCAACACATAGAGACCCTACTGGACAGAAGAGAACTACCCCAAATCGTTCTATCCTGTAATTCTCTGCAGTAAACATTATGGAAGCACATCACCAGGCCCTTTGCCCTGCAAAGGCAACAGTGGGTTTGAACTCCTGACCTTTCAGTTAGCTTCTCAGTGTTTAACCATTCCACCACTGTGGGTCCTTTTTAATATTACATTGTTGTTGTTGTTAGATGCCGTCAAGTTGGTTACAATCCATAGCAACCTTACACAACAGAATTAAACACTGCATGGTCTTCCACCGTCATTACAATTGCCCCTACCCTTGAGCCTATTGGTGCAGCACAAGTTCAATGCATCTCTTTGAGAGCAGTTCTCTTTGGCAGCCCCTGCACATTACTAAGCATGGTGTCCTTCTCTGGACTCTGGTCTTTACAGACAACATGCCCAATGTATGTAAGATGAAGCCTGGTTATCCTTGCCTGTAAGGAGCATTCTGGCCCTACTTCTTCTAAGACAGATTAGTTTTTCCTATTAAAAGTCCATGGTGTTTTCAATATTCTTCTCCAGCACCACAATTTAAAAAGCTTTTGTTCTTCTTCAGTCTTCCGTATTCAGTGTTCAACTTTCGCAATCACAGAAAGCAATGGAATATACCATGACTTGTCAAAAGACGAGATCGTATGAAGTAAATCAGAAAATATAATTTAAAAAATACCAACATTCCAGTTATTACTCAACAACTTTAAAATAATCAATCAATGTCAGTATGTTCAGGACACAAAACTTCATCAGAGCTCTGAAATCTATGATAAAAAGCCAAATGGAAATTCCAAAATGAACAATATAGGCACTAAAATTAGGAACTTATACTTTCTTTTCATAAATGTTTGTTAGCTAACTTGGGAGAAAGTAACATGAACTGTAATATGATCTTGTTTTTACCTTATTAAATTTACTGCATTGCAATTTATTTCCCAGTCCCCAGATCAATACTGCCTTTGCTTTCTTGGCTTATTGCGTCTTGTGTGTGCATTTCGTTCCAGAGCATCATCACAAGTGGTGGCTCTGGTGATATAGTACATTTTTATCTAAATGTACTATATTTTATCTAAATTCTCAAAGGTTAGATCACGTTAGCACCAATTACCAAATCACACTTCTTTCTAAAGGCCATAGGTAAGGCTGGCTTTCAAGCTTTGCATATTAATTTATATGATTTTCCTAAAAGGGGATTCGGCCAGAGATTGCTTTCTCATCAAATAGGTTAGGAGTTCATTTCAAGAATTCAGTTCTGCAAAGAGGTTATGACAGTTGTGCTATTTTCTCTCTGAAGAGATGGCAAGATTTACAAGAGTAAATCAAAAAGTATTGTTACAATATCCTAGAAACCATTTTTCAGCCAAAAATAGAAACATGTGAAGGCGTTGTTCCTCAACATGCCTCCATCTAGGTCTATATACTTCTGAAGGCGGTAATCCCAGCTCTGCAATCATCCCTGTAGAATTCTGTGTTTCCCAGTCATGGGAATAGCGATGCCGTGAGGGGAGGGGAAGCGGGGAGGGAGAGGAAGGGGGAACAGATAGTAGCGATGCAAGGATAACCCCCTCCAAGGGAGACAAGTGACAGAAACGTGGGTGAAGGGTTACAGCAGACAGTATAAGATATGAAAGAAAATAACAATAATAATATATAACCTATCAAGGGGGTCACAAGGGTGGGAAGGTGGGGGAGGGAAGGGACAAAAGAAGAATTGATAATAAGGGCTCAAGTAGAAAGATAATATTTTTAAAATGATCATGGCAACAAGTTTGCTGGAAATAATTGATTTATGTGTTGTTATATATCTGTAATAGCCCCCAATAAAATGATTTTTTACAAAATAATTCTGTTTTTCATTTTACACACATCAAATGGTAGTGTTGGCATCCTCAAGGGACTCAACTAATATTTCTTTTCAATATTAGTTGAGTTCTGAAAATAGAAAGAAGTCTGCAGGTGCGAGATTGTAGAGTGGATAGAGTAAGTTAACCAAGGGACATTCTTAAAAGACAGCCCTTGCAACCGTGGAAATGGGAGCAGGTGCACCAGCGTGGTACAAGTAACTGCACTGGTCCACTTTTCAGGGCTTTCCTCACAAATTTTCAATTTTCTTCAAACTTCTTCATCATGAGCCCCCATTGTGTCCCCCTTTAAGGTCCCCAAACAGAGTTGCCATAACTTTCTGAGCTGAACTCTCAGGCTTGAATTTGAGTGGCCCTGCAGGAACCCTCAAAGGTCACCATTTTGATTGATCTTTTCTAAATCACTTTACTGGGGCTTTTATACAAATGCATACATTAATTGTATCAAGCACAGCTTACAGCTTTTATACAAGTCTATACATTAATTGTATCAAACACATTTATACGTATGTCGCCATCATCCTTTTCAAAATATTTCTTTCTACTTGAGCCCTTGGTATCAGCTCTCATTTTTGCCTCCCTGCCCAGCCCACCCTCCCTCCCTCATGAATTCTTGATAATTTATAAATTATTATTATTTTCATATCTTACACTGACCACTGTCTCCCTTCACCCACGTTTCTGTTGTTCATCCCCCTGGGGGCGTGGGGAGAGGAGGCAGTTATACATGGATCTCTGTGATCGGCTCCCTCTTTCTTCCCCAACCTTCCCCCTCTCCTCATGGGATCGCTACTCCCATGGGATCAGCTTATCAGGCATCAGAGACCCAGAACCCACAATCACATCAATGCCAACGAGGGGGTAGCATAGGGGAGACACAAATCCCATCTGGAGAGAGACTGGACATCCTCTCACAGAAGGGTCACAGGAAGGAACGAGCCTCCCAGGGGCAGTATACCACCAATGAAACATACAACATTCCTCTAGTTCTTTAATACTTCCTCCCCGCCGCCACCACCACTATCATGATCCCAGTTCTATCTTACAAGTCCAGCTAGACCAGAGGATGTACACTGGTACAGATAAGAGCTCTCGACACACAGAATCCAGGACAGATAACCCCCTCGGGAACAAAAATGGGAATCTTAATCAAAATATATAGCAGTAGAAAGAAAACAGGTTTCTAAATTTTTCTAAAATGTACAAAACAAAACAAAATCACGGTCATTGAGTCCATTCTGGCCCAGAACGACCCTATAGGACAGCGTAAACCATCCCTGTGAGATGCTGAGAGTGTAACTCTTTACTGGAGTGAAAAACCTCTTCTTTCTCCCACGTATCAACTGGTGGTTTTGAACTGCTGACTTTCTGGTTAGCCACCTAATGTTTAACTACTATGCACCAGGGCTCCAGCTAAAATGTATAGTACCCAGGAATTCATAAAATAAATCAAAGTCAATGAGTTTTATGTTGGCCTTGAAAATAAGAAAAAAGAAGGACTAAGAAAAATGTGCTTTCCTTTGAAGGAGACTAACATAAAATGTCTCACTTTTGCTTCATTTTTGAAAATAAGAATCACAATTATAAAGCAATTATGTAAAACCTTCATGCTCCTAAGTGCTAATTTAATGAGTCCTGATTCAGATTCCAAATCACCCAATCAAATGATAATTTACTATTATCTTTTTATGTAGCTTACATGATTCTATTCAATTCTTGACCTTTGAAAATAGAAGTTCAGTTTAAAGATAAATGGTAAAAAGTCTGCTGCTAGGTCATCTGTATCATCTTAATAAGGAAGTAGATAAGCCATGTGGAATACTGTGGTCACAGGGAATCAAAGTATCTATAAAGTGGTGAAAATCATCTTTACAAATACACCTGGATTATTCATTGACGTGAGGAGAGTCTCCCAGAAAGGGTCACGAGAGGCATGTAATGCTCATTGCTCCCCGGCCATCACTGATCAAAGCCGGAATGCAACTCATCTTTGCTAATTGCCTTCAGAGACACTTCAGGAGCAAACTATGGTCACTATTTTTACATCTCTCCTCTGCGTCAATAGCAGTCCCACACGGTGCTCTTCCCTCTACTCACTCATCTTATTCAATTCCAGTGGCTCTGGAGGACTTACGGCTGCTTACCAACACCTACCTCCCCTTTGCTATTTTGGAGAATATGCAGCGCTAAACTCTGCTCCAGTTCTGTGGTTGACAGCACTGACTACCTGCCTCATCTCACGGTGATGTGCTGAGGACAGGATGGATATCCTGGCATAGGTAATTTGACACCCGCCCTCTGCTCCTCTGTTGGGTGTGGTCGCATTGTTTTAGAACAACACTACATTGAGTGTGAACAGGGAAAACATGTTCAAGGACACTAAGCATTTTCTATACTTTGACTCAATGATTCAACCCACTTTGTATCTTTAAAGTATATAAAAGTTAAGTTTGCAGAAGCCTGATTTAAAAATCTAATACTGAAGAGGAGCTCTGGTGATATGGTGGGTTCGGCCTTGGGCTGCTAACAGCAAGGTCAGCAGTTTGAACCCACAAACCATCGGTGGGAAAGAGCTGAAGCTTGCTGATCCTACAAAGAAAACCACAGGGACAGTGGCACGCTGCCCTATGAGTCAGCATCCCCTGGCTGACAGTGAATTTGGTTTGGAGCTTAATTCTGAAGGCAAACAGAATGAGTGGATGGAATTTCCAATTGGCTATTACGTCAAGTGACTCCAGACTTAAATGGAGCATGTGATTTCTGTCCAGGTAATTTCTTCAGTAGGTGACTTAGCCTGTGGTCCTCTTTCTCTTATGCAGGAAAAGATTAAGAAAAGGCTTTCTGGTACACCAAACTGATGTATAAAGTCAAGGTACCATATTGTGTAATAGATCTGTGGGCCACTTCAGAGTCTTGGTGTGGCTCTTCTACTTATAAGGCACAGGACAAGGGATCCCAGGAGAGCTACATACTGTAATCTCTCTTCTTTGGCTCACTTTCCAATGATGACAGGAGGAAGATTTGGTAGAAGACCCAAAATGATATTCAAATGAGAGATCTTATAAAAAGCTTTGTGAGATTGTCCCATGACTGAGGCAGGCCTTGTCAGAGAACGGAGGATAGCCTCTAGTTGCCGAGAGTGCATTCTAGCTGATGGCCAGCAGGAAGTCAGGGAGTCAGCGCTACCACTAACAGAAAATGAATTCTCCCAGCAACCGAAGGAAACTCGGAAGTGAATTCATCCCAGGTTGACTCTCCAGATGAAAATGCAGCCCGGGCAGCCTTCGAAGACTTTAAACGAAGGATTCAGCACATTGTGTGTAGACTCCTAATGCACAGGAGCCATGAGACTACAAAAAAATGTGTTGTGTGTTTCCAACTGCTATGAGTGTGCTGATGTCATGTAGAAAGAGAAAATGAACACACTATCTTTTCTTAATTGTTTCTTTCCTTTAAAAACCAGTTATGCAGCTCATTTCTAAAGATTCATTCTAGCAATTCTTATAGGATGCCTCGCAAAAGGAATTTGGAAGTGGACAGTCTGATTAATGATGCAATTATATTCATGGTATCTAAAAAAGCAACAACTAAAAAGAACTATTCATCTTATGAAAGGTTGGGAAGTAAAGAAAAATAATTAGGAAATCAAAATAACTTAACTTTTTCCACCTGGTGCCCATCTTGAAGCTCCGATATTGGTACTGACAGTAGACAAGGTATTATTGAAATTTGAAATGTCACACCAGTGCTGTGGGAGGGAAGCATCCAGAGTGCTCATTAAAGAACACAGCTACATTATACCCCGATCTCCTCAGAAGCCATGACCTCCGAATTCTTACATGAATAGCTTTTAAAGGTTAATTAAAAGCAGTAAGTGATAAAAATTTATAAGCTCCTCCTAATAATTTTTTAATGCTATCATTTTCGACCTTTAGATTGTGATCCCATGGTGTGCCACCGGACCCCAGCTGTTCATGGTTCCCTGAAAGTAAGGAAATCAACATACCAAAGTTTCTTCGCTTTTTCAAAGACAGGGTTCCCCCAGATTTTCTGTAGGGAGCACAACTGCCTCAGGCTGTTCTGTAGGTTTCTGCTTCTCCATAGGATGATCTCCTCTCAGAGATGCACATTCTATAGGCAGCTAAAAAAATAAAGGAAAAAAAAACGTAGTAAAGGGGTGGGGGTAGGACAGCTTTGCTTACAAGTATTTCTCTTCTGAAACTTTTTCTACTCTCAAACCAAGTAACGCATGCCCGGGAAGGAAAGTGTGAGCAGAAAGGCCATCGATTTACCAGCCTTTTCCAAAGGCACACGTCCAGGAGTCTTGCAGTTGAAATCTTGGGAGTTCCCATGCTTTATTGTTTTCAATAAATGGGAGTTCCATAATGCTTTATTGTTTTCATAAAGAACCTGTCCATAGATCAAGAAGCATTTATGCAAACAGAACAAGTGGCTACTGCATACTTTAAAAATCAGAACGGGTGTGCATAAAAGTTGTATCCTATAATCATCTCCTCAGGGAACCATTTATCCAGTTACTGTCTCCATAAATTTCCCTACAACCTTGATTTGTTATACAGAAAAATATTTTTTAAAACACCCACTACACCATAAGGGCTTCCTTACTATGGTGGCTCTGAAGCAAATATTTGAATAAAACCTAAGTGAACTTACTGGAAGCTCGCAGAGAAATAATGTTAACACCCAATCTCCGTATTAGGGCAAGGATAAAATGTATGTATATCATCGTGATAGAAATCATTAAAATCAATGACTATATCATTCAACATCCTTATTAACAAGACACATATCTTAATTTGAAGAGCAATATGTTCATTTTTTCGATGAACTTCACTTCTCTAAGCAAAATAAAACAAAAAATGCTTACCATTGAGTCAAATCTGCATCCTGGTGACCCCAAGGACAGAGCCAAACTTCACTGGCATGTTTCCAAGACTGTCTATACAGGAGCAGACTGCCACTTCTTTCTCCCACTTCTCTGACCAGGGAGATGAGTATCCCTTTTGACCAAAAAGCCTGGCTTTTTCCTTTCATGCTACCTTTTTTTACCTGCTGGTAAAGCAGATAGAGTACCTAATTGTGGACCCACAGTGTTGGAACCATAAGGAGGAAATTTTCCTTTTTAGGTCTATCAAGAAATTGAAGGAGACTGGCTCTTGATGTCATCCACGATCTGCTGCTCCCCACTCTCTGAAAGTCTCCTTCTAGAATATTCACTAGGTGAGAGAAATTAACTCTCACTATTTAAGCAGTCCTTTTCCTTTTACTTGAAGTCAAACACATTCCATTCCTATGTACCTTAATATAACTTGTTACTTTTATTCTGTTGTAAATATCGACTCAGTGTTAAAACATAAAATTGGAGTAAACCAATAGGTGAGATTTGAAAATTTCCCTGAAGTTCTTCCCTCTAACGAGGGCCAAAAGGGCCAACTGCCCACAAATTATTTGCATCGAGAGGCACCTTGTCAAGTCCTCCAGGATGACTCCACTCTGTTATGGTTACCAATTATTCAGTTAAAGGAAACGAATATAGCACAGGTTCCTTCTTGCAAATCAGGTGTCAACTTCAATATCATCATGTCAGAGAGTCCTTTCCCGAACTTGTAGCAGACCCATCACTCCCTGCATAACCCTTATTACTTTCTGGAATTCTTATTTGTTTATAGGCTTGCTTACTTGTTTATTCTTATGGTTTGTTATTCATATGGTACTAGTTTAATCCATGACTTTCACATCAAT
>NW_022111369.1:82554662-82562389 GCF_000313985.2 Echinops telfairi | reverse complement strand
ATTTTAATAAAATTGTTCTGATTGGAAATGATATTCCTGTTCATTGCTGAAGCTTTCCTGTGGGTAATTACAAGAGTTGAATTGGTTCCTTATTTAAACTTTGACATTTACTTATTTAATCTTTTGGTGGATAAATGACTCCTAATCAGATAATAAAATTTGAACCTAATTATTCATCCAAATATTTATAGGATCTTCAGTATTCATTTTAAAACTTTATCATTGGCAGACTGAATTTTAAGTCTTATTCTAATTTTAATAATACCTATGTAATTATATTTTTGATAGTTATACTCTTTCCTCATTCTCGAACTAGAATATAAACCCTTTCAATAGGGATCACTTAAAGAATTTTTATAACATACACTTCATTAGTCATCTGTAACATAGCAGACCTTCAAATATACCTAAAACAGATTAATCAATTTCATAGAATGTAAGTTATATCTCAATAAAGTCATTTAAAAATGCTTAGATTAGTTTTATACCTTTCCATTTACCTTTATTCCATTTATTCCATGGTATTCCTTAAAACAGTGAAGGAATTTTCTGGATAGAACATACCCTGTGCACTTTGGCTAGCTTATTTAGGACATACTGCCAGAAAAGTCAGTGTACCAAACATCCTTTTCCAGTGACATAGACCTCTGTGTGTCTTAATCAACTTGACAATACCATCAACAAGGGGTGTCTTGTTGAGTGTTCCAGGGAGATATCTGGTGATCTACTTGGAAGGATCACAGATTTGAAAAGCCTTATGGGCCCAGCCCTACTCTGAAACGCAAAAGTCCATCATGAATCAGAACTGACCCTACCACAGTTGGCTTTAAATGGTGACCAGTGTATAGTGATCCTAAGAATTCAGGGCAAGTGCATTACAGATCATTATATTTCATTATTTGAACCATGATTTTTCCAGACACATCTACATGTTGTTTTTTCTGGAGTTTATATATATATATCTATATGCATACCGACTTTCTTTACAGTCTCAACATCATCCAGCTCATCTGTCACTGGTTACTTTTGGGAATCCCAATTCCTCTTCTTCAGGACATCCCTGGACCCTACTGAATTCATTTCAATTTCACATGGTTGCACTCTGGGCTTCTATCCACATGTTAAGTTGGATTCTTTTCCCCACTCTATTTGAGAGAAGTTCAGTTGTTTTTTTATCCCATATTTTCTGCCATTCAAACACTGGCAGTTGGTTCAATCCATAGCCACTTATCTAGTACTTACTTACTATATAAGGCACAACATTAGAAAATTTGGAAATTAAAGGGAAAAAAAACATAATCCTTGACCCCCCAAAAAAGAGTTATATAATATAAAGCTTACAACACGTCTAATATAATATTGAATGTGCTACCCAGATCCTCTACAACAAAAATATGAGAGATCAAATGGAACTCAAAAAGAGAAATAAATAAAGCAACCTCACTACCATAGAATCAATTCTGATTCATGGGTTACTGAGAATGTAAATCTTCACTGGAACAAAAAACTTGGTCTTTTCCCACAGAGAGGCTAGTAGTTTAGAACTGCTTACCTTACCAGTAGCAGACCAATAAGTAACCACTATGCCATGAGGGCTCCTTTAAATGGAAATAGGTAATCATCCTGGAACCCTGAGCTTTTAGGAAAGGATGCAGAAGTGGATTACATACAGACAAGGGGAAGAACCTGTGTACAAGTAGCAATAGAGAAAACCAACCAGTACATTTTCTGCTTGTCTAATTTGACTTGGCCATCTTGAGCACTGTCAGTAGTATTTGATTGAGACCTGGCCTGACACACTGGTGACTGGCAATAACTAGGGATTTTCTCTTTCACTCCACACCCAGCAGATGATCAGAAGCATGACCAACATCCATTATCACACACTTAGTGTCCAGTGGCACTCCTGCCCCATTCTTGCTCTCCCTGGGGTTGGAGTTGCCCCCTCATAAAGTAGGTTCCTGGTGTACCACTCCGTGTCTGGAGGCATGTGAACTCACCCCCCGCCCCTCCGATAACCAGCAGAACAGGCAGTACCTGGTCCCTGGTCACATTGGACATGCAGGGAGTGCTTCCATTCCATAATCAGCCTGTTGCCCCTAGCTGTCCTCTAACACTGACACAGATTCTTCTGGGAAGAAGCACGTGGACATCAGCCTTCATGTGAATCTACGTGAAGTACTTCTGAATCATGTATCCTGACCTAGACAGCATATATGTTGCTGGGAACTATGCCTAGCAAGCGGAGTCTCATCTCATTCCCTATCCGATGAGCTCTTTGCTGGCACAGGAGGCCATCCCATGCCTGGTGATCTGCACCACCCCTCCCACCGTTTTCTCCTTTTTTTTCTTTTCCTTTCCTTATTTTTATCTTTTCAATATCTACTTTCATTTTTACTTATTTTATTTTGTTTCCCTTTTCTTTTTCCCTACCCTTCTTTTTAAAATTTTCCTTCTCATTTTTGTTTTATTATTTTCTTTTCAACATTTCTTTTCAATATTTTTTCTTTTCTTCTTCTTCTGCTGCTGCTGCTTCTCTTCTGATTCTCATTCTTCTGCTTCTTCATCTTCTCAGGCTGTCAAGTCAGTTCCAACCCATAACAACCCTCTGCTGGCTGGACTTCTCCAGGACCCATTTGTTTCTTCCTGTAATAAACCATGGTACTTTTCAATATTTTTGCCAACACCGGGCATAATTCAAAAAGCCTCGATCCTTCTCAGGTATTTCTTATTCATGCCCAGTGTTCACTTGCATATGAGGCTATTAAGATTATCATAAGAAGTCTTGTGTATCAGAATTGCCCATTTGATTTCTTGGCATCTGTTCCTTGATAATTAATTATTTATCCAAGTATAATTAAATGCTTGACAACTTGAATATTTTTTCTGTTTATAATGATGTAGTCTAGTATTCCAATTGTGCATATTTTTTGCTATTGTTGCTGAGGTGCAATGTAGACTAAAGGCTGTAATCTTCAGTAGTAAGTGCTTCAGTCTTCTTAATTTTCAAGAAGATTACAGCCTTCAGTGTACATTGCACCTCATCATTATAAACAGAGAAAATATTCAGGCAAATATCTTTAATAAGCCTGCCTCCAAACCTAATGTTACATCTAATCCATTCTCCAGATTATTTTCTCAGCAAACAGGTTGAATAGATATGATAAAAGGACGGATAACACACACCCTTCCTGATTTCAAACCATGGAAAATCCCCTTGTTCTATTATAATTGCCACCTCTTCGTCCAACCACAAGTACCACCAGAGCACAGTTAAATGTTCTGGCGTTATCATTTTGTAATGCTATCCAGAGTTCATTACAACACACACACTTGAATGCCTTCATTTGCCCAGTCAATAAAATGCAAGTGAACATACTTCTGGCATTCACTGCTTTCAGCCAAGATCAATCTAACATCAACAATGATATTATTTGTCTTTCTAGGAGAAACAAGTCCAGAGAGAAGGTCATTATACTCAGTAAAGTAGGTCATCAGTCAAAATGGGTAAGATCCTAAGCAGGTGGATTGACACAAAGGCTATAGCATCGGGCTCAAATATGTGAACAATTATAAGATTTGCACAAGATTAGGTCATGGTTTGTTCTATTTTACATAGGGCCACTTCAAATTGGAACCAATACAATGGCCCTAACACTCCACCATCCAAACAACCTCATAATAGAAACTTATGAAAAGCACTGTAAAGCACAGCATCTTTGAAAACAATATTTGCTTCATGATTCCAACAGGCAGTGCTCTTTCTTCTAGTACATTATCTTAAGGAGGCGCTGAGGATTAATGTTAACAAAGGTTATTCAGTTTGTACAATTCTCTTTCATTTCAGCCACTTCTTTGGCTTTTCTAACTTTTATTATCATCTTGAGAAAAAAATATATGCATACCTGTAATATCAAATGTGTTATTCAATTTAGCATACTTTTGTTCTCAGATGTTTCCTCTTGCACTGATATTATCATTTGGCTAATGACTATCATTTTATATTGCCAGAACAGGAGCCTGGTGGCTGGGGCTGCTAACAATAAGGTTGCAGTTCAAAAACACCAGCAAGCTCCCAGAGACAAAAGCGAGGCTTTCTACTCCTGTAAAGAGCTACCGTCTCAGAAACTCGCTTGGGCCACTTTTATCCTGTCCTTTAGAGTCGCTAGAGTCAGCATCAAATCATTGGCCATGATTTTGTTTGGGGGTTTTATGCTGTCAGAACTCTGAAATACCCAGGTGTATATTGATTGTCCATATCTCTCTCACATGCCTAGTATCCTCACTACAGTTGTCCACCAAGAGGAGAATGTACAACATCGTTTTGTCACTAGAGCTCATCAAGTCAGTTCTGCCTCATAGCAACCCCATGTACAAAACAAAGCACTGCCCAGACCTGTGCCATCCTCACAATTGTTCTTGCACTTGAGCCCATTGTTGCAACCACTGTGTCAATCTATCTTGTCCAGGGCCTACCTCTTTTTCGCTGCCTCTTTACTTTACCAGGTGTGATATCCTTCTCCGGGGTCTGGTCTCTCCTAACAACACGTCCGAAGTGCATGTTGCTCTTGCCATCCTTGCTTCCAAGGATCATTCTAGTTGTAACTAGAGAGACTCGTTTGTTTATTTGTTTGATTTGGGGGCAGTCTATTGCACTTTCAATATTCTTTTCCAGGACCACCATTTAAATGTCTTGATTCTTGGGTCTTCCTTGTTCAATGTTAAATTTCATATGCCTATGAGGTGACTGAAAATACCCTGACTTGGGTCAGGCACACATTAGTCCTCAAAGTGACATCCTTCGAAACCCAAGCTTCAAAGTAACATCCTTTTCAACACTCTAAAGTGGTCTTGTGAAGCAGATTTACCCAATGACCTTCTTTAATGCTGCTTCCATGAGCAATTGACTGGGTGCAATCCAAATGAAATCCTTAACAAAGTCAATCTTTTCTCCAACCATCATGATGTTACTTATTGATACAGTTTTGAGGATTTGGTCTTCTTTACACTGAGTTGTAATCCATTCTTAAGGCCTTGATCTTTGGTATTTGCCAGCAAATGTTTCAAGTCCTCCACATTTTCAGCAAGCCAAGTTGTGTCATCTACATATAGCAAGTTGTTAATAAGCTTTCCTCTACTCCTAATGCAGCATTCATCTTTATAGAATCCAGTTGCTCTAGTTATTTGCCCAGCATACAGATGGAATAAGTATGGTGAGAGGATACAGCCCTGTTGCACACCTTTCCTGATTTTAAACCAGGCAGTCTTCCCTTGATCTGTTCTCACAACTGCTTCTGGATCCATGAGCACAATGTAGTGTCCTGGGATTCCCATTATTCTCTAGGCTATCTGTAGTTTGCTATGTTACACACAGTCAAATGCCTTAGTATAGTAAATAAAACACAAGTAAACATATTTTTGGTATCCTCCACTTTCAGCTCACATCCATGACATCAGCAATGACATTCCTTTTTCCATGTCCTCTTTTGAATCTGGCCGGAACCTCTGGCAGCTCCCTGTCAATGCACTGCTATAACTGTTGCTGGATAATCTTCAGCAAAATATTGCTCTATAATTTGGGCATTCTGTACTCTCATCTGGGCACCTTTCTTAGCACATAGGAAGCTCTTCCAGTGCATTGTCTTCCAAATTTCCTGCCATGGACTAATGAGGGCTTCATCAACTTGTTGAAACATTTCAGTTTGTTTTCCCTGAATTTCTGGAGCCTTGTTTTTGGCGAATGCTTTCAGTACCTTTGGTTCTTGCACATATATTACTTCTTGAAATGGTTGAGTGTCAAATACTTATTTTTGGTACAGTGATACTGTGTATTCTCTCCATCTTCTTTTGATGCTTCCTGCATCTTTAAATATTTTTCCCATAGAATCTTTCAGTTTTGCAATTCAACACTGGAATGTTTTCTTGAGTTCTTTCAGTTTAGGTTATGCTGAGTATGTTACTCCTTGTTAGTTTTCTAACTGTAGATCTTTTGAACATTTCATTATGAAAATTTCTTGTTATAATATTTAAAATTATAATATTATACAACATTATGTAACCTTAAATACCTTTGATTTGTACCTGCCCTCAAAGAATTAATAACAAAGATATGTATGTTAGGTTGAACAAATTAATTATTTATTACTAATATGTTATGTTAGACAGGGTTCTCTAAAGACACAAAACCAGGACACTTATGACTATATATGTATTTATATAGATAGATATCTACAACATAAGAAATAACAATTAATGTCTATTGAGCAGTACAAATGGCTCAGTGCAACTTATTTCCATGAGACAGCTGATACACTGGCAGTCCTTCAAGTCTTGAGGGCCGCAGGGTGCAAGTCAAAGAAGCAGACAGCTGCGTCCTCTGTAGAGCAATTCATGCAATCTGGCCACAGGCAGCAAACAACAAGCCAGGTTACAGTCAGCCAGACGACAGGGTTCAGTAGTCCCCAGCTCAAATGATGTAAATACTCCAGTAGCGTGCTGAAGCAGGTCTTGAAGGAACCGCAAACTACAGCGACACAGTCCAGGGTTTGGGTGTCCCACGGGTAGTGTAACTTGCAAGTAGAGACAGAGAACCAGCTAAGGCAGCAGCACACTGGTTTGATCATCAAAGAGCAAGAGAAAAGAAAGACAAAGCTCACCGAGCCATTTATCTCTCCACCCTTCAATTAATCCCACATGTGTTCATTGGCCAGGTTGGCACAATAAACCTACCTATCACATATGCTGAGACAGAAACTTGATTTCAGCAATATGGAAAATGCAGTACATATTTTTTTAACTTTGAAACATTTTCCAAATCTTCCTATAGGAGAAAAACATTGACCAAAGCAGACTGGGAGGTTTTCTGCCCCTTAAATCCTTGATATAGATTACACCAATTCAATATTTCTCCTTATAATCCTACTTCAAAAATATTTTCTCGCAGTGCCTCCAAGAAAAATAATATCATATCCAAACTTGTAGAAATAACAACTAGTGATGGTGGCATTTCAAATTCCTGTTTTCTTGATTCCAAAACACATATTATTTCCAGTATAAATAGCCAAATTTAGAGAGACTTGAATGCCATCACTTTTTCCCCCTGACAAATTAAATTTGAAAGCAGTATCTCTTACATTAGGTGTATTTTTTTTTGCTCAAAGATGGAAATGATTGTGAGGATGGCATATGACCAGGCAGTATTTCATAGGGTTTCTATACATCAGAATTCACTTGATTGCACCTAACAACAGTGAATTCCATCTTATTTATTCTTATGAAGATCCAATGGTAATCAAGGATTCTTACCTTTTTTTTCACTTTTTATTTCTTGGTAATTTTGTTGGGTAGTTATCTAATCTTACAAAAGTGCACTGACTTACATCAAGATATCTAAAATTAGAGGACACCTACATTATTAAAATCTCAAATAATATAATATGATATGTATAGCCTAATATATAATTCTCAGTTCCAAAGAGAGAGAATCTGGGCACTGAGTTATTACACCTAGTTGAGTTTACGTTCCTGAGTGACTCATAATTTTCTAGGTCACTGCACTTGGCAAAGTTAACAAGAAAGGATTAATGCATTTTAATCCTTACTGGTTTAGTCTAATTTTTCTTCTTGTTCCTGTGGCTTGACTACACTTTTTTAGTCTTCAGCAATGACCTTTCCATTTGATTAATTTAAGAAAATTAGAACCTATGAATCTCTCTAGAGATTTAAAA
>NW_022111369.1:82533498-82553778 GCF_000313985.2 Echinops telfairi | reverse complement strand
GAGACTTTTTTAAGAAGCCCTATTCTGCTATAAATGATAAATTTTTCAACCAGAGTTTTGTGTTAAAACAACTTACTGTCATTGCATATACTACTAAAATATTTGAAATCTATAGGGTCTCAATTTCTGCAGTTTATAATATTTTTACTCTATTTAGGAGATTTCATTGACTTTTGGGTCTCCCATATTTGGGCCTGAAACAAATCTTCAGCTGCACCAACATTGAGTTAGTTCGTGAAGCAGTCGGGAAGTATGTGCTAGGTTGGCAGTTTGTTGGTCCAATGAGTAGATTTTAAGTTCTGTGGAAAGGGGAGCGGTTTCATTTGTGCATAATTAGCACATTTGAAATTGTTTTATTCTGGAATCAGGTGTAGCCTTTGGATTGAATGCATGTTGTCTTGGAGAATTTGTATTATTTTCTAAGATATTTTTTTTAAAGCTTAAAGTTGGTTTTGATGTAGGTTTAGTGATAGCACAAACACTTTGAAAGTTCAGTTCTTATTGCTCTTTTTGTGAGCTGGAAATAGGAAATCCTTAGTCTTAAAAATGGGCATCACCTCTTCTGTCAAGCTTGCGCTAGTTGAGAGATTAATGAATGACAGATCAGTACAGAGAAGAAAGCCTGCTACTTTTCTAAATCTGTGTGATCAGAGGTTAAACTGTAACACCTGCCTCTGCTACTTGACAGCTGTCAGCGGAATACAATTTTACAGGTCGCCATGCTATTATTTACCATAGATTGAGATCCTGCATGTTTCTAAAGGTTCTCAAAATACTTTGGTGGTGGAGAAGTAAATGAGGCTCCAAATGAAATATTTGTTGCTTTTCATTTACTTTAATAACGACAAACACAGACAATAGCTCTCAAACTCACGGCCATCAAGTCAATTCTGATTTATGCGACCCCAAGTGCAGAGTAGAAATGCCCTTGTAGATTTCTAGGGCTGGGAATGCTACTGGATCAGAGAGCCTCCTCTCTTTCTCCTGTGGTAGGTTCGTACTGTTGGTCTTGTGGTTAGCCACCCCAAAGCAGTTGCTAAAAACAATACAAATAGCTTAGTCCTTCCAGGTCTTCATAATATCTCCCAAACCTGAGAACACTCATTACTGGGGAAAATATATGAAATTTCTGAGTACATTTTTCAAGTTTTTGTTTTCTTTTTTCAACTGCAATATAACTTTGTCCAATGTTTTTATTAATGATAGACTCTTCCAAAATACCTTACCTACAGAAGTTCAACAAATATTTGTGGACTGACATGTGATTAGACATAAGAAAATAAATGGTTTACTCACAGTCAATAGATACGAGACCTAAGACGATATCTTTTTACTCTATTTCTAAAGCTTTTCAACAAATGCACCCCATTCCTTTTAGAAAAATTTCTAGTGTAGCATATTTAGAAGCACACTCTCTTTGCTACTTTCATAACATTTATAAATAAAATAAGACACAGTTAAATGAAATAAAATCAATAGTGCTCAACTCTGCTGAAAATGATTAACATATAAATTCCAAGCTATCCAGAACCCACCATTTCCAAATAAACTATGGATTGACAGTATGGCAGCAGCAGGGGTCTCAAACAAGGCAACGATTGTGAGAATGATGTAGGGCCCAGCAGTGTTTTCTTCTGTTGTACTTACAATCCTTCTAAGTCAGAACTGATTGAGCATCGTGTAAATAATAATAATAGTAGATTTGTTACACAGGTGACTTCCTAAGTGGACAGTGACATTTATTTACCATAGTCACAAGTTTTCAAGTGACAGTATTCCTAAAGACAGTGTGAGAGAAGAATACAATCTACAAAATGGTTAACATTTAGAAGATAAACAATATAGTGGATTAAGGTACTAAAACTAAAAAGAGTAAGTGGCTTAGAGCCTTATATTGAACAAATGAAGGTTAAGAGTTTTAAAAGCATTTTTGCAGAGGTCATGAGAGTGAATATTAAGAAGATGTCAGAATTCGGAGATATTAACAAATCAGCTACTATCATCCTTAAGTGAAACACAAATCGCCCTTCTGCAGCTTCCATGTTGATGTTAATATATAAATATTTCCAGTTTTATAGGTCTGACAGCTTCCTGAGGTTACCAATTCAATTACCGAATAGCTACATTAAGATAAAGGTCTTCCTATAATGAGTCAAAGTTTATTTTCTTAGCATTTCCATCTATCCCCATTCTGTCTTCTTTTGCCACAGAGACACAATGTTTGTCTCTGGCAGCCCTTCAAATATTGAAGCTTGGACTCACGATCACTACTAGGCCCACTCTTCTCCAAATAGATGGCTTCTCTTTAACTCTTTTCTCCCTACGTAGAGTACCAGTTTAATGGTCACTGATTAGGCTCTTCATATGTCCTACTTAGTAAGTACTCTCTTAAATTATATTTCAGTAGTTATTAGGAGCAGTTGACCCATCTTTCCATGCTAAAAATATACTAATTCTAATTGGGAAAGTCTCTGCTCACTTAGGTGTTATTAGAGTGAAATTGCCACTTTCTCTGCTGTAGTCAATTACTCTATTCCATGTCACAGCACATTATTTCATATAAATTAATCAAGGAACGTTTGCTGAGACAACTGAAAAATAGGAAACTCCTAGCCTTAGAAGAAAGACAAAAATTGATTTCTTCTGACTAGATGTGAACCAGAAAGTTTGTGGCCCCGAAGACATGGAATGGTATCTTTTTAAATTGGTTTTACTATGAAGTTGGTAAAGGTTTACAGAGCAGATCATCAGTTTTACATTCAACAATTCATATACATTTTATGTCAGCTCATCAATTGCATCTTCGTCTGGCAACATCACTTATACCCCTTCCTCCCTGCTTCGTATTTATTTCCTGTTTTCTATTCTCCTTCTTCCATAACCCTCTGAACTTTTGCTGTTGGGCATATGTGGCCCTTTTGCTCTTAAATGATGGACTCTTTGAGCACACAGTAGAATATCAGCTCTAGATATGAATGAAGCATAAGGGCCATCGTCTCATCTCTATGTGACTAGTAAGCCTGGTCTCTTTGATGGTTTTGAGTTTTGTTCAGAATGTTTCTCTCTCTTTATCCATGACCTAATGTGATCCTTCTCAGATAGTTTAGTGGTGGTCGTCTGGGTCACATCTAGTTCTTTTAGTCAGGATCAGGGAGATTGATGTTGTCATGGTCCATTTGTATATTAGACTAAGTGGTTCCATATATGTTTCACTTCTCTTCGTCCTTCTTTCCTCTTACTGGAAAGAGACCAATGACTACACCTTAGTTATGCTGCTCACAAGCATTTAAGCCACCAGTTGCGGCTCACTCAAGTCTGTTATCCAACACTGTCTCTGTGTACTGGTATGCCAATAGACCCTGGTGTACTCTGAGACAGTGGTGCTGATCTCCTGGAGAAATGTTGTTATATCTAAGAAGTATTCACATTCTTACTTCCCGTATGTGGAAGCAATCTTTCAACCATGCATGAAAAACCAATCCATCTAAAGAAGGAGGGTCAGGAAATGAGTTATTTATACATATACACATTCAGTTTTTAATGTGATTGCCTCTGACTGGAATTATCTTCTCTCTCCTCTTTCTGGTATTTACCCCTAAAAATTCTTTACATCTCAGTTTTTTGTCACTTCCCCAGAGAAATATTTCTTAGCTCACAGACAAGGTCAAATCCCATTGTTGTAATGTAGCAAACTATATCACCATTTCTTCATGAACTGATTACAATATTAACATTACATTTATGAGTATAATCGTTAGTTCATTTTATCTCTGCCAAGAGATCTGTGATCTTATCTTCCTTCTGTTTGTAGCAGCCCCTAGTTCTATAGACAAAATATGCAATGTACATATTTTGAACAAAGGATGCAGTAAAGACCCACGCGTTAAAGAGCATTTCCACATAGATGAAGGCTTCACCCAGGCTGATGGAAGGATAAAAATTGCATGCAATGTCACCTCCCACATGTGAAAATACAGTGACATTGATGTTGTTAGTGTCAGTGCCTTCCATTTGGTTCTGACTCATAGTAACCCTATGCACAACAGAATGAAATGCTACCTTGTCTTGTGCCATCCCACAAGAGTTGTTATATCTGATCCCAATGTTGGTGAAGACTATTGAAAGTACTGTGGACCTACCAAAAGTGAAAGTAAATCTAACTTAAAAGTACAGCCAGAATGCTCCTTAGGGATGAGAATGACAAGACATCCCAAGCACTTTGGACATGTTATTAGTGGAGACAAACTCAGACTGGCTATCTTCAAATTGATTTTGACTCATAGTGATCCTTCAGGACTGGTTTTCTAGACTTTATATCTTGGGTGTTTCTAGACTTTATATCTTGCCCAAAGTAGAAAGTCTCATTTGTCTCTCATAGAGTGGTGGGTGCCTTTCAACCTTTTGGGTTAGCGGCCCAATGTGTATTGCAGCTCCTCCAGGAAAGGGTAGTCCCTTGATAAAAATAGGAGGAGCCTCGGGGAGAGGAATTGACACAGTGGCTACAAAGGATGGGCTCAAACATGACAATGGTGAGGCTGGCACAGAGCTGGGCAGTGTTTCCTTCTGTTATGCAAAAGGTTGCGATGAGTTAGAACTGAGTCAATGGCACCACAATTGATGCAACCACTGCATCAATCCAGCTCGCTGAAAGTCTTCCTCTTCTTCAGTGATGGTCTACTTGACCCAACGTGATGCCCTTTTCCAGGAACGGTGATCTCCTGAGCTGCGCGAGATGAGTTCTCCACATCCTTGATTCCAACGAGCTCGCTGATGGTCCTTCTCGCAAGACAGATGTGTTGGTTCCTCTGACGGTCTGTAGTACTTTTCATAGCCTTCACTGACCTGACATAATTCAAAAGCCTCAGTTTCCAGCGTCTTCCTTATTCACTGTCCAGCTTTTTCATGAATATGAAGTGAATGAAATCACCTTGGCTTAGGTCAGATAAAGAGGAAGGCCCTTGAGGAGGTGGATTGATACTATGGCTGCAACAATGGACTGAAGCACAGGAACAATTGTGACGATGGCTCAGCACATGGCAGTGTTTCATTCTTTAGAACATAAGGTTGCTATGGGTCACAACCAAGAAGATGGCACCTAACAGCAGCAACATCCCACATTGCTAGTAGCCTTCCTCTAATCCTGATGCCACATTCTTCTTCACATATTCCAGTTTCTCTATTTGCTGAGCATACACATGAGCATACACATGAGCATGAATAAATATGCTGAAAGCATGCAACCCTGACACACACCTTTCCTGGATTATTCTTTTGTGGTGTTTGTACCACTGCCTCTTGGTCCGTGTACAGGCTCCACAGGAGCACGAGGAAGTGTTCTGGAATTCCTATGTTTGCCATAGTTTGTTAGGCTACATGAAGGGTCAATAAGGCACAAGTAGCCATCTTTTGGTATTCTCTCCTCTCAGTCAAGATCCACTAGACTTCAACAGTGATAGCCCTCATGCCACGTTCTCTTCTGATTCTGGCTTGAACTTCTGGCAGCTCATTGTCAAGGCACTGCTAAAGTCATGTTTTAAAATATCTTCAGCAAAATTTTACTTGTGTATGACATTATTGATCTATGTTTATGATCCCTGCACTTTGTAGGGTTTCAAGTTGGTTGCCTAGGTAGCTATCTTCCAAATTCCTTAATGCTAATCAGCTTGGTTGAAATCTTTTGATTGATATTTCTTCTTATTTTTTGCTAAAGTTGTAGCTTGAACTTCTTCCTCAATGCCATCTTTTTTTTAAATGATATACTACCTCTTACAATTATTGACTGTAGAATGATTAGTTTGGGAAGGATGACTGTGTATTTCATCTTCATTTAATACTTCTAGAATCCTCAATATTTGCCAGTGGGATACTTCACTGTCAAGATTCTAGGCTTGACTTTTGTCATCATTTATCTTGCTTGATTTATGCTGAGCATGCTCTTTCTTTAGAATTTCTAACTCCAAGTCTTCACACATTTCATCATAATACTCTACACTGTCTAGAGATGCCCTTTGAATATTTCTGTTCAGCTCCTTTGCTACATCATTTCTTGCGATTGCTTTAGCAACGGTCCATTTAAGAGCAAATGTTAGAGTTTCTTTTGCATCCAAGTTGCTCTTTTATTTTCCTTTCTTGTCTCTTTAGGAATCTTTTGCTTTCCTCATGTCTGGTGTTCTTGATGTCATTTCACAACTTATCAAGTGTTCCATGCGTCAATTCTGTTCTTGAAATCAGGAGGGTATATACAAGGTTTTATTGTGGACTTGTGTGTTCTGTCTCAAACAATAAGTAGTTTTCAGCTTCCTCCCCTCACCACTTTTAGCTAGATTCCATAATACATTGCATTGACCACACAAGTCACAGATAATGTTCAAGAATAAGGGGTGTGTTAAGGAATTTATGTGGATAAATGATCAGAATACAGTTGTTCAGTCATGCATGTTACAAAGTGCTTCATCTTCATTTGATGCTTCATTTAATGCCTAAAGGACACACCGCTCCACTGTTAGCCTCAGCCCAAAGGCACTCTGCAGGGCAGTGAAACTGGTCCCCTGATTGAAGTGCCCAGAAACACACACCCTGTAAGTTATAGTCTGAAGGCAGTCAGGTCCAACTCCATGGGCCAGCAAACCCAGATCTCCTAATTAAATGCCCACAGGCACCCCACTCTACAAGCCAGACTCCTGCAGCAAAGCACTCATCTACACCTGCTCTATGGGCTGGGCCGTGCAGCATTCTGTTTCCTGCTCTGGCCCCTGAATTTGCTGCTTCTGCCCCTCTGCCACTCCTCAGATATTCCAGTTGTCTTCTGGATCAAGGAGATTCACTGCACAGGAATCTCGAGGTACAGAGGACTTATGCCACTCCTGACGCTAACTGGTGGTAGGATTCTGATATACCTCCTTCATGCTTTCCAGAGGACTCATTTTATACCCAGCAGGAGGCCAATCACAATGGATTCTGTTCATGATTACTCACAGGTGAATGCTATCAGTGTCTTCTCCCTTCTTCTTGCCCAGACCCAGGTAAGAAAAGGTCATTTGGTGGGAGTTACAGTGACTTTGGCTAGCCGAGCTACATTAAACAATTCAGTGCTGCTGAAAATGGTTTACTTCAGCTTCAATCTGAACATACATGTGAGCAATTGATGATCTGTTCTACAATCAACCCCTGGCCTTGTTTGATCTAAAGAATGTGACCCAAGAGAATGCAAATCTTATCAAACAATATCATTAATACGAAAAGTAAATAAAATTTTGCTGAAGATGTTTCAACTCTATATAGACTGACAGCTGCCAGAAAGTGAAGCTGGATTCCAAAGAGGACGTGATACAGGGGATGTTACTGCTGACTTCAATTAGAGCTTGCATGACATCAGAGAATATCATCAAGATGCCTACTTGTGTTTTATCAACTATGCAGAAACATTCATCTGTATGGATCATAACAAATTATAGTTAACATTGGAAAGAACAGGAATTCCACAGCACATAATGATGCACCCAGACAAACAGGGAGTCATTCCAAAAGAACAAGGAGATGCTTCATGAATTAAAATCAGGAAAGCTGTTTATCAGGGTTCTATAGTTTCAGTATACTTATTTAATCTGTATACTGAGTGAGTTAATCTGGGTAGACTAGAGGAAAAAAATCATAGACACTCATATTTTATGAGAGAGTTTTATATAAAGGGTAAGTGTACATTAAGAAAGCAGCATCCTAACCCAGTCTGTTCCAAGCCCATAAGTCTGACATTAGCCCATATGTCTGACACTGATCTAAAAAGTCCTCCTCAATCTCACAAAACACACACAATGATACTGACTGCAGGAGGAAAGGTGAATCAGTGAGCATGTAACATCTCAGTGCTGGCAGGGGTCTGCACGTGACTTCCCAGCACCCAGGGCTGCATCAGGGTAGGTCCATGTGGTTTCTCCTCAGGGATGTCTCACAGAAAGTGAGCCTGGCCAGCTGAAGCAGGGAACTGACTAAGGCAGCTGCAAACTAGTCCGACCAGCAGAGAAAAAGAAACAAGAAAGGTGAGGCTTGCCAAGCCATTTATCTCTCTGCCCTTCAATTAATCCGACATGTGTTCATCAGCCAGGTTGGCACAAGGAGAAGATTTGTTCACAGGGTGTGGTATGTAGATAACAAAGCCTTGCTTGCTGAAAGTGAAAAAGAACTGGGCGACTTTCTATCATTTTAGAATGTAGCATATGATCAGGAACCTAAGGTGCTGAAGGATAAAGTTCAAGCTGCACTGAAAGCATTTGTCTGTCAGTTGTGGTACTTCTGTGTTGCTGTAATGCTGGAAGCTATGTCACTAGTATTCAAAGCTCAGCAGCCTCACGCAAAGTGAGGTTTCAGCAGAGCTTCCAGACTAAGAACAGGCAATAAAGAAGGACTCATCTGTCAACATGGGAGGAAGAGGTCACTAAAAACGAACGAATGTGTAGCTTGGAAGCACTTTCATCTAGGGAACACCTAAACAAAGGAAGCAGAACATGGTCAGAGGTACAGTTGGCATGCAGGCCCTTTGGGTCCAAGAGCATGAGAAATATGACAGGAGAGGAATTGATTTCTTGGGAGAGTCGGGGAGTCAACCGTGGTGATGAGAGTTCCGTAAAGCCTGTGGGAGTGGAGCCTTGGGTATTTTGATTTATTGATCAGTCAAAACAAGATAGAGAGAAACAGCTGCAAAAATCTTCTAATGATTAGAGCTTGGAATGTGAAGAGTATGAATTTAGGAAAATGGGAAGTAGTCAAAAATTAAATGGAATGCATGGATATCAATAACGTAGGCATTATTGAGCTGAAATGGACTAGTATTGACCATTTTGAGTCAGGAAATTATATGATTTGCAGTGCAGGGAATAACAAAATCGAGAGGCATGGCATGGCATTCATTGTCAGGAAGGATCTTGCTAAATCCATCATGAAGTTCAATGCTCTCTGTGGTTATATTACATCTATCTGCCTTCAAGGAAATTCAATTAATGAAATTATTGTTCAGCTTTATGTACCAACCTCAAAAGTAGGTGATGAAGTGAATTCCACCAATGATATCAGTCAAAAATTAATCAAACATGCGATCAAGGTACGTTAATAGTTATTGGTGATTGGAAAACAAAGATGGAAACAAAGAGAAATAGACTTTAGCTGGAAAAATATGACTTGGTAATAGAAATGTGGCTGGATATTGTGTAATAGAATTCTGAAAAACTCATAACTTGTTCATAGCAAATTACATTTTTAGAAACTCAAAGGGAAGCTATACTCAGGAAATATTCCAGATGAAATACGTAAAATCAAATTGCCTACATATGTGGGACGGCACAATGGAGAAGCTCAATATTAGCAGATAAAACCAGACCAGGTTCTGACTGTGGAACAGGCCATCAATTGCTCATATGTAAGTTCACGATAAAGCTGAAGAAAATTCAAACAAGTCCACTAGAGTCAAAATACAACCATGAATCCATCCCATTGCATTTGGAGAACCTCTCAAGAATAGATTTGATGCATTGAAAACTGGTGATAGCAGACCTAATAAACTGTGGGGGTGGGAGGACATTAAGAACATTATCAATGAAGAAAGCAAAAGATCATTAAAAAGACAGGAAATAAAAGATCAAGGTGGATGTCAGAAGAGACTCTGAAAATTGCTTTTATTATAGAGTAGCTAAAGTAAGTGGAAGAAAGGATGAAGTCAAGGAGCTGAAGAGAACATTTCAAAGGGCAGCCTGAGAAGGCAGAGCCAAATATTGTAATGAAATGTGCAAGGACCTGCAATGAGTAAACCAAAAGAAAAGAACATGCTCAGCAGATCTGAAACAGAAAGTACTCAAGAAAAAAATCCAAGCCTCAAATTGCAATTTTGAGAGATTCTATAGGCAAAATATTGAATGATGCAGGAAGCATCAAGAGAAGATGGAAAGAAGATACAGAATCATTGTGCCAGAAAGAACTAGTTGACAGCCCACCATTTCAGGAGGTAGCATATGAGCAAGAACCAATGGTGTTGGAAGGAAGAAGTTCAAACTAAATGCATTAGCCATAAACAAGGCTCCAGGAATTGACTGAATACCCATTGGAATATTTCATAAAGCTAAAGAAGCATTCGCTCATCTATGCCCGGAAGTTTGCAAAACAGTTACTGGACCACTTGATGGGAAGAAAGGGACTCAACATAATGTTCAAACTATAGAACTATACCATTGATATTGAGCTCGACTAAATTTTTACTTAAGATCATCCAACAATGGTTGCAGTAACACAGTGACAGGGACCTGCCAGAGGATCAGGAAAGATTCAGAAGAAAATGTGGAACAAGGGATATCATTGTTGACATCAGATGGATCTTGGCTCAAAGCAAAGAATACCAGAAAGATGTTTACTTGTGCTTCATTGACTATGCCAAGGAATTCAACGGCATGAGTTCCGTATGGACCATAATATATGGTAGATAACTTTGAGAAGAATGGGAATCCCAGTTCACTTCATTGTGCTCATTTAAAACTTGTACGTGGATCAAGAGGCAGTTGTGCAAAAAGAACAAGATACTGATCAGGAAGGGTGTCTGTCAGATTTGTATCCTCTCATCACACTTTCTCAATCAATATGTGGAGCAAACCATCAGAGAAGCTGGATTATATGAAGAAAAATATGGCATCAGAATTGGAAGAAGACTTATTAACCACCTTTGATATGTAATTCACACAAACTTGTTTTTTGAATGTGAGGAGGAATTGAAGAACCTGCTGATAAAGATCAAGAATTTTAGACATCAGTATGGATTACAACTCAATGTAGGGAGACCAAAGTCCTCACAATTATTGGACCAATAGAGATTTCTCCATCATAAGAAATGGTGGAAAGGTTGAAGTTGTCAGGGATTTTGTCTTGCTTGGATCCACAATCAATGCTCATGGAAGCAGCAGTCAAGAGATCAAAAGGTATATTGCATTAGGTACATCTTCTGCACAAGACCTCTTTAGAGTACTGAAAAGGAAGGATGTTACTTTTAGGACTAAGGTGCATCTGATCCAACCCATGGTATTCTCCATTGCATCACTTGCATGTGAATTTGGACATTGAATAAGGACTACCATAGAAGAATTGATGCATTTTAATTGTGGTGCTGGAGAAGAATATTGAAAGTACCATGTACTGCTAAAAGGACAACCATATCTGTATTGGAAGAAGTAAGGCCAGAGTGGTCCTTAGAGACAAGGATGCAAGACTTTGTCTTACATACATGGACATATTGCTATGGGAGACCAGTTCCATGAGAAGTACATCATGTTTGGCAAAGTGGAAGGGCAGTGAAAAAGAGGAAGGCCCTCAACAAGATGGATTGACACAGTGGCTGCATCAATGGACTTAGACTTAAGAACAATTGTGAGGATCATGCAGGATTCCTTTGTTGTGCATAGGGTCACGATAGGTCAAAACCGTCTCAGTGGTACCTAACAACAACAACTGGGATGTTTCAGCAAAGTGATAAAGCACTTCACACAGTCACTCATTGCCTTAGCCTCCGTTCTCTAGCGAAGCAAAATCTGGCGTGCTTACCTATGCATATATACAGAGAGGTTTCCTTCAAGGAAATGGCTCAGTCCATTGGAGAGGCTAGAAAGTGCCAATTACAATGGTCAGCTGTCAGGCTAGAGGCCTCAAACTGCAGATGTTTCTGGCCAATAAATCAGAAATTGACAAGGAAGATAGCAGGATGCTGATTATTCCCAGAAGAGGCCAGCAATATGGGAAGCTACAGGCTCAAGGCCAAAGAACCAGAGATCAAATGACAAGTCAAATGCAGGATCCAGGACCAGGAAAAGCTAGCAATCTTTGCTTGAACTCTTTCACATATTGGAAATAGGCCATCGCCTTGAGGAAACTCCCTTTCAAAATTTTAGTTGCTCATAGCAAGTCTCATTATAGAAGTGATTACATATAATAATAATTTATAAATTATCAAGGATTCATAGGGGAGAGGGGAGAGAGGAGGGAGGGGAAAATGAGGAGCTGATACCAAGGGCTCAAGTAGAAAGCAAATGTTTTAAGAATGATGATGGCAACATATGTACAAATGTGCTTGCCACAATGGTTGGAGGTATGGATTGTGATAAGAGTTGTAGGATCCCCAATAAAATGATTTTTTTTAAAAGAATTACATATTGTTTTGTGATTAAAAAAAGAAGTGATTACATTATAATGGATCTCCTAATGGGGTTTCACTTCATATTTTCTATCTAAACTATTGATAATCCAGGCTCAGCCAAGATAGCATACAACCTTAACTATCACACACGTCTCCTCTATACCAAGAAATTTGAAAGACATCTATGTGGTCAACCAACTGGAAGAAATCTTCGTTCGTGTCCATTCCAAAGAAAAGGGACTCCATACAATGCATAAATTATCAAACCATACCATTAACACAATAAGAAGGTGAAATTTTGTTGAAGGAAATTCAAAACCAATTGTAATATTACATCAACTGACAGGTGTTAGAAAGTTAAGCCCAATTCAGAAGATTTTTAACAAGGGATCTTATTGCTGACTTAATATTAATCTTGGCTAAAATCAAAGAATATCATAAAGATGATAATTTTTATCGACTATGCAAAAGCACAGAGCTGTGTGGATCATAAAAAACTATGTATAACATTGTAAAGAATAAGAATTCCAGAATACTTAATTTTGCTCATGTGCAACCTATCCATAGACCAAGAAGTTTGAACACAACAAGCAGATTCTACGTGATTTAAAATCAGAAAAAATATGCATCAGGTTTGAATTCTTTCACCATAGTTATTCTTTGTCCATGTGGAGCAAGTAATCAGATAGTGAACTATATGAAAAAGAATATGATAGCAGGTTTGGAAGAAGACTCATCAATAACTTATGGAATGCAGATGATCCAACACTGCTTGCTAAAAAATGAAGAGGACTTGGACCACCTGCTGATGAAAATTTAAAAATACAGCCTTCATTATAGATTACCAATCATTGTTTAAAAAATCCTCATAACTGGACCAATCAACAATAGCATGGTAAACACAGAAAGATTGAAGTTGTCAAATAATTCATTTTGTGTGGATCCACAATCAACACTTGTGGAAGTAGAAAAGAAAAACTAGTGTATAACATTGGGCAAATCTACTACATAAGACCTCTTCAAAGTGTTAAGAGTAACTTTGAGGACTAAGGTGTGCCTGCCCTGAAGGTATTTTTAATTGTCTCATATGTAGGTGTAAACTGATACTAAATAAAGAAGACCTTAGCAGAATCAATGCAATTGAATTATAGTGTTTATGAAGAAGACTGAAAGGACCATGGACGGTCAGAAGAACTAATGAATCTGTCTTGGAAGGAGTACAGCCAGAATTCTCCTTGGAATTGGAAAAGGATGGTCGACAATGTAAAGGGTCACCAAAAGTGAGGACAACCCTCAACAAGGTGGATTGAGTCAGTGGCTGCAATAGTGGGCATAAACATACAACCAATTGTGAAGGTGGCTCAAGGCTGGGTCATGTTTTGTTCTGTTGTCTAGGGGTCAGAACCAACTCAGTTACACCTAACAATAAGCAAACATACTATTATGGACATTGGAGATAGTGAATCACACACTAAAATGCAGTGGTAAAAAAAGAGTAATAATTTCCTGCCGTTTGGTGCGACATACTAGTAAGGAGAAAGAGAAAATAATATGTCAAGGGTTGAGAAGCATGCTGCAGAATGAAAGCAGAGAGTGATAGAATGAGAATGAATCTAGAAGGAAGTGGGCAAAACAGGCCCCTCTGATATGGAAACATTTAAGCAAACCCCGACATTTGAGATGACATTGTATTTGGCTCTAAATAGATGTATAGAAAACAACCAGAAAAGGAGGTGGGGGAAGAAACTGCCAGACATAGACAATACGGAGTTCAAAAACTTATAAACATAAAAGAGTTTGGGGAAATCAGTTGTTTTAAGCATGTTTATCACAGGAGAGGTAACCCCCACCCCCACCACCACCACCAAAAAAAAGTGGGGGAAAAGCCCCTCTGGGTGGAGCTTTTGTAGTATTTTCCCCACTAGGCATGTATCCAGCAACCTGCTCTGAGTTAGTGCACCCAGTGGCGTTGCCAGGGAAGGTTATCCATTGATGACAAACCTCATCCTGGACGTCTGTCAACTTCCCAAACAGATGAAAATGTCAACTTATAGTGCATTTGGAGTTCTTTCTACCAGGTCAGACTTTCTATTTAGAGGTTCTGAGAAGATTGTGTAACAGTGTGTGACCAAAAACACCTGATTTGTGTCAGGTGGTTTTGCCTGGTTTTGCCACCAGGACAATACAAGCAGCCATCTCAGCATGCCAGTTTTTGTCAAAAACAAACAAACAAACCCCAGTACGCCTCTCTTCCCCCAAGCACCTTACTCACCTGACTCACTCCGTGTTACTCCTTTGTGTTTCTGTGAATGCAGAAGGACACGACAGGACAGCAAGTTGATGCGGTGAAGAAGAAAAAAACGAGGGCGGTGCTGTCAGCTATTCAAACACGTGAGTTTTAAAAATGTTTCCAAGAACGGCAGGGTATATTTGACAAATGTATTAAGTGTGCTTTGAAGGTGATATGGTTGTTTCATAAAAAAAAAACTAAACTAAAATACATAGCTTTGGACGGGAAAAACTGTTTTAGGGGGGGATTACCCCTTCATATATAAAATGTCTTTAGGGAAATCACACTTCCATTCTTAGTCCATGTTTTTCCATGTAGAAACAAAGCATATATGCTGGGTCTGACTAGTTAAAGTAACCAGTTTTCCAAGAGTGACTGTTTCAGTGATTTGTAACTCAAATTGGTCCAATCATCATGAATACCTAGATTTTTTTGTCAACAGGAAAATGGTGTTCTCCTTTCCCCACTCAAATTGACCATAATACATATGACACGAGCCTGTGCCTTTTGTAAACCATCATACAAGCCACATATAAAAATAACGCAACACAGAGTGGAATCAAATACAAAGAGAAAGTGGGGAAAAAATTAAAAAAGAGAAAGTGAAGTTCGATCTTCTGTTTTGAGCTCTTAGGGAAAAGCTTGTCTGAAGCTAAATTTAAACCAAACTATTGCTGTTGAGTATATTCTACCTGATGGTATCCTTATAGCACGGAGTAGGATTGTTTCATGGGATTTCCAATGCTGAAAATCTTTCCTGCAGCAGACTGCCACATCTGTCTCTCATAGAGTGGATGGCGGATTCAAACAACCAACTGTGGTTAGCATATGAACGCCTAACCCCTGCACCACCAAGGTTTTGAAGATTTTGAAGCTTATCCAGTTATTTTTATGTTATTTGAGTCAATACATTTCTCTTTTTGACAATTGAACTTCCTATTCTATCACTTGCCACTTAAAGAGTTCAGATCTAACACACATACTATTTAATTGTCATAATCCTTTAGAAAGTAGATTGACTGTCTCACAAAGATTTTCAGGAAAATTTCATTCTTGCCATTTAAAGAAATAAAGTAAGACTATAGAGGCACTGAGAAATGGAGAAAGTGGAGGTGGTAATTTAGAAAGTATAAGGAAAAATGATGTGTGTTGAGGATGCTCATCCTCAGAAATCTGGAGAAAGCATTTTCTCTACATTTCATACTGTTAAAAACCCATAAATCTTTGGGAAAATTGAAACCCTCATCCAGTGCTGGTGGGAATGCCAGAGTAAAGCAGTAATTCAAAAAGTTATACACAAATTTATCATCTGGTTCAGAGATAACTTTACTTGGTGTATACCAATAGACTTGAAATCAATGAAACAAACAGACACATGTAAGGTTGTTAAAGTAACAACAAATAAGTGGGTAAACCAAATGTGGTATATACTTAAAAGGGGTTTCAAAAAATCCATGGAAATACTAAATTAGAAGATAATGAAATTTTTCCACAAACATTTTTCCTTTGTTTCAAACCATTTAATTAAGACCAAATCCAGACATCAAACCATTCAATAGTTCAGTTATATCAAGCAGTGTTAGAAAACATTTCCTTCTTTCTTGTACTCCTTAGTATTAGATTCCCATCGCCTCCCACCTCCCCCACCAGACTCCCTAGAACCTTTATTTCACTTATTGTCTCCATAGAATCACACATCCTAGGTTTCATCTACTGGAAAATATAGAAAAATACAAAACAGAGATCAAGAAGGCTACCAACGATAACAAAATACGAAAGAGATAAACCCCAATTTGGGACAAAAAACCAAAAACATTAAACAGATCAAGCTCAAAGTGTATCAAAAGACAGATCAAATGACAAGCTTTTAACCATTCAAGTCAGATGTAACCTTTTAACCTGTTATAATCATCTGTACAATATGCTCTGTCTGATAACCAGGTTATTCTCATCCCTCAAGTATGCATGTGATACCAATGATATTCTATAATTTGAGCATTCTATGGGGCAACTTTGTTTGGAATACAGATCTCTTCCCATCAGTTGGCCAAGTCGCCCTCTTCTGGATTTCCTGGCATAGACAGGTGAGTCGTTCCCGTGCCTTATTAGCTTGTTGACACATTTCAATTGGTATGCCATCGATTCCTGGAACCTTGTTCTTAGCAAATGTTTTCAGTGCAGTTTGAACTTCTTGCCCATATGCTACCTCCTGAAATGGTATAATATTGACTCGTTCTTTTTGGCAAAGTGACTCTGTATTATTTGCCAACTAAGAACAGGCAAAGAAAAAGGGCTCAGCTCCCCACTTTAGAGGAAGGCACCTCTGAAACCTTGGAAACCTTGAAAGCTTGGAAACATTGTCAAGTACTGAAGGCCTAATGAACGGAAGCAGAAGTTTGAGGGAAATAGTGCCAGAGAGTCCCTCTTGGATTGGAGGGCACTTAAAAGAGGACTTAAGAGAAACTGATCTCTTGGAGTGGCATCCACCATGGTGACATGAGTTGAGTAAAGCCTTCAGGGCCTTCATTTGCCGATGGGGCATGATTCAAGATGAAGAGAAACAGCTACAAAAATCTGCTAGTGATCACAATTTAGAATGTGTGAAGTATGAATCCAGGAAAAGTGGAAGTGATCAAAAATGAAATGGAACATGTGAAGATCAATATCCTAAGGCTGAGTGCTGAAAAGAACTGGCATTGGTCATGTTGAATTAGAAAATCATAGGACTAACACAATAAAAAGGAAATACGTGGTATTCACTGTCAAAAAGGACATTCCAAAATCAATTATTAACTCCAATGCTGTCTGTGATAGGATTATATCTATCCAATGTCATGGAAATCCAATCAATACAGTATTCATATTTATGCATCTACCATAAAAGTAGTGATGAAGAATTTGAAGAACTTGACCACTGACCTCAGTCAGAAATTGATCAAACATGCAATCAAGATGCATTGATCATTTTTAGTGATTGGAACGCAAAAGTTAAAAACAAAGAGAAAGGGACAGTAGTTGGAAAATATACAGTTGGTGATAGCAAGGAAGCTGGATATCACATAATAGCATTTTGCAAAACCAACGTCTTGTTCATAGCATGTTATCTCTTTGCAACAATACAAAAGGCCATTCTTCATATGGACTTCTCCAGATGGAATACACAGAAACCTAATTGACTACATCTGTGGGAAGAGAGTACAACGAAGCTCAATATCAACATCTAAAATCAGGCAAAGGAACAGACCATTAGTTGTTCATATGTAAGTTAAAGATAAAACTGGAGAAAGATAAAGTGAGTACACCAGAGCCTAAATACAAACTTGAGTCCACCCCACGTGAACCTGAAGAACATCTCAAGAACAGATTGGACACATTGAACACTAATGACCGGAGACCTGCTGAGCTGTGGGTGGACTTCAAGAATACCATCTATTGGGGAAAGCAAAAGGTCATTGAAAAGACAGGAAAGAAAAAAATATCAAAATGGAAGTCAGAAGAAACTCTGAAACTTGCTCTTAATCATAGAATAGCTAAAGCAAATGGAAGAAATGAAGCCAAAGAGCTGAACAGAAAATTTCAAAGGGCAACTCAAGAAGACAAAACCAAATATTATAATGAACTATGAAAAGGCCTAGAATTACTAGAACAAAGGGGAAAACACGCTCAGCATAACTTGCACTGAAAGAACTCAGAAAAAAAATCAAGCTGCAGTTGGATATTGAAAGATTCTATCTGCAAAATATTGAATGATGCAGGAAGCATCAAAAGAAGGTGGAAATAGCACACATCTACTTATAACCAGTTGTTAAAGCATTTGGCTAATGCTATCAGTACCGTTGGAACATCTTTCTTTTCTACCATTGGTTGTTGCTCATATGCTACCTTCGTAGTTCTTTTTGGTCTCTGTATTCTTTCCTTCTTCTTTTGATGGTTAGTACCTCATTCACTATTTGGCCCAAAGAATCCTTCAATGTTGCAACTCAAGGCTTGGCTGTTTTCTTGAGCTGTTTCAGTTTAAGATGAGCCACGTGTGTTCTCCTTTTTGGTTTCCTAAGTCTAGGTCTTTATACATATATGTCATAATAGTTTACGTTGTATTCTTGAGATGTCTTTGAAATTTTCTATTCAGCCCTTTAACTTCATCCTTTCTCCCATGTGACTTAACTACTCTACAATCAAGGACAAGTTCCAGAGCCTCTTCTGACACCTACTTTGAATTTTTTTTCTTTATTGAACCTTAGTGACCTTTTACTTCCTTCATATATGATTTTCTTGATATCCTCCCACAGGTCATCAGATCCTCTCTCATTAGTGATTAATGCCTCAAATCTGGTCTTGGAAAGGGCAAGAAGCTTGTATGGGATATTCTCGTGATTGTATTGTGGCTCTCACGGACTTGTTTTCTTCAGCTTCCACCTGAACCTACATATGAACAATTGGTGGCCTATTCCAGTCAGCCCCTGACTTCATTTTTGTTGCTAATATTGAGTTCTTTGTCTGCTCTACCCACAGATGTAGTCGATTTGATTTATCTGTATTCCATCTGGTAAAATCAATGTGTAAAATCACCTCTTGTGTTGTTTAAAAAGGAACTTGCTATGAACAAGCTGCCTTTTCCAAAATTCTATCATAGCTTAAGCTTCATTTCTATCACCATGGCCATATTTACAACTATTGATCCTCTTTGTTTCCAACTTGTGCATTTCAATGATAAATTGATCAATTGCATACTAATATATTGGTAGAATTCTTCAAATTCTGTATCACTAACTTTAGTAGTTATTTTAATAATAATTGTATTGATTGAGTTTTCTTAAAGGTAGATAGATATGACCCTATCACAGACAGCATTGTACTTCAAGATAGATCTTGAAATATCCTTTTTGACAATGAATGCAATGCTATTCCACTTCATTGTATCATTTCTAGCATAGTAAACCGTTCAATTTTCTGATTCAAAATGGCCAATGTCAGTCTATTTCAGCTCACTAATGCCTAGTATATCAATCTTTATACATCAAATTCACTTTGATCACTTCCAATTTTCTTCATGCATTTTAATTTCTAATTATGAATTGTCATTTGCAGCATTTCTTTTCTTGTTGAATCATGAAGGCCCTGAAGGGTTCACTTCAGTAGGCTTGAATCCATCTTTAAAATATGACCATTTGGGCTTTTGGAAGGCAGCTCTTCTTCCGTCATATTTTGAGTACCTTCTGCAATGAAGGGGTCATTTTCCAGTACATCTACAACAGTGTTCTACTTCTATTCAGTAGACATTCAGGAATTGACAATATTTCAAAGCCATCCGTAGTGTTGTCAGTGGCTAATTCCTCTGTTCTTTCTTCGTAGTCTGTTCTTAATCTAGAAGTTCTGCTGAAACCTGTTCTCTTTAGGGAACTATGCTGGTGCTTGAAATACCAGTGACATAACCTTAAGCATTACAGCACCACGCAAGCCAGCCACCACTGGAAGACAAACTCAAAGTTATGTGGTGCCTTACACATCCAATATTATTTAATTATCACAAAAAAACGTGACAAGTCTTTTCTCTATAGATGCTCAAGAGTACCAGCTGTTTTATCCCCCTCACTCTTATTCCTTTGATTATTCCACAAGGGTCTTACATCCACAAAAGCACTTTCTATTGTTGACTGATTTCTTTATAAAAGATAGTCATATTTTATATCTCAAACCTATTCCTGTATCTTTCCTCATGATTCCAGGAAAGCCCAATGTCTCCAGCAGCCCAGACAGCTGGCCACTTTATTTTCATGTGGTTGTGTTAGGTACAGTCAAGTCCGTTCCCTGTGCACAAAAGAATGAAGCC
>NW_022111369.1:82523983-82532625 GCF_000313985.2 Echinops telfairi | reverse complement strand
TCTGGCGGTCATACAGGTGGGCTAAAACAAAGAAAAATAATGTTAAGAATATCTAATTCCTTTAACATCCAGTTTCTTCCAGATCCTTTTACCATTTGAAGAAAGTATAATGTCTTCACTGTTTTAATGTGTTGAATTAAAGCAACTATTCTAAAGATAATATGCCTTATGACTTTTTTTTTCACTGAACCAGATGAAGAGCTCTCCTGAGAAGCCTCACTTTGAAGGTACAAGGACAATAATTAAACAATTAGTAAATAGTTGTGTTTTCCTATTAATGATGAGATGTATGCAAAGGCGTGACCTCTGCCTGGCCAAGTGACTGAAAGTTCTACGGAGAAAAGGTGTTCGTGCAGAGACCCTCAGCAGAGGACTGTGGGCTATTTTAACAGGAAAGCAGCAGCTATTCCGACAGAGACCTAGAGTCACACAGTACTGTTCCTTAAAGACCTTCCTAATAGTATTTGACATCTTCTTCGCCCAGCCCATCAGGAACCACAGGTCAGTAACGGCATCTTCTGTCTTCTTCAGGCCCCGAGTTTAAGCTCATCGTGTCTGCTTCGTTTACTGACTCAGGTTCAGGTGTTACTAATGATTGTTCATGTGACTCACTAACTCAGGTGTAGCCCCTGAGCACCTTCAATCGCACCACAAAGCTCTCAGGTGAAAATCCAGGAAGGATTTCTTTTAGAAGACTGGAAAAACAGTTGGAAAAGATTGGTATTTTCTAAGTAACACAGTAGAACCCTGTTCCTTGACCACAACAGTACTTGACACAAAGCGTGGAGAAAATTTTGCATCAGAGCTCGACCAAAACATCGGAACCTGCCGGACACACGTGATTTTTGGAAACAAAAGCAGTTCGTTTAGGTTTCAGTCACTCGGCGTTAGCTGGCGTTGCTAGTACGTGTTGTTTAAACCTTTTGTTGCTGTCTCCAAGAGTTTTGCTGTAATTTTCTTAGGTTTTCTGCTGTTTGTACTGTTTTCAGAAAAAAAAAAAACATGGGTCCTAAGCAAAGATTTTTTGAAAAGAATCATCTTGATAAGGAACTGGTTAACTGTTATCAATATTGTTGATGATAATTTAGTAAACCCTTTTAGAAAACAGTTAATGAAACCCCAACAGCAGACCGCATTAGACAAATATTTTTGTTAGAGAAAGCCAGCCAGATCCTAGTAAAAAAAGGCAAAGAAGGGAAAGAAAAACTCTTGAAAAGCAGCTACCAGTTGATTTTATGGAAAGGGATTCACCTTCCAAACAATGACTCTCTCTCCATCCCTCCTCTCCGCATCCGTGTCCACAGATCCAGATCCTCATCAGTCTCAAGGTAGGGCCAGACTGTAGTTGTTAACTTTTAATGTTGTATTTATTTTTTATATTTTATTTATACTTATTTAAATTATATTCTTTACCTCGAAACTTATTTAATTTGAAATTTCTGTGTAATGTTTTGTATCAAAAGGCAAGGCTAGGGTAAAAACTTGGTGGTCAAGAAGGGATTAATCCATTTTCAGTTATTTCTTATGGGAAAAATGGATTCTTAACTGCATAACATCTCAGTGGTCCTTCTGGAATGGATTAGTGTTGAGGTTTGGGGTTGTATTGTATTTTGAGAAAAATTAAAAAGTATTTTTTAACCTGAAAGCAGGACCATTCAAGCATATAGTCTCTAAAAAGTTATTAATGTTAATGATGTTAATGGACTGATTAATATAGACTTTCTGTTAAACTGTCTCTAATAGGAATATGAGCATAAGGGTTCAAGACATTCTCATCTATATTTGATTAATGTTGACATTTGTGTCCATAGGATTAGTTTCCTGTGGACATTCACCCACCTCTTCAACATTTGATAGCTCAGAGAAATTAGCAACCTTCATCTGAAACGGCAATTGCCCCTTTTATTAAAACAGTTTTCTCTTAAATTGGTGCTGGGATTATTTGCCATCTATACTCAAGTATAAACTGACCCAAATATCAGCCAAGGCACCTAATTTTACCACAAAAACTACATCTAAAAAAAACATGCTAAAAAACTCAGCTTATACACAAATATATACAGTAAGCCAAACAAATGTTTTAGCACTTCAACATGTTGATTTTAACTATACCAGGAAACCAAAATGATGATCTACATGACTAATAATTTATCTAAATAAAATATTATTCCATAACACTATGGAAAACACTTTTAAGTAAGACCAGAAAATAGGAAAATATATTTTCAAGAGAAAATAGCACATCAAATATTCCCTGTAATTCTTGTTTTTCAGAGAATGCTATTATAGCATATTAAAAATTCAGAAACACTATGCTTCAGTCTTGAATAGCCATGTTCATCAACAAACTATCTGACTGTCAAGAATCATATTATATTTTCCCCATAACCCAGGCTTTAATATTTTCTTAATGATTTTCAATGAGGGAAGAAATAGGCATTTAGATCAATCATCTGGAAAACTATGTGTCAGGGAAATATGCTGAAATAACTTTGTGGCATATATGGTTTTACTCAAATTTTCACCTAAAGGTTGTTGGTTTACCCTAACGAGGGACAGGGGGTTTGGGGAGACGCTCCACGAGTCAGAATTGACTGGGTCAGTTAGAAGCTCTGCGTTCCACTGCTATTCGTTATAGTTGTTGATGGCTAATCCCTCAGCAGCCTATTCCTTCTTCCTAGTTTGTTCTTGGTCTGGAAACTCTGCTGAAACTAGCCTATGTAGTTGAAATACAGGTAGTATAACTCCCAGCATCTTCCCAGCACACAAGTCATCGCAGAATGACAAACTGACAAAGAGAGACATTGAAACAGAGGAAGACTCTCACTAAAATGAATTAAACACACTGGCTGCAACAGTGGGCTCATCCGTACAAACTGTGAGGACAATGAAGGATCTGGAATTGTTTCGTTCATTTGAACCTTGGATCACTCCGAGTCAGAATCAACCGATGGCACCTAACAGCAAGGAGGATCCGTGGAAGAAAGATGTGGAGATGGGCTTTAGTCAAAAGTATAGCCTAGACACTCCTTTGTAGCAGTTCTCTGTAACACATGGGGCCGCGTTAGCACATTCTTTGTCCATACTCCAGAACTTGTCATGAACCAAACTTGCTATGCCTATTACATAACCATCTAGCCCCTCAGTCTCAATCTATAAAATCCCAGATTCCCATCTGTCTACACCCCTATTTTTACTATTGTTTTTACAATGGCTCCTTCGAAATCTCAAGTTTCTAGACTCCAGCATTCATCACTTCTCCCAATGTATTCCCCTGCCATCTGCCACAGCTACCTTCAACGTAGCTTCAGAAATGCTGGTAGAAGAAAAGCTGCCTACAGGATAACATCCAAGATCCTTGGCATGCCAGCCAAGATCCTCCAAAGTTTACAGCCTCCTTTTCAATCTGACCCCATCTGTTGTCACCCTACTATCACCCTTAGCACACCAGCTGTTACAAATAGTTCTGTTTGTAGAACCTGGCATACTACGTGCTGCTTTATACAGAGAACCATCCTTGCTGTGCTCAGTCCAAGTGCATGGCCTATAGAAACCGTGAATATGTAGTTTTATAGTACTAAGCTTGAGATTTTTTTATACAGGGGATATGTTTTTGTGATTCCCAAGAGGTGGTTAAGTATTTATTATTAAGCACTAACTGGAGGATATCTATTTTATCTTTGTCCATAATTTTACCTTCTTTGGGATATTTTGTGGAAGATAGATGAAGAAAAAGGCATGAGTAATAGCATTTGATTGACCTTCTCTAGCTTCCAAGACTGATTACACAAGACAGAAAGTCAGAAGTGCCTACACCTTCCATCCCTTTCACCCTGTTCTGACGCTAACCAGTCCTCCCATGCACTCTTACTAATTATATAGTACATTGCAAGGTCCAAGCAGAACTCGTAGACAGTGTTCTCCAACATCAGGTTTATGAAGGCAGTTAACAGTTTACAATTCAGTTGAGAAATCCTCAGGAAACAGTTGTTCAGTGAGGACAGTCTCTTCTCTGCCATGCCCACCAATAGGCCTTTCTTAACCTCAGCCACTTGGCCAAGCCTCTTCCTCACATGGGCAATGCTATGAAGCTCTTTTAGAACTTCCAATAATTGTTCAAAGGGCATACCACTCCACTGTTAACCACAGTCATAAGAAGCCCAGCTCCAACTCTGTGGACCAGCAAACCTAGACCCACCCCCCACCCCCGCCCCCAATTAAGGTCTATAGGCACCTTATTCCAGAAGCCAGCCTCCTGTCCAAAAGCTTTACTTGCTATGTGGGCTGGGAAATGTACTACTCTGCCTCATGCACTGGCTCCTGGAGTTAAAAGTTATAAACTGTGGTGGTGGACTCCATGTTCAGGTGACTCAACGGTGGGGACTCCACTCCAATCTCGGAGAAGCAAGAAGAGGGAAGAGAGCCTTGAGTTTATTCAACAGTGGGTTTCTATATCTCTTGAGGCATGCCAGCCTCTTGTTATTCATGCACATCAAACAAACGGGCAATGCACTAATCTTGAATATTCCAAGCCTTCAACGTGAGTACAAGGCACATGAGAAAAGAGAAACAAACATTCTTTAAGACAAGTGTACTTTATCTGTGCATGAGAGGAGACAAGCATCTGGATATAGCAACTTTGTCTAAACATGTATGGGCTGCAGATGTGCTGTGAAGAAATGTCCTTCCTGGAATATAGTGTATTGAGGCCCTACCCTGATCTCAGGACTGCGGAGGCATGCCTCATGCATGTCAAGTCCTGTGGTCACTAATGCTGGGCGCAGATCACATACACTTCCTGCCAGGTCCTCAGTTTCCCACAACAAACCAGAAATGATGATCTTTCATCATAGTGCTCAGCTGTAAAACCTTTTGAAAAAAAGATATGAGAATATAATATGAACCACAAATATTTGGAAATCATTTGACTGTGTATTTGGAGAACCCAAGAATATAATCTAAAAAAATTGTTTTAAGCAGTAGGAAAACCCCTGTGATAGCTAGCTCCAAAACATATATTTTTTGGTTGTTGTTAAGTGCCTTGAAGTCAGTTCTAACTCATAGCAACACCATGTACAACAGTGCTGGGCCATCCTCACAATTGCTTTTATGTTTGAGCGCATTGTTGCAACCACGGTGTCAATCCATCTTGCTAAGGGGTTTCCTTTTTTTGTTTTTTTGCTGCCCCTCTGCTCCACCAAGCATGGCATCCTTCTCCAGGGACTGCTTCCCTGACAACACGTCCAAAGTACCTGGGGCCAAATATTGTCATACTGTCCTCAAGCGTCACTCAGGTTATACTTCTCCCGTTACAGACTGGTTGGTTCTTTTGCCAGTCCGTGGAACTTTCAATATTCTTTGCCAGTACCACATTTCAAAGGTATCTCTTCATTTTCACTCTTCCTTAGTTAATGTCTAACTTTTACATGTCTGTGAGTCATGTAAAATGATTGCTTGGGTCAGGTGCACCTTAGCCCCTGAAGTAGCAACCTTGCTTTTAAACACTTTGGAGAGGTCCTGTGTAGCAGCAGATTTACCAATGCCATTCGTTGTTTGACCTTTAAACTGTGGCTTCCATGAGCAATGATTGTAGGCTCAAGCAGGAGAAATCCTTGGCAATTTCACACATATCTGCATTGATCGTGATGCTACCTATTGGTCCAATTGTGGGAATTTGTGTCTTCTTTATTCTAAGTTGTAATCCATAATGAGAGCTGCGGGTCTGCATCAGCACTTGCTTCAAGTATATTCCTCACTTTCAGCCATTAAGATTGTTTCATCTGCAGATCACAAGTTATTAATATGTCTTCCTCCAGTCCTGATGACACATATTTTTTATTGCTCATTATATGGATTGAACAAGTAAGGTGAAAAGATGCAACTCCAATGCACATCTTTCCTGATTTTAAACTATGCAGTACTCCCTTGTTCCAGTCCCAGACTACCTCTTGATCCTTTTATAAATTCCACATGGGTACAATGAAGTGTTTCAGAATTTCTGTTCTTTTCAAAGCTACCCATAGTTGGTTGTGGACACAGTCAAATGCCTTGGCATAGTAAATAAAATACAGTTGAACATCTTGTTGTTATTTTCTGCTTCCAGGAAAATTCCATCTGACCTCAGTAATAATATCCCTTATTCCACATCCTCTTTGAATCTGGCCTGAACTTCTGGCAGCACTCTGTCAATGTACTGCTGCCTCCACAGTTGTAAAATTTTAGTAAAATTAAATAGTAAATTTAGTAAACCTCTTGTAAAACACCTTTAGTAAAATTGTACTTGCATGTCATATTAATGATATTGGTCTATAATTTGCACACTCTACTGGGTCACCTTTTCTTTAGAATGGGTACAAATATGTATTTTTTCCA
Source organism: Echinops telfairi (assembly GCF_000313985.2). Taxonomy (NCBI): domain Eukaryota; kingdom Metazoa; phylum Chordata; class Mammalia; order Afrosoricida; family Tenrecidae; genus Echinops; species Echinops telfairi. The sequence continues at coordinate 82,526,253 of NW_022111369.1, read as the reverse complement.
GTCAGTTGGCCAAGTAGCTATTTTCCAATTGCCTGGCATAGACGAATGAGTACTTTCAGTGCTTCATCAGCTTTCTGGAACATTTCAATGGGTATTCTATCAATTCTTGGTGCCTTGTTTTTGATTAATATATTCAGTATAGCCTTCAGGACCATTGGTTCTTGCTCATGTGCTACCTCCTAAAATGTGGGAATGATGACGAGGTTTTTTTTTGGCATAGTGTCTCTATGTATTCTTATCATCTTCATTTGATGCTTCCTGCATCATTTAATATTTTGCCTATAGAATCTTTCAATATAGCAACTCAAGATTTGAATTTCCCTTGAATTCTTTCATTTTAAGTGTGTTATTATATTGGGTATTCTAATTCTAGGTCTTTTCCCATTTTGTTTCAATGTTTTTCTTTGTCTTCTCACACTGCCCTTTGAACTTTTCTGTTGAACTCTTTAATTTCATTATGTCTTCTATTTTCTTTAGCTGCTCTACAATTAAGAGTAAGTTTCAGAATCTCTTCTGACAACCACTTGGATCACTTCTTTCTTTCCTGTCTTTTAAATCAATTTTTGCTTCCTTCATGAATGATTTTTTTTTTTTCCTCCCACAACTCATCAGGACTTCTGTCATTAATTTTCAATACATCAAATCTCTTCTTAAGTGTTCTCAAAATCCTAGGGGGATATACCTAATGTAGTGTTTTGGCTCTAACTATTTATGGCTGTGTGTAACAGATGCAGCAGTCAATGATGTTTATCTGAAGTACAATTAATACTGATTGAATTTTTACAAATTAGATTTAAAAAAATCAATGATCAATTCCTATTGGGTTAAATATAAACCCTAGTGGTTAACCACTCATCTAATACCACCTGAAAACTTAGTGGAAATATGTAAAGGTTTAATTTTATACAAATTATTCTGTCCATGTTTCAAGTCAGTTGAGTAGTTTACTATTATGAAAATGTACTATTCAAAGGGGTGGAGTAAAAAAAACAAACAAATAGAAAGGAGTAGTTTTCATTAGCATTACAGGAGTGCCTACACCTGTTTATGGAATGTGGGATTCATTTTAAAATTGTTTACAATGGATTTATATTTGGTTTAATGATATAATCTTGCTATTATTAAAGTATTCAACTGCATTTCCGGACTGTGTTGCAGTAGATAATTATTGGTTATTTTGAATCTAGAGATTCAGAGGAAAATGTTTAATCATATGCTGAATTGGTCATAATTATGCATTTTAGGAATTGTAATAACATGGATATGGATTTTCATTAAGTCTTAGGTTCAGAAGATAATGGTAGATGTCCACAGGTGGCTGAACATTTGTCTTATTTATATTTCTCTTATTTTACCCTCTAGTGGAATTTTTTTGTTCAAAGACCTCTCTGAGACAGTCTATTATTCATCTGCCTAAATATATGATCCAATTCCCCTAAACCTTGAATTTTAGCTGGGTTTATGGTCAATGGGGAAAAAATACAGTATTTTCCAGAAATTTGATTGTGCTTCAGATGATGACTCATAAGAAAAAATCTTCCATTAGACTCTTTAGAAGAGACTTTATCCTCCATTTTTACTTACCTCCATCCGAGTAACTGGAAAACATATAACAGAGAAATAAGCCTTTGTTTTATTTAAGCCACTGCTATTTTGAATTTACTGTTACTTTAGCTGAATTTAGTTGTAACTAAACCAAAATCAAAGGAGTAAGGACATAAACACGATTAGGCCACCTTGATGTGAAATTCAAACCAAACCAATTTGTGTACTGTATTCTGACTCATGGTGATCCTATGTGTCGCAGAGTAGACCTGCACTCCATTAACATTGCCAGTGGTTCTGATTTTGGAAAGTAGAGTGTCAGAACTTTCTTACAAAGTTCCACAGGTTGATTTGCACCCTAACCCTTTGGTTCAGAGGTGAGCATATGACCTTTTGTACCATCCAGGGGCCCACCCCATGTTAGGTAAGATAAATTACATAAACTCTAATATTAAATCTTGTTAAAAAGAATGTTTGTTTTTCTTGTAATTCCTACTAAGATGGCTTTGATAAAAATGAAATCTTAAATGTTGGGAAGGATGTGGGAAATTGGAAATCTTATCCATTCCTGGTACAACTAAGAAAACTTTGTTGTGGTTCTTAAAAAATTAACTAAAAATCAAACTACTACATAATATAACAATTCCATTCCTAGAACTATATGAAGAAGAACATGCACCAAGACTGGAGGAGGCTTATTAACAATCTTTTTTTTTTTTTTTTTT
>NW_022111369.1:82502963-82523371 GCF_000313985.2 Echinops telfairi | reverse complement strand
CCCCTCTCACCGCTGGTCTTGAAGGAGTCATCTACCCTGGGTTCCCTGGGTTTCAAGTTGCTGCCTGTACAATGTACACAATCTAATACAATCTTGCTTGCTAACAATGAGGAGGACGTGAAGCATTTGCTACTACTCATGAAGGTCTGCAATCTTCAGGGTGGATTACACCTCAATGTAAAAGGGGGGTGAAAATCTTCACAAGCGAACCAGTAAACAATGTCTGGATAAACAAAAACAAGATCAAATTGTCACAGATTTTATCTTACTTGGATCCACAATCAGTGCTAATGGAAGCTGCAGTCAAGAAATCAAAAGATGAGTTTCATTGGACAATCTCGTTAATGTGTTGACGAGCAAATGTGCCACTTTGAAACTAAGGCTGATCAGACTAAGCCATGACATTTTGAATCGCCTCAAAGTAATGTGAAATCTGGACAATGAAATCTGCAGAAGAACTGATACATTTAAGTTACTGTGGTGGGAAGAATATTAGAAGTACCAGGAACTGTTAAAGGAACAAGTAAGTCTGTCTTGGAAGAAGTACAGCAAGTTAGGATGGTGAGACTTCATCTCAAGTATTTTGAACATGTTATTGGGAAAGACCGATCCTTAGAACAGGACATAGACTAACAAAAGTCAAGTTCAACAGGTCCTTGATGAGATGGATCGACTGCAACAACGGGTTCAAACACAACAGTGATTGTGAGGATGGCATAGTGCCAGACAGTGCCATAGGGTTTTCTAGCTACAGGTCTTTGCACATTTCATCATAATACTTGATCCATTTTGGTCATTTCTTTTCTTCCTATCTTTTTAATTACCTTTTGTTTCCTTCATCCACGATACACTTGCTTATATCCCACAACTCATCGGGTCTGATTCTGATGATACTGAGCTTTTTCATCTCCTGCACAGATAGAAAGGAATTAATTTGAAAAGTAATCAAAAGGATTACTTTTGCTTTTTTAAAATCATTTTATTGGGGGCTCTTACAGCTCTTATAGCATTCCATACATCAATTGCATCAAGCATATTTGTACATAGGTTGCCATCATCATTTTCAAAACATTTTCTTTCTACTTGAGCCCTTAGTATAAGCTCCTCTTTCTTTGTTGTTTTTACCTCCCTCCTCCACTGTTCCATTAATCCTTGAAACCTTGATAAATACTTGATCAATTATATATTGTTATTATTATTTTGTTTCTTACACTGCCCACTGTCTCCCTTCACCCACATGTCTGTTATTTTTCCCCTTGGGGTGGGGGCTATATATCCAACCTTGTGGTGGGTCCCCCTTTCTCTCCCTTCCTCCTCCCCAGCCAGCCCCCTCCCTCATGATATTGCTACTCCCACTACTGTTCCTGAGAGGTTAATCTGTCTTGAGCTCTTTGTGTCGAGAGCTCTTATCTGTGCTAACATACGTTCTGCAGTCAAGCCAGATGTGTAAGGTAGAACTGGGTCATGGCAGTGTGGGGGAGGAAGCATTCAGGAACTAGAGGAATGTTGTGTGTTTCCTCAGTGCTATACTGCACCTTGGTTGAATCGTCCCTTCCTTATAAACCTTCTGGGGGCGGGGGGAGAGAGGGAGGAGATATCCAGTTGTCTACAGAGTTTTGGATCTCCACGTCAAATCTCCTCATTTGCATAATTATAATTGTTTGTTTTGGATCTTTTGATACCTGATACCTGATCCTGTGGACACCTCATGATCTCACAGACTGGTGTGCTTCATCCATGTGGACTTATTTGCTTCCCTGCTAGATGGCTGCATATTTAACTTTAAGCCTTTAGGACCCCAGACATATCTTTTAATAGCCGGGCACCATCGGCTTTCTTCACCACATTTGCTAATATATCCATTTTGTCTTCAGCTATCCTGTTGGGAAGGTATCAAAGAGTGCCAGGTTATTAGAACAAAGAGGTCTTGTGTTAAGGGCAGCCTTGAGTTGAGGCCCAATGTCCATCTGATATCTTAATACTTAACCTATAAATATGTGTATATCGGCCTCAATTTATTTCATTATAAATTAATATATTTGCATATAAACATGCCTATAGTTATACCTCTATAAATAGCTTTTGCCTCCTTTTTCTTTCCGCTCAATCCTTTCACCTTCTTCCTACCCTACTATTATGCTCCCCCTCCATTGGGCTCTCAATCATTGCACTCACATACATTGCACTTGATCAAACCCCACCAGGCTTTATACACCCTCCTCGCCATCAATTTAAGATCTCTTGTTGTTCCCATATCCCTGATTTTGTTGGCTCCCCGCACCCCCTCTCCACCCCCTCCTCTTCCATGTCCCCCCACCAGAACCACCAGTCCCATTGTTTTCACCTTGGGATTTTCATTCTGCCTATCTTATATAGACAAACATAGGGCTAAAGAAAAATAAAAATAAACAAAAATCAAAATAACCCCCCTAAAAAATGATAGTTCCTGATCTGTCAGCTGACCCTTATGTAAATTTTCTGATCAAGTATTATGAGGTGTCGCCTATAATCCAAGTATATAGTTGCTATTTACATTATTTTTAAAATGGTACTTTCAATAAATAAGTCAATAGTCTAGAAAAACTCTAACATACTAAAGGATATATGAGGCTTATAAAATGGTCAATTGTCTAAGGTCTTAAATTGGCTACAATCTGGTGGTATCTTAAATTGGCTACCAATTGGTCCCATGTGTTCTTTGTTGATTAAAAAAAACAACCTATAGTTGTTTGTCACAGGAATAATCAATTACAGTTACATTCTGCATATTTGCCTATGCAAGGGTCTGATAGAGCAATTGCGTGTTGACTTCAGGGAGTTCCCAGTGGGCCTCCTGTCCCTCACCTGTAGTCCTTAGAGCTACAGCACAAGCTCGAAAGACGGATTCTGCCGAGAAAGAGAGGACGTGATAGCTTTCAGTTGGTGATGTGGTCCTTCTACCTCCCTTGTGCTTTAACCTGAGAACATTAGCCTACTTACCATTTCCTCCTTACTTTCTCTGTTGCCAAACATATTTCATAAGCCATGCAGCTTTACCCTCTTCTTTTGGACGATATGATTTTCTATTTCTCGCACAGGGGATCTTATCTCTCGGAGTAACTGGAGTTAGTGGTGCAACAAGGTCAACTCCCACATGAAAAGAGTGCGCTGCATTTTGGAGAGTTTCGTTACTGTGGTGTAAGTGTATAAGGCACACAATTATGTGTTCCTCTCAAAGAGCCTCACTTTAAGTTTCCTTCCCTGGTTTTCCCTGTGGGAAAGAGTTCTCTAGTCACGCCATCCTCATTTCAAACGGCATAAATGCATTTCACGTTAATCCATGAGATACGGGCTTTAGTTGCTTGTCAGCTTAGGGAATTGTTCAAATAAGCCTGTCAAATCTCCCAAAGGAATGAAGCAGCATGTCAACTCTCAGGACTCAAACCCTAACTCGCAGATGCTCTACTTGTTTACCCGGTTCCTAAGCATCACTGTTGTAGACGTCACCTGAGAGGCCGTGTCCTGCTCTCTTGGGCTGTGTGTCTAGGAAGCAGCTGTCTACATGATCTATGCAGGGCCTCGTTTTATGCCTTCAGCCATTCCCATCATCTTAGATAAGAGTGCCCCCCCTTACCAGGTGGGCAAAAAGAAGATCGATTGTAACACTAGATATAATCTAATTTCTTTTCAATGGTTCAAACTGATTGTTTTCTACCACCTTGCCTTATTCTGGGCCGTTTGATGTCTGGGCCTTCTTCTCTCATAAGAGCCGTGGAGTGGGGGGCAGGTAGATGACTTTGTTCATCATATCTCCCATTTCTGACAGTGTGGAATACTGATTCTGTTATTTTCCACTGAAGAGTTCATCAATTTTGCTATTTGACACTTTGGTAAAAGAGGGTCAGTGTGTTGAGAAGCCTCTACTCAGGTGAGTGGTACAAACAGATATTTGAAAGGCATTAGAAGGATTGGTTTGTTTATTATAATATTAGATGTCCAATTGTTCCCCATTTGTTTCAAGTGAGAGTTGATAACCTAGCTAAATTGACTTTTGAAATTTTTAGGTTACTTTTCAGAGATAGGTACAGACAAAAGTAGGGAACCTGAGACCTCTGTTATGTGTTGCCCAAACAGATGGCCAGAACTACCTGTGGGATTTGCTTACCATTCCTTTTTTAAATCTTTTCTCGTGCTCTCGTATTCACACATATGTTCCTTAGTTGGCTTATAATGTATTCCTGCACTGTAGAGACTGGGCAGTGTGTGCCAGTTCTATCTGTTTCTTTCAAAGATCTTGCCAATCAATTCTATTATAAGAATAGTCCAATTCTGATGCATCTGTTCTCTCTTTAATATAGCTCTTTGCAACAAACTTTACACTTCCAAAAGGTATGTGTTTGGTGCGCTTGCTGATCCTTGAGTTGAAGGAAGCATTGTAGGATTAATAAACTTCTTATAATGAATGGGGCTGTCACTGTTAGCAGAACAATGAAATATCAGCATCTGGATTTACTATTTCAGAGCAAATAACAAAATGGATTAACTCTTCAGCAGACACTAACAGCTATGGCCTGATGATATTCCATCCCTGCACCATGCCATCAATTGAAATGGCCCATGATCTAAAATCAAATTTATCAGTACTTAGTAGAAGAGATTAACACCCTATGCAATAATGGATTAAAAGCAAAAGTTAGCAATTATAATTCTTCATGAATAGAAACAAAAGATCATAAAAGCACCAAATTCATTCAGGGATATAAAATGGGTCCTTTTAAATACATGTAGGTGTTCTTCATATTCTGTATTTGAATATCCACCAGACAGATGGAGAGCAGCAGACCCCTGGTGGCACAATGGGATACGTGTTGCTGAGCATGAGATTGGCAGTTGAAACCCACTAGCATCTCCATAGCAGAAAGATGAGGCTACCTTCTCCCATAAAGATTTAGTGTTAGAAACTCTACTAAGCAATTCTACTCTGTCCTAAAATTAGAATCAACCTGATAGCAGTGGGGCTAATGTTTCAATATAAATGATTTTTTTTTAATTCAGAATTTTCTAATACATGTGGAGCAAAGATCAGCCGATAACATAACTCAGGGGTTAAATCAATTGTTCTGGTTTTCCTGTCTGTCATCTTTTTTCTCTCCATACTTGTCCCCGCCCTGCTATGAGATATCTTCTTATTTTATATCTATTTATATATTTATATATAAATATATATATAAATTAGATAATATATATATCTATTTATATATTTATCTAAATATCTGATTATTTTACCTCTTTGCTCCTCACTCCCTACAGGATAGAATCTAAAGTCATTTGCAAGATAAATAATCCCTTTACAATGCCAACTGGCTCTGGGCCCTCATTGGTCAATGTCTATGTTCTCTAAAGGCCACGCTCAGTGAGGCCTGGGGCAGTCAGTTCACTGTGTTACCAGCCCGGAGAAGGACTCCTATGCAGTATGGCCTTGCATTGCTCACAGACCCTTCCTGCCTCGGGTCTTTCAACTCTCTGAGGAGGCATCCTCACCACAGCGAGGCCTCCAAGGATTTCTGCTCTTCCTTTTCTGTTTTGTCTCATTCTGACCAGCATTTGTGAACACAGTGTTTTCAAACTAAGTCCTCTCCATGTCCTGTATATATTACCCAGGGTGGACACAAATGAAAACTTGCTATTCCCACACGTCCGAACTGGGTCAGATTCCTCCCGGCCCCCTCCCCGGCATCAGCGAAAAGTTATCAAGGTGGAGCTCTGGCAGTATGGCGGTTTAAGCTTTGAGCTGCTAACCCACCAGTGCAAACCCACTCATTGCTCAAAGAAGGGACATGAGGCGTTCTGATCCTGTAAAGGGTTCCAGCCTCCGAAACGCACAAAGATAGTTCTACCATGCCCTATAAGGTCATTATGAGTCAGAATGATCTCAATAACAGTGAGTTTTAGTTGATTGTTTGTTAAAGATAAAAAACAATGTCATAAATAATAATCTCCGTGAAGGCCCTGACAATTCCTATCTTGTTCATATTTTAATTACCCATTGGATGGCTCCATTCCTACTGTTCTTCTTGTCGTTGTTATTGGTGTTAGGTGCTGTTGAATTGGTTCCCATTCATAGTGACCTTATATACAATAAAGCAAAACACTACCTGGTCTTGCCTGATACTCAAAATTGTTGTTATGTTTAAACTCATTATTGCAGCTACTATGTTGATCCCTTTTATTGAGGTCTCCCTCTTTTTTAATGACCCTCTGTTTTACTAAGCATGATGATCTTTCCCATGGATTAGTCTCTCCTGATAACATGTCCAAAGTATATGATGAAATCTTGCCATGCTCGCTTGAAAAGAGCATTAAAAGTCTCATTTGTTTGTTCTACTGGTAGTATGTGGTCATTTCAATATTCTTTTGTAACACCATAATTCCAATGTATCAATTCTTCTGTGCATTCCATTCATTTTATGATTATAATCATTTCAAAACCCACGGTCACAGTCAATTCTTACTCATAGCCACCCATTAAGACAGGGCAGAACTGTCCTTGTGGGTTTCCAAGACTGTAACTCATTATTAGAGTAGAAAGTTCCATCTGTCTCCTAAGGACTAACTGGTTGGTTCACATGGTTGATTTTTGGTTAGCAGCCCATCCACATGTTAGGCTGTGCTTGTCACTAGTGCTCCTTGTCACGAGGGAGGTTTCATTTTATTTGCAGAAATTTACTTAAAGCTCTGTAGGTGTTTCTCAATTTCCTTAAGAAGTGTTTTCCAAGCCTGTATGAAAACCCAAAACTCACCTGGAGGGCTTTATAAATGTCGAATTCCTGGGCTTTCCAGATATTGGAGAATCAAAATGCTGGGGAGTAGGACTTAGATATCTGTGTTTTTAATGCATAATAAAACGTTACCAAGGGAGATGATTTAAATATTATTTCCTTATCATCTCAGGATCATAAACACATATTTTAAAAGATTCAACCTGTTTGTTTTGACAAAAATGTCAGGTGACTGTCTAAAACATAAGTATCAAGGAAATAATTAAGTTGCCATTTCTAAACACAAGGGAGCCTGTGGTGCTATTGAGCAGTGATCTTAATGATATCCGCGTTTATTGTGGCTGAAGTTTTAAGGGATGCCGAAGAGCAGAGCCTGCTGTGATTTTAAATGCAACCTCGGTTACTGCTGTGTTCTGAAATCTAGAGGCATTGAGCTATTAGTATTTATATCAAGTACTATTAAAGTCAAAATGTGTCCCAATCAGACCTTCTTGAGTATGTTTGTGATAAAAAATTAACAAAATGCTTTCTCTTAAGCACATTTTGGATGACATCACCATAATGGTGGGCAATATTTGGTATATCCGAGGGATGCTTTTGGTCAAATCGCTTATTTAAATCTCTTGAAAACCAGTTGGAAAAATGAACTGTGTGTAATCATTTGAACTGAGATTAAAAAATAAACGATACCCATGAATCATTATTAATTGCTATAACCCCCAAGGTGTTAGTGTGGAAACCTCTAATTATGTCATTATAATGAAAATTGAATATTTATTTAAATGCTTTGTGGATTATCATTTTTCGGATGTCCAATGAAGGTTAAGGGATTACTGAGTTCCGGGCTTTCTTGTAAGTGATTTTGTGTATTATTTCATTTAATCCTCACAGGGGCCCCAGGATTGGGTAGTATTATTATCTTCATTTTACCAGTAATTCATTTACCAATGAATCTCAGAGTGATTAATTAATATCATCAAGTAAGTGTGAAACAGAGTAACATCTCAAGAGTCAGTATTAAATAGAATACTTTAAAATAGTAGGTTTCAACAAGAAGCAATGTTTCCCAACCTCAGGGTTTTAATCAATACCTGCACACATTTTTTGACACAAACCGCAAAGGAGGAGGATAGAAGTGCTAGTCGTATCGATGAGAGTTTCTGAACATCCTACAATGCACAGAACATCCCACTACCACAGAAACGATCTAGTTCAAATTATCAGTGGTGCTAAGGATTAAAAGCCCTCATTTAGCATAAAACCTGAATACAATGATCTCTAGGGAAATATTTATCCAGAGATGTGACAAACTTACACAATGCAAATTATAGAATTATTGCTGAAAGGAAACTAAAGAAAACTAAAAGATAAGGAAAGGCATTTCATGCTCTTATACTGGATAACAATAGAGTTAAAATGTCAATACTACCCAAAGCCAACTACAGATACCAACACAATCCCAATCAAAATGTCAACAGCAATCTTTATAGAAATGGAAAAACCAATACTCTGTTTTATATAGAAAGACACAAGATTCTGACGAGTCAAAGCAGTTTTGAAGAAGAATGAAACCAGAGACCTCATACTTCTCAATTTCAAACCATATTACACAGATACAATAATAAATACAGCCTGGTACTGGTTTAATGACAGACTTATACGAAGGGGCTTCAAAAAGTTTGTGGAAAACTTATATTATCTTTCAATTCCATTTACCCAGAACGTTTTGAAGCCATTTCATATGTCAATGAAATAGAATAGAATACCCAGAAATAAATTCAAACATCTGTGGTTAAATGGTTTTCAATAATTGATATAACTCTTATAGCCCTAGTCTTTGAAAGACTATGAAAATCTTTGAACGAGCCCGGGTTACACATTGGGCTGCAATCTGTAAATTCAGCAGTTGGAAACCACCAGCCCCTCCACATGTGAAAAATGGGGCTTTCTACGCCCGTTGTCAGTTACAGTCTGGGAAACAGAGGGGCATTTCTCCCTGTCCTGCAGAGTCGCTATGAGTCGGCATGGACTCCAACCAAGGCTGTGAGTTAGCCATCGTCTTTATAACCCCACCGTACTTCTTCCTAATAGCGCTGGGTAAGAGAGATTGGGGAAGATGCTGATGGGATTATGCGATTCAGTTGTGAGTGATTGTTAATGGAGCTAACTGATTGTAAAATATTGGAACTCTCACAGGAATTAGTAATTTTTGCCGTTTTGCTGAGTATAAAATGGAACCCATCAACTGCAGAAGGGGGGATCTAACAGAGCTCAAGATCCTGAATCACCGAAATCCTGTGACTCCAGAGGAGCAGTAGCAGCAGCGTCAGAATGAGACAGAGTGGTGGGCATTCTGGCCAGTAAAACAAGAAATGCAGAGTGCCTTTGGGCAGCAGGCTTGCTTGCAGAGTAAAGTGACTCCAGGCACTTTACCAGGGAAACTAGGTGTGCAGACCCAGGGAACTTGAGCTGAGTGTCTTCAGTCTGAGCCTTAGTGGCTTTTAGGCATGCATCCCTAGTGTACCTAATGGGCTTTGTGACATTGCCTGAGCCGAACAGAGACTCGTCCAAGGACTGAGGCAAGAAAGAGGCCTGCCTTGGGGCACAGCAGAGAAAGAATTCCTGGATAACAAACTATATCCTGAAAATGTCTAACAGTGAATTGTAACCTGTTAACTTCTCTAATAAACTCCATAATTGTATTATTTGAGTGTTCTGTGTGGCCATTGCAATGAATTTTTGAACCGAGCATTAAAGAAAGTATTGTGTGAGGGATGATTGGCATTAGAATTGATAAAGAAGATTGGGTGGTAGAGATATGTCTCACTTCTGCCTCATAGAAATGGATATGGGGTTGGTGAGTTTCATTCTCCTTCACCCTTGTGAAGTCGGAGGAGGTCAGTTATACCCCATGTTATTTTTATAGTAATTCAGAAAAAATAAACAGTGTCTCAAACAAATGGTGCTGGCAAAACTAGCTTTCCAAATGCAGACAAAAGAAGGAAGAGCCATACCTCACACCATACACAAAACCTAATTCAGAATGGATCAAGGACCTACACATAAAATCTAAAGTCACAAGATTCTTGGCAAACAATTTAGAAGCAAAGCTATGGGACTTAATTTTTTTTCAGTGATACATTTTTAAGCATAACAATGAATACACAAACAAGAGAAAATAAAAGATTACTGAGATATCAAAATTTTAAATACTTATTTTCATCAAAAGCCTTTAACATTAGGGTTAGGGTTAGGGTAGAACATTTTTTTTAAAAGCCTTTAGCAAAAGAATAAAAAGATGATCTACATACAGAACATTCTAATTGATAAGGATCTAAAACATATGTAACCTAACAACACAAATACAAACAACACAATCCATATGCCATATTCCACTCTTCACTCTGCTTGCCTATATAAAATCAGTGCATTTTAATGTAGCATTAAGATACCCTGAGATAGGGGAAGTTAGGTCAACTTAGACTTTACCTAGTGTCCTTTAATTCAAAGATATATTTGAACAGTTCAAATTACAAGAACTTGGAATTTTCCCCAAGTATCATTTCACCTTTATTAAGAATTCAATAGCAGGCAGTTCTAATTTGTTGTCTTAAAAAGAAGGTAGAAAATAGAATTACTGTATAATAACTAAGAAGCCCTGCTGGCAAAGGGCATTATGTGTTTGAGTGCTAACCCCAAGATCAGCTATTCAAGCACCAGCATGGCACTGCAAGAGTAAGACAAGACTTTCTGCTCCCATAAGGCCCTGTAGCCTCAGAAACCCACAGGAGACGTTACACTCCACCCTATGGGGTCACTGTGAGCAGTAATCAACTAACGGGCAGTGGGTTTGGTACAATAAATGAGATTGAAATGTTCCGAAACCTAAAATGGGTCTACCAGGGTTCAGATTGCTTTATGAAAATTGAAGCATTCTAGGCTTAGTTACAATGGTCCAACTTCTCCACCTGTGCAGAGAAACCCTTAAAAGATAGAAAATTTTTTATAAAGCAATTTGGAGTCAACTTCACCTCTGCAACATTTAACATGAATTATCCACTCACTGCTGCGGATTGAAATGTGTTCTTAAATGTTTGCTGCCGAATTAGAAGCAGAATTTAGATCTTCAAGTTGTTTATGAAAATTGTTATGAAGTCTTACATTTTCAACACTCAATTGCCCTCACACCTTCCATATAAAGGCCTTGGCAATTTTCTTTTTCCTTTTCCACTCTTGGCAAGCTGTGTTCTGGCTGTGCAGGATCCAGTTCGTAGTCTTCACCTGTGTTGCACAGCCTCCCGCACCAAAAAGAAAAGGCCCCTGAAACTGAATTAATTCATATTGACCCTATAGGACAGAGAAGAACTGCCCCTCTGTGTTTCTTAACCTTTCAATCTTTCAAAGGCAGCAGTGCCTGGTGGGTTTGAACCACTGACCTCATGATTGGCAGTTGAATGAATACCAATTAGTCACCATAGGTCCATATACATCCTTTAGAAGTTCCTTAATACTTTTTAAAATATTTCTTACCTTTTTTGTCTTAGCTTGTAATTTATGGGTATGAATTCTCACATTTAAAACTAGGAGGATAAAGTAATAAATCAGTATAGCTTAATAGCTGACAATCTAGTGAAACACCATATCTAAGAAGATAGAGTTGATGAAGTTTATTCAATGCAAGATCCTGAATCAGTGCCCCAAAGAATGCCAGGAACAGTCCTAGAAACCAAGATACCAAGAAAAAATTGGTTGGGTTATGTCAATATATAAGACGATAAGCAGTAGTATTTTTAGATAGTTTTACTGGAATATACTTCACATATTATACACCTTAATCATTCAATCATATTATGAAGAGTTGTGCAATCATCACTCACCAAAATCAATTTCAGAACAATTTCATCTCATTTTCATTACTGTTAGTTCATTGCTATTAGTCCTTCCAACCTCCCCTTCCAGGCCCTTAGGCAATATTAATTCAGTAAAAGCATATATAGCTTTACCCATCCTGGATTTCATATACAGAAATTCATACAAAACACAAACAGAAAGTGAACGACAACAATGACTAGACAAAACCGAGAGAAACCTCTACCAACAAGAAAGCATAAGATACTAAAAAGTAACAACTTTCAAATAATTCAAAATGGAGATGAAGTGATAAAGTCTGATATTTTAACCTAACAGCCTCTGCCATAATTGACTTCACACAGCTCTCTGATAGCAAGGCTATTCACATCCCCTGACTGTGGTCGAAGGGGACTCATCACAGGTTTAATCCATGTGTGAACCCTGCAAATGGATTTGGGGCTTCCACTGTCATCAATGGCCCTCTGAAAATTAAGTATTCAGAATTTAAACTCTGATACCATCCCCCCCTCTTTTGTTTTGGATTGTGTTACATACAATCCTTGTGTCACTCAGGCTGGTGTGTTTCTTCCATGTGGATTTGGTTGATGCTTCACTTAGATAGCTTGGTTTACAGTAACCCTGCCAGATGCCAGATGCTATTCTTTCTGAGAGCTGGGGAGCATCTTGTTTCTTCGCCACACTTTTCTATAGCACTCATACCATAGTGTTCTCTTCATGAGGGCGAGCATCGGATAGGACTCTTTCATATGAATTCATTGTTCTTAGATTAAGGCTAGAATGAAATGGGATCCCCAAATCCATTTATGTTATGTATCTATGTCTGTTTCACTTTAGGGACATCATTATCATTTTATGATAGAAAACTTTATCAATCATAGAGACATTGTTTTTGCTGTTAGGTGCCCTCAACTATATTCCGACTCATACTGATCCCGAGTGCAACAAAACCAAACACTGCCCGGTCTGTGCCGTCCTCACAAGTGAGTGTCATTAACTTAGCCAATCGTATAGAATTAAAATAATGTTGAGAAAAGGAGATTATATCGTATAGGCCTTCTTTAGACCACAATATGTGAATTGTTGACTTACATAGATTAAACTCTTTAATTGACTAGACATTATTTATTTACACAAGCAATCAAGGTTAGTGATTGGGCAAGACGTTCAATAGCCCTCATTCACAAAGGTAGAACCATGCCTACGAGACTAATAAGATATGTCAGAAGAAAGCAAGGAGATCATTAAAATAGTGAATATATGGTTCTCTTCGGGTACCATTCATTGGGCACCCTGAAAGCAAGAGATCCAAGCCTAAGTCTAATGACTGCTAATTCCCATAACCTTGGGAAAGCAGTGATCTGCATCTTCTCACAGTAGGGCCATTCAACCTTAACTCCAAGGAGTATGTCAGTTCCTTAAATCTGCTACAGGAAAAGTTTGAGGTAAGGCTCAGTTAGCTTAGTTGGGTTTCCATATTGAATCCTTCTTGTGTGGCCCGTGAAAGGTATTGTGAGCCTTGAAACTGCAGAGTCTAAAGCCCCAGTATTCTCCAGAGATGGAGAGAAACTAGGTCAAAAGTGTCCAATTAGGAACACAGTACTTGGGCTCTTTGTAAGTATGGTTCAGTACTACCTTCCCCAAACATGGGAGTTTGTTCCACACAGTTTACCCACCAAGAGAAGTGTGATTGTCTTCTCCAAGATGTACATCCCCCTTTTCCCAGCTTGGCTTGAATGTCCAGGAAGAGTCACTTTACATTCCTAAGCACAGTGCTGTGTGGCAGTGGCGGAATGGTCTTCTCCGTCTCCCCCATCTTGAGAAGCTGATCCCGTATGAGAGGGATCTCATCTATGGACGTGGTTTCAAAGATGTCCACATCAAGAGGGTGATGATCTACAGACAGGCTCTCCACCTCATTGCTTCATAGACAGTATTAGAAGATTCTGTGACCTGAGAGCAGACCCCTGAACAGGAAGTGTTTTAAAGCGCAAACAAGAACAGTAGAAAGACAGGAGGTCTTAAGTCAATGGGAGTGGAGCCACAACAGAAAGAAAAACCCTGACATGACGTGAAGAACGTAACTAATGTCATTTGATCATTGTGTCTAGAAACAATTGGGAGCAGGCATTCCGCTAATATTTCAATAATAATTTTTAAATGTCAGTAAAGACCGATTTAAATAGAAATAAAAACTGAAATGAGGTTCACTAGCAAACCCCATTGGAGCACTTTATACCACTGAAAAATTCTCTAGGCCTGATGAGCTACTCACAGTGACCTGAGAAGACAGAGCTGCCTCTCTGGGGTCCTGAGACCGCAAACCGCTACCGGGGTAAAAATTCTCATCTGTCTCCCCCGGGGCAGCTGGGGGTTTCAATCTACTGAGCTTGTGGTTAGCAGCCAGAATTGTCCAGATAAAAGTGATGGGTTTTTTTTTCTGTTTTATTTTATTTTTAACAATAACCTACAGAGGATCTTTCCCCATCCAACCAGAGAGCAAGGAGGTATAGACTCTCTGGGGCCGAGTCCGTGGGACGGAGCCCACCAGCAGCACTTTCCCTTTGCAAGGGGAGTAGGCTGGTCTTAAGATGAACCTGTTCATGTGAGCTTGAAGAAAAAGTGCTTAACTTTATTAAAAAATAAAACTGCTTGAGGTTTATTTTACTGGAGGTTATATATATATTTTTTCCTCCCTGTGGATATGTCTCTTACCATTGAATAAGAAAAGTCATATTGTCAATTTCAAGGTCTTATAGGAATAAGACCCTGGAGAGAACAGTGAAGAACTGCTTCTGTCTGGAATATTAAAAATCTTTATTTTAATCAAATCACTTGCCAGAACTGTTGATTACAAAGGTATCTGTTTCCAAAGAGAGTCTCTAAGTCAATTCTACCAGATGTTTTATTTCATGAATAATGGTTTTCATCAAAGATATTTTCATTTCAGAGCAAGAAACATTGAAATGTTAATTTCTGTGAAAATGAGGTGACTCGGAAACATACCTTCCGTGCTATATTCATTAACACGCAGAGCTTATTTAATTATGATTAAGATGACTTCTCTGATTTAGCTTGGATCTGAGTAAGCAACTCAAATATGGCAAAAATCTAAAGATGCTAAAATCAACTTAATTTTCTCTCTCCCTCGCTTGATTTTTATGGAACACATGAATTCAAATGTATTCCAATTGGAAAAGAAATAAAAGTGAAAAAGCTTCCGTCAGAAATTAAAGTAAATCTTTCTTTTGAAGGACACGGCTGACAGATTTTTACAAACACATGTTATATTTTAAAAGTTAATTTAATATATTAATATTTTCCAGTTATATTTCAAAATCCATATACCTATGCTACAAGCATCTATGTATATTTTAAATGTTTGAGTAAGTCCTTTCTAAGTCAGCACCTTAGTATTTAGAGCAGATAACAATAAAATGAAATTCTTCTGATACTTCTGATAACTAAATCCTTTTGCACGGAACAAACATTATAAAATATACCAGTTCTCAGTTGTTACAAAGACAGCCTGTCAAATGTAAAATATTGCATGTAAAATATTTTCCAGATTTAGAATGGTTACGGGTGAGCAAGCAATATGCATTTTCATCTGCAAAGGATAGGGGGAAGTTATTACCATGTGAAGCAGTTTGACAGCAAAAAGAGGCTCAAGAGCTGACTTAGTGCATCCCATTCCTTTTAGGGCTGAAAGCGCTGATGTCATCGTGGGCAACTTCCAAAGCAGCACAGTGTACAGCTGGGATTGAAGATTTAGCCTCTGATTCAGTGTCGCCCATCCCAATGTCTTATGCCAGTATGTTCAGCAAGAAAACCAACGTTTATCCACATTCAACATCTGGAATTTCCAATATAATATGTGCCAAACAAATTTTTGTAGCTCTCAGACACCAAGAAACTGAAAATCCAATTAGAAACGTAACAAGCAGTAGACAACGAATTACATGGCCAAGATAAGATTAAAGGAAGATAATTTCCAGTTGGGAAGAACAGAGGCGTCTTAAAGGCCTTTGGTTTATTTGAGAAGGCTCTTCAGGTGGGAATGATATTTCAGGACAAGAAATGGAAGCAGAGTTACTTCTGATGGGAGAACAACATGAACAAACAATTAGAGACCCATTGACATAGTTAGGGGACAGAAAGAAGAAAAAGCATAATGTTTCCAGTCTGTATGACGTGCAGAGAGAAAAGTGGTGATGAAATTAAGAAAGATATTTTTGAGCCCTGTGATTCTTATAAAGTCCTACTGATATCACATACTATTAAATATTGTAGAAACAGGCATAGTGTTTTGTGTTCTCACATTTTACAAGTAAGGTTGTTCCATTTGCATATTAAAGGTTATTAATGAGCCTTCCTCTAATCATGATGCCACGTTCATCTTCATAGAATCCAATTTTGCATCTTGTAGTGGGCCGGCCCTATGGTCCGCTCTGTGCATTGGCTGCCCTGAGCATGGCTATTGTTCTCAAGGCTTGGTGGGCCAGGGTGTGCTCCGCTCCCTTCCGCCCCCTTCATTTGCTTCCACTTTCATCTGAGTATGGTATGTCGGTTCCTTTCCCCCACCAGAAATTCTATTGTCCTTCTCTGTGGCACACCCTTCCATGGTGGGGGTCAGGCTGGTTCTGGTTGGGGCTGGCCCTATAGTCCAGTCTTTTTATAGATTCCTCCAAGTGTTATGATGCCCTCTTGGTCTGGTGTGTCATGGTGGGTTCTGTATGCACATTCCAATTCTGGGGGGACACAACCACTACTCTCCCCATGGGTGGGTTAGTGTCCTGTTCCCCTCATGTCATCATCACAGTCTCTTCCCAACCCTACTCTCTCTCCTCCTTCCTGCTTTCCCCTTCTTTATGTTGGACTCACATGTACCTCCCTGGGTGTGGTCTGCCCTCCCACCCACCCCTGCCCCCTGGCTACTTATGCTTCCACCCTAGTCTTCTATTCCTGCTGTGCTATTGTACTTAACCTCAGGGGACTCATGTTATACCTTATGACTGGTTCTTAATAAGCCTTCTTCCCTAAGAAGATTTGGGTCTTCTTGACCTTAAATTGTAATCCATATGGTAGGCTACAATCCTTGAACTTCATTAGCAAGTGCTTCTAGCCCTCCAGCCAGCTTCTTTTTCATATAGTCCAGCTTCTTATATTATTTGCTCAGAACACAGATTGAATAAGTAGGTGAAATGATAAAACTATGATGCACACCTTTCTTGTTTTTATACCATGCAGTATTCCCTTATAGGATCTCTGGTGATGCCATGCAATTAGCGACTAACCACAAGCTCATTAGTTTGAACCCACAAGCTACTCCTCAGGAGGATAAGACTGTATAATCCTATAAAGGTTTGAAGTCTCAGAAAACCAAAGGGGGCATTTCTGCTCTGTCCTACAGCATCACTGTGAATCAGAATTAAGCCAACAACTGTAAGTTCGGTTTGGCTTTTGGTGTATTTCCTTGTTCTTTTCAAATATCTACCTCTTGGTCCATATACAGGTTCCACATGAGCACAATAAAGTGTTCTGAAATCCCTCTTCTTTTCAATGTTATCCATAACTTTCCCCACCCCTAGTGCTGAAAATTTAAGTCAAAAACAGTAGAGGTCTAATATCAAGTAGAATGATGCTAAGGTCTAATAAAAATTACAATAATGCCAAGGTCTAATGCAGAGTAGAATAGTGCTGTAGAGGGTCTCAATGGTTGATTTTCAGAAGCAGGTTACCAGACTGTGTTAGTCTGAGTTGACTAGAGAAACAAATCCAGAGACACTCATATGTGTGTAAGAAAGAACTTCATATCAAAGTGCAATTGTACATTAAGAAAACATCCCAGCCCAGTCCAGATCAAGTCCATAAGTCTGATATTACCCCATATATCAATACCAGTCTATAAATTCCTCTTTAGACTCATGCAGACAGACATGCAATGATGCTGAATGCAGGAAGATCACAGAGCAGTGGGTGGAAAGTCTTGTGGATCCAGCGGTGGTGGAAGCATTTCAGCACTGGCAGGGGTCTCCACATGGCTCCTCCAGTTCCAGGGCTCTGGCTGCATCAGTGTAGGTCCATGTGGCTTGTCAGCAGGAACATGAAGCAGAACTAGTGTCTCCTGCCTCCAGGGAGGAATACCAGAGTTCACAGAATCCTTAGGAGAAGGCCATGCCCACACAGAGGCCTCATTGGCTATGGCCTGGTTGACAGGCTAGATTCCAGCCCTTCAAAAGTTGACCAGATATTATGTAACTGCCACACAGACCTTTCTTTCAAGGTGCCTCTGTGTGGACTTGAACCTCCAACCATTTAGTTAGCAGCCATGTGCATTAACTGTTTGTGCTACCCAGGGACCCCATAATGTTACTAAACCAAAAATAAAGCCAACCCTTTGCCATCCAGTCACATTTGTATCCATTGGGACTCCATGTGTTAAAAAGTAAAACTACTTCATGGAGCTCTTATCTATAATGCCTATAGAAGTAAATCTCCAGGTTTTTCTTTCTTGGCACTACTGGTATTTGTAAACCATCAAGGATTAGGCTAGGAGACAAGTACAGGTTCTTTTTGCTACCCAAAGATCTACAAATCTACCAGGTAGTTGTTATTTTTCCCATTTTACAGATGAAGAACTAGATGTTTCTTCCATTAACTGGCTTGAGCCCACAAAAACATGAAGTAGTGGAAGTTGAAAGCGGCATTTAACACCCCAGTTTTCTTTAACCTCTGAGCTGTTCGATGAAGAGGAAACCAAGTCAGAGAACAGCTGAAGCAAACATACCCAGAAGCACTGCTGTCCTAATGAAACGCACAAACCAGGAAGGAAGGGAGGAAACATTCTTCTTGTTAGCTGCCCTCAGTCTGTTCTGACCCATATCAACCTGATGCACAACGCAATGAACTATTCTTAGAAAGGTAGAAAAAAGAGCTTAACGGACCAGATTAGCAAGGTCGATAGTGATGAAAGCTCAGGGTTATAATCATTTGCCTTGAATGAGGTGGTATTCAGATTGCTCCTTGGATCCCAGGCTCTCAGTCTCCTAGGAAGTTCACAAGATGTGAGAGCAGACCACAACCTAGAATGCTTGGGCCTGCTCTCACTTGAGCCCTCCCAGCTTCCTTTCCCTGTTAGGGACATTTGGTCTCTTTAGCATACCGACCAAACATGGTTCCATCATTATGCTAAGGGCCTAAGAATAAAAGCCCTAATGATTTCCTAAACTGTCATGAATTCAATTCTATAAACTGTATAATCAGGTCCTTTGAAAGTATAAAACTGAGCAGTGATTAATGAATAAAAGCAGATAAAACAACATTTGTGAGAATGATAATCTAATCAGGATAAATAATTGGACTTCACATGCAGAAGAGGCAGTTCCTCTCAGCCCATATAAAAGTGGAGAGGTGTTTGAACTCAAGCCCTGAAGTGGGAGAGACTCCTATGCATAGTTGCCTACAGAGCACAAACTGACTGAGACTCCATCTGAGAGACATTCGTTTATTTTCACGGGGAGAGCAGGGGGGCAGGACTTATGTAATCATGCAGGATGTAATCATGCTTCCAGGGAAATCCACTGGATAGGAAAGGATCCGCTATGGGGGTCTTCCTACAGTATATTGTAATAAACCCAAAATTCCACAAACCCACTGCTGCTGAGTCAATGCCAACTCCTAGTCACCCTACAGGGCAGGGTCCCCTAGAACTGCCCCTGTGAGTTTCTGAAACTTTAACTCCTAAAGAGGGTAAAGCCCTGCCTTTTCCCACAGAGCCACTGGTGGTTTCAAAGTGCTAATCTTGCCATTAACATCCCAATGCATGGCTACTAAGCCATCAGGGCTCTGGATCTTTTAACACAGGTTATAAATTTGAGTAAGCTGAAATCATTCACATCTTAATGTAAACCTACCCCAAAATTCATTGTTGTGGCTCAGTGCCTTACAGTCAGTTCGGAATCGCAGTGACCCTTTGTACAGTAGAACAAGACACTACCCTGTCCTACGCCATCCTCGTAATTGTTCTTATGTATAAGCCCATTGTTGCAGCTACTAGGTCAAACCATCCTTTTCACTCCTTGTCTATTTTATGGAACATAGTGTTCTTCTCCAAAACCTGGCTTTATTTGTCAATATGTTCAAAATTTGGTCCATCTTTGCTCTGAAGGAGCATTCTGGTTGTGCTTTTTCCAAGACAGATGCGTTTGCTCTTTCAGTATTCTGTGATAGATGTAATATTCTTCAGCAGCACCACAATTCAAACACATCGATTCTTCATCAGTCTTCCTTATTCACTGTCCAATTTTCACACATGTGTTAATCCAAGTTGAGTAGAGAAACAAATTCAAGGACACTCGTGTGTAAGAGAACTTTATATCAAGAAGTAATTATACATCAATAAAACATCCCAGCCCAGTCCAGATCTAGTCTGTAAATTGGGAATTAGCCCATAAGCCCGAAATTAAGTCCATAAATCTCATTTCAGACACACGCAGCACATGCAATGAATCAAAATGCAGGAAGATCACAGGCCAATGGGTACAAAGTCTTGGATCCAGTGGCAGTAGAAACATCTCCAGGGCTTTCTCAGGGGCTAGTGTGGCTCCATGTGGCTTCTCAACAGGCCGGTGAAGCAGAGAGTGTGTGGTCTGTCGCCAGGGAGAAGGAGAGGAAGTTCCCAGAATCCTCATGATAAGCACACACCTATGAGGAGTCGTCATCAGGCTGTGACCTGATTGACAGGCTAGACTCCACCCCTATATTTATTTATTAAGTTGA
>NW_022111369.1:82483025-82501782 GCF_000313985.2 Echinops telfairi | reverse complement strand
AAAATAATAATAAAAAGGGTCTTGTGCAGCAGATTTACCAAATACACTATGTTGTTCAATTTCTTGATTGCTGCTTCCGTGAGCATTGAGTGGCTTCAAGCAAAACAAATCTTCACAATGTCAGTGTTTTTCCTGTCTATCTTGATGTTACCTATTGGTCCTATTGTGAGGATTTGGGTCTTCTTTACATTCATTTATATTCCATATGGAAGGCTGCAATTCTTGGTCTTCATTAGCATGTGCTTCAAGTCCTCCTCACTTTAACCAAGCAAGGCTGTGTTATATGCTTAAGTTTTCCTCCAACCCTCATACTGCATTCTTCCTCATATAATCCACTTCCTCTGATTATTTTCTCAGCATATTAATTGAATAAGTATGGTGAAAGGCTACAACCCTGATGCACACCTTTCTTGATTGTAAACCATGTGATATTCCCTTGTTCTGTTCTTACAACTGCCTCTTGATCCATGAACAAGTTCCTCATGAGTACAATGAAGCATTCCGGAATTTCCATTTGTGATAGGTTTTTCTTGCCAATTTGGCACCTGTAAGGAGATAGGGGTGGAGTTTAGCCTGTCAATTAGGTCGCAGCCTGATGACTTCCCTTGGAGGTGCGACTGAGATACATAGCTGTCTGGAGACCAGCCTCATTCTTTCTACATTGAACATCCTGCTTGCTGACCACCCTGATAGTTGGTGGAGCCCTGCCATGCTCTCACACACACTGGATCCACATGGCCTTTGCATCCACTGGCCTGTGATATTCTGCATCTTGCATGTGACTACATGAGTCTGAAGAGAGACTTATGGAATAGTATTGGACTTATGAACTTGCGTTGGACTGGGCTAGAGTACTTTCTTGATATATAATTATGGCATGTACTTGAGTATAAGCTGAACCGAATATGTCGAGGTACCTAATTTTACCACAAAAACTGCAAAAACTGTATTGACTCGAGTATAAGCCAAGGGTGGGAAATGCAGCAGCTACCAGTAAATTTCAAAATAAAAATAGATACCAATAAAATTACATTAATTGAAGCATCAGTAGGTTAAATGTTTTTGAATATTTATTTCAAAGAAAAACGGTAAACTAGCTCTGTAAGTGGAAAAGAGGGTCAACACAAACAGTGTGGTATCAACAATAACTTTAAAAGTACAAAAACCTTAGCTCAATCAGTAACCAAGCTAAAACACAAGAGTTAAAATCCTTCAAAACTGGATTCCTCATCATCATCTGTATGCCCAAACAGAGCTTCAGCTTTAGCTGGTGTGAGGTTATCAGCATAGACACTGTTTTCATCACTGAGTTCACAGTCATCACCATCACTGCTGTCGTTCTCATAGAAAGCGCTGTCTTCACTGCCATCCACAGCTTCACTAAGGCCACAGTTCTTGAAGGCACGCTGCACCATGTCCTCTGGAAGCTCTTCCCATGCATCACGAACCCACTTTGCTATCAATTCTATGTCGGGTTCATCAGATTTCCAACTTCTGTCAGTCGGGCTTGACCAGATGACATCGATTCATACCATATCTTTCTTTTTTTTTATTGTTATGTTATCCTTACCACTTTATTTCTATTTTGTATTTCATGTTTCTTTTTTTTTTTCCCTCTTTTTTAACATTTTATTAGGGGCTCATACAACTGTTATCCCAATCCATACACACAGCCACATCTTTCAAACACAGTCTTTGAAAGGTTTATTTAAACACACATCTAGGGGCTGCAATATAGATGTAAGCCCACCTAGAATAATGCCAAAGTCTTAAGCATAGTCAACACTGGGTCCAGATAGGCATTAATAAGAAAATAAAATATGAAATATAGCAGACTAAGTACTGTAAATAAATATACTGTATATCCAAGACCAGAGATATGCCGGTACTTGTATTCAGCAATGTTTGGGCGGAGCAAGGGAGCTTGACCAAACACAGGTAAGACTGTAAAGGTTACGTCATTGGTCACAGACCTGGAGAAGAGTGGGAGAGGAAGAGCGGCTGCAGCCAACATTCATCTGACAAGGATGCGTTCTGCCCCAGGTAGCAGCACACAGAAGTGGGCAGGTTCTTGCCTAGTATGGCACAGACAACACAGAGGCTGCTGGTGTGCAGGAGCAAAGAAGAGCGGTGATATCAGCAGTCATTGGACCACCCACAGAGGCTGCAGGCACCCGCAGATGAGTGGGAGAGACCGGAGAACACCCACACTGCACCAGAGAACAGGTAAGTGGGACCCTCACATGAGTATAAGCCAAGGGGGCTTTTTCAGCATAAAAAATGTGGTGAAAAACTCAGCTTATACTAGTATACATGGTACTGCTTCATATAAAGCACTTTCTTACACATATATGAGTGTCACTGGATTTGTTTCTCAAGTCAACCTGTCCTAACACATCATTCTTCTCAAGGTTATCCACAGCTTATTATGGTCCACACAGTCTAATGCTTTGGCATAGTCAATAAAGCACAAGTAAACACATTTTTTGTATTCTGTGCATTGAGCCAAGGTCCATGTGACATCAGCAGTGATATCCTTGTGCCGGGTCTTCTGAATCCAATCTTAATTTCTGGCAGATCCCTGTCAATGTACTGCTGTAACCGTTGTTGGATGATCTTAAGCAAAATGTTATTTGTATGCAATAGCAATGTTATTGTTCTAATTCTGTTAGGTCAGCTTTCTTTGGAATGAGCATAAATATGGGCCTCTTCCAATCAATTGGCCAAGTAGCTGTCTTCCAAATATTTTGGCATTGAAGTGTTTCCATTGCTTCATCAGATTATTGAAGAATTTCTATTGGCATTGCATTTATTCCTGGACGCTTGTTTTTGGCTAATGCTTTCATTGCAGCTTGGACTTCTTCCTTCGGGTCTTATTCCTAGACTACATTTTGAAATGCTTGAATGTGGACTAATTCCTTTTGTAGCCGTGTCTCTGTGTATTCTTTCTATCTTCTTTTTCACAAAGCCTTTTTTTAAACAATGCACTGTTAGGTTGGGGCTATTGTGATAAGGGGAGGAAACAGGAAACGTTCACAATGCTGCTGGCTATGCTGCAATGCTCTGGCTACTTGCAAGAAAGGGGTGTCATCCAGGTGGGCCCAAGGATATGCAGGAGTGCCTGCTTAGCTGCATATAGTCATTTGAGAAAATTAACTAGAGTCTCTGTAATAGGCTTTGAATTATTGCATATATTTATGAAATATATATCATTGTCTACTTTAGAGTTTTAAAACAATGCTTGCAGTGGTTAAAAATGCTTAAGATTCATTTAGAAACTTTTAATCATCTTATCTATCTTTCTGCCAGTAAAAGATAGTCTCAGGGTTATAGTCATTTTTGTTTTATAATTTTTAGTTCCTCAAATCATGGGCAGTTTAGCAATTTCTTTAGAAATTAAATTGAAGGAAGGGAAAAAAAAGAAAGCGTATAAAATAGTAATTAAGCTTAACTCCAGCCCATTTCTTCATAAGTCTCCCAAAATACCTTGGAAATGCTCTACATTTCAGGCAAATTTAAAAAGCTACTTCTACAAGTGCATATTAAAAGAGTGTCAAGGGAAAATGGAAATTTGCATGCCTGAGGCAAAGACTGTGCCAGAATGCATGGAGGCGACAGAGCATTAACAGATGCTAGATTGGCCACATTAGCATACAGCCTCTTCTGCGAAAAAGAATACAGATAGGGAAATTAGAACTGGGATTTTCCCAGTCAATATTCAGTGATTATATCTCCTTTTCTTTTCCCCTGTTCAGGTCTTCCTTCATTCAGCTCTGACTCATCTCCATTCATTCCTTCTTTCTCTCCCACTCTATTTCTACCTTCCTTTTCTCAACCCATAAAATGTAGAGGGCAGCCCACAGGAGGATATGGCAAACCCATGGCCATCCAGTCAGTTTTGACGCTTAGCAGCCCTACGAACAGAGTAAAACTGTCCCTGGGGAGTTGTGAGGTTGGAAACTTCTACAGGAGCAGAAAGCTTAATTTTTTCCGTAGAATTGTGGATAAGGGACCATCAGGTAACCCGCTACACCAAGGGACTGTAAAGAGACTACATATTTCCCTTTCCTAAATCAAACTCTGAATAGAGCCCTGAACTGCCAAGCTAGTCATGGTAAGGCTGAGCCTAAAGTATGAAAATGCAGATGGAAATAAGAATTCATACATAGGTAATGAGCCCTGTTGGCTTAGTGGGTTATGCATTAGGCTGCTAACCAAAAGGTCAGCTGGTCAACCTCATCAACCAGTCCAAAGGAGAGAGATGAGATTTTCTGCTCCCATAATATTTAGTCTCAGAAACCCACAGGGGCCATTCTACCCTGTCCCATGGATTAAATGACAGTGAGTTTGAACTATATGTTTAGCCCTCTCCTATAAGTTTTTAAAATTATTTCTTTCACATTTGCCTCCAGCTGTTAGCTAGACAGAGGTAGGCAAAGGGAGAAGAGATGATGATGGCAATAATACAGCAGAAATCATAACACAGAGAGCAGAGGGTATACACTTCTGCACATACCTCTCCAGGACTAAGGAAGCTGAAAGGCAGTTAAGACACATTTCCTTATCAATGGAAGAGGGAAGACGCGATAAAATCCTGGGTGGAGAATGGCACGCTGTTCACACTATCCACATAATGACTGAAACGATTCTTGGGTTTGGGGACTGAGAATAAGAGTCTGGGTTGCTGGCCTACACATACCTGGAAAGGGGAGGTTCACTTCAGAGGCCCAACCGATAGCAGAAGACCCACCAGAAAACCAGCCTAGGGTGAAAGGTCCACCATTTGCAGAACATAAAATCTAGTTCTACCTTCTGCCAGCCCTTTTAGACTAGCTAAGGGCCCTCCGGACTTCTTTTCCAAAGTATCCCCTTCAATAGACTCACTCCTGTTCAAACCTCTTCACTGACTCTGATCTGAATTTTATCTATTGCTTGAAATCTTTCCTTGCAAGTGAGACAAGAACCAAGGAGTAGAAAGGCTTAAACAATGAGCCTTCTCCCAGTAAGACCGCAATCAAAAACAGTAAACAAGAAAGAGGTTAGATTTGGGTATGAGGGAGAAAGAACAAAGTCTGACCACAGGGGAGGAATGGAGTTCATTCAAGAGTCAAGTGAATGGCATGAGTAGGACTGGATACATAGAGGCAGGGACACCTGCTTTTCCTCCTAACCAACTACAAAGTTCGCTAACCTATCTGACTTCCATCCTGTTTATCATGTGGAACCTAAAGAAAGCAAGTTTTATACTCACTGTGTTTGGTAAGGACTAATTCCAGGCATTACATGTTGTGGATAGCTAATGACCTACTGATCTGAAATCATGCGTGATGAAGGTAACCTACATATGTGCTCTTGGAAAGGATGGAAAGTAACGCTAGAGAAGCCTTGCAGGAGTTAACTCCCTACTAGATCTGGATTGTAGAAAGATAAAGAAAAATTCACTACTATTAGAAGTATTTTAACCCTAGAACATCGCCCCTGTTCCAGCGCTTCAGCTCACCCCAGGTCTCTTTTACATGTAGTTTTGGCATCAGATAACCAGATTACATGTGAGATGATTTTTATTTAAAAACACAAAAGTCTGAAGACCCCCCTCATTCTCTCTTCCTTGTGATAGAAATAAACGCAGGTGCCTTAGATTGAGAAACTCTGAGGCAAAGACTGTCTATCTTCAGAATAAAAGGCATATTTGCAATAGATGTCTTAGCGAGCCAGAACATTGCATTTGAATATTACAAAGACTGTGATTTCATTTTGCATACCAAGCTAAAGAAGCTCATGCACACTTACACAGGTCCACTGCAGGGTCTCTAGGTTAGAAGCCTAAACTCCCATCTCCAAGTTCACTAAAAAACAAACAAGAAACTCCATTGCAATTGAGTCCATTCTGACTCAGAGTGAGTCCACAAGACAGAAGAGAACTATCCCTCTACACTTTCCAAGACTGTAAATATTTTCTGAAGCTGGCTGCCATATAATTTCTAGGGAGTGGCTGAAGGGTCGAACTGCTGACCTTTCGGCTAGCATTCAAGCACTTAACCATTGTGTCACCAGGCCTTTCTTCCTAAGTGCCTTCATTATAAATCTGTTTCTTTCTCCTTTCCCAGTGACTGTCAAGGCATGCACAAAAGAACACCTCTCCTCTACTGATGATTATGGTTTCCTTTTTACTTTCCTGGTACCCACTGGATAAATGGATTAATCCACTAAGGTAGCTGAGAACCACAGCTAGGCTTTCCCAGTGCTCACAATGCCCCCACTGGCATATGTGAGCACAACAGCCTTGAAGCAGCTGCCTCCATTCTTTTTTTTATTTTTTCATCCTAAATGCTCCACCACCACCACCATCATCCCCCAAAAGTTACCCAAATCCACTGCCATCAAGTTGATTCCAACTCAAAGTAACTCTTTATGTAGTTTCCAAAGCTTAGGTCGTTACAGGAGCAGATGTCCTCAGCCATGTCCCGGCTCTTGGAGTGACTGGATAGGCTTGAACTGCCTATCTTGTGGCTAGCAGACCAGTGGTTACCCCACAGTGCCACTTGGCTCCTTGCTGCTGTTAGGAGCCTTCTTCACTGTGGACCCATATCTGCAAATTGTATGAAACACAACAGAATGAAACACCGCCATGTCCTATACCATCCTTAATATTGATACACAAGGAGGTACCCAAATAAGAAACAGAATTTTTTTCAAAGCTTTGTATTTAATTTTTTTTTAATTTTTAAATATCATTTTATTGGGGCCCTTAGAGCTCATATGACACTCCATACATCAATTGTTTCAAGCATATTTGTACATATATTGCTATCATCATTTTCTAAACATTTGCTTTCTATTTGAGCCCTTAGTATCAGCTCCTCTTTTTTTCCCCTCCCTCCCACCCTCCCATCCTGCCCTTGATAATTTATAAATTATTACTGCTTTCAAGTCTTACACCGACTGCTTTCTCCCTTCACCCATGTTATTGTTGTTGGGGGGCGGGGGTTACGTGTAAATCATTGCAATCAGTTCCTACTTCCTCCCCTCCTCCCCCCAACTTCTTAGTATGGTTATTCCCAATTCTGTTCCTGAGGGGTTTTTGGACCTGGATTCCATGTGTCATGAGCTCTTATCTGTACCGGTCTACATGCTCCAGTCTAGCCATAACAGAAAGGCAGGACTGGGGTCATTATAGTGGGGGTGAGGAAGCCTCAAATAAGCAGAGGAATATTGTGTGTTTCATTGGTGCTATACTGCACCCTGGTTGACTCATCCCTTCCTTGTGACCCTCCTGTGAGGGATGTCCCATTGAATACAGATGAGTTTGGGGTCTCTGTTCTGACCTCCCCTCATTCTCAACAATGTGCTTTGTTTGTTTGTGCTTCTGGTGCCTGTTACCTGATTCCTTTGACACCTCATGATCTCATGATCACACAGCCTGGTGTTCTTCTATGTGGGCTTGTTGCTTCTCTGCTAGATGGCTGCTTGTTTAACTTCCAGCTTTTAAGACCCCAGACATTATATCTTTTGATAACTGGCACCATAAGCTTTATTCACCACATTTTCTTATATACCCATTATGTCTTCAGCAATTGTGTTGGTAGGGTGAGCATCACAGAATGCCAGGTTGTTAGAACAAAGAGTTCTTGCCTTGAGGGAGGGTTTGAGCAGAGGCCCCAAATCTGTCCACATCCTCAATGAATTTTATTTTTTACAAAACACCATTATCACCTTCAAAGTACACTCCATTACACTTAATATATTTGTCAAATCTTCAATTATATTCTTGGAAACATTTTTCAAGCTCATCTGTTTGTATAACTGACAGCACCTCCCTCAATTTTTCCTTCACCTCTTCTAAGTCATAAAATCGCTCTCCTTTCATGTTCCTCTTCATTCGTGGAAACAAAAAGAAGTTACCTGGACGAGGTTAGGTGCGTAAAGTGCAAGAGAGGCATGCTGGTTTTTTTGCCAAAAACTGGCACATTGAGATGGCTGCATGAGCATGTGCATTGTCGGGTGCCAAAACCAGTCACAAATAAGACCTTTTTTGCTGAACACTGTTATGCAATCTTTCCAGAACCTCGAAATAGAAAACGTAATCAGCAGTCTGACCTGGTGGAACAAACTCCAAATGCACTATCTCCCTCACATTAAAAAAAAATAAGTAAATAAGTAAATAAAATAAAGAGCATCATCTTGATCTTTGATTTCACTTGACGAGCTTTTGGGGGGCAAGGTTACAATGGAGGCTATT
Organism: Echinops telfairi; assembly: GCF_000313985.2. NCBI lineage: Eukaryota > Metazoa > Chordata > Mammalia > Afrosoricida > Tenrecidae > Echinops > Echinops telfairi. The sequence goes on along the minus strand of NW_022111369.1, from coordinate 82,493,543 downwards.
CCACTGGCTTGACAGATGTTTGTTTTCAGGGTTGTAAGAATAGCACCATGTCTCCTCATCAGTAATGGCCTTGGGAAAACAGTCTAGGTCATTTTGGAGCTGCTCTTTCAGGGCACAACATGTCTCCACTTAATGTTCATTCTCCTGGTCAGAACCTCAAGCACAAATTTATCAGTGACCAAATTTTCCTTTAAAATTCACTGACCCGATCTCCAAGATAGTCCAGATAACTTCCCCATCTCATCAATGGTCTGTAGTTGGTCATTGAGCACAAAGACACAAATTTCGTTGACATTTTCATCAGGTCAGGAAGTTGACGAGTGTCCAGAATGAGGTTTGTCATCAATCAACATTTCACCTTTCTTGAAAAAAGAAAACCACGTCTACACTTGAGTTTTTCCCTAAGCACTGGCCTTATAAGCTGTCTAACATCACAACAGTTTCTGCAGCATTTTACCCTAGCAGGAAACAAAATTTCACATTCACACACTGTCCTCTTAAATTGGCCATCACAAAAAATGAGGTTTGAGGGAAACTGCTTTTATGAAAAAATTCACTGTGACCAAAGAGAACCTTCCCAGGTGACACGACTGGGTGCAGTAACTCAGAGTGAATTGCTAGATGCTTGCCTAGTGGGGGAAACTGTATACTATAACAGCTCTGCCCAGTTTAACTTTTTTCCCCTTGGGGGTGGGGGAGTACCTCCTCATGTTTGAGCCCATTATTGCAACCTCTGTGTCAATCCAACTTCTTGAGATTCTTCTTTTTCACTTTACCAAGCATGGTCACTTTTCCCAGGGACTGGTTTCTACTGAAAATATTTCCAAAGTCTCCTATTCTTGCTTCTAAGGAGATTCTGATTGTACTTCTTCTAAAATAGATTAGTTCATTCTTTTGGAAGTCCACAGTACTTTCAATATTTTTCACCAGCACCATAAATCAAATGCACTGATTCTTTCTCCATCTTCTTATTCAATGTCCAACTTTCACATGCATTTTCAGTGACCGAAAATACAACTGTCTGAATCAGGCACAGTTTAGTGCTGATAATGATATTCTTGTTCTTCCACGCATTAAAGAAGTCTTGTGCAGCAGGTTTATCAAAGCAAGATGAAATCCTTGACATCTTCAATCTTGTCCCTAATCACTATGATGTTGGCTGTTGGTTCAGTTGTGTTGACTTTGGTTGTTTTTCTTTAATTTGCAATCCCTACGGAAGACTGCAATCCTTAATCTCTATCAGCAAGTGCTTCAATTCCTCTTCTCTTTCTTTCAGCAAATTTGTGTCATTTGCAACACACAAGCAACCACATTACCTTTGGCACAGCTTCCAGTATCACAATAACATACAAGGCATCACAATACAACAAACTGACAGACAAGCCATGGCACAGAGCTGCTAGGATTCTCTAATTTCTAAATTATTTATACAGAATGTCTCAGGGATCTTAAAGATAAACAAAGTGACTTATTTACCTGCTTTATTTGAACCTTTTATGGATAAAGAACATCTGTATTACTTACCAATAAGCCATTTGGTTGCTAATCACTCATATTGAAGAATTTTGCCAATTTCTTCAGTCAAAAATTGATCAAACATGCAGCCAAGATATATTGAAATTTTTGAAGATTAGAATGCAAACTTTAGAAACAAAGAGGAAAGAATAGTACTTGGAAAATATGGCATTGGTAATAGAAATGAAGCCAGAAATCACATAATGCAATTTTGCAAGGCCAAAGGCTTCTTCATCACAAATACATTTGTTCAACTACACAAAAGGCAACTATAGACATGAAATTCTTCAGATGGAATAGAGAAAAATCAAATTGACTACATATGTGGTTAGAAACAATAGAGAAGTTCAATATCAGTAGCTAAAGCTAGACCAGGGTCTGACTGCAGAACAGACAATTAATTGCTCATATTTAATTTCTGGTTAAAGCTAAAGAAAGTAAAACCACGAAGTACCCAAGTACTACCATGAGTCTATCCCATCTGGATTTCAAGAACATACTTGTTACATTGAGCACTAAGGACAGAAGACCAGATAAGCAGCAGGATTACTCAAGAACATAATTTATGAAGAAAGCAAAACCACAGGAAAGAATGAAAAGATCAGTGTAGATATCAAATGAGACTGAAACTTGCTGTTAATCGTAGAGTAGCTAAGACACATGGAAGAAATGATGATGTCAAAGAACTAAACAGAATATTTCAAATGGCACCTCCAGGAAAAAAGTAAAATATAATAATGAAATGTACAAAGACCTAGTTAGAAATCCAAAAAGGACGAAGACTGTCAATGTTTCTTTAAGAGAAATAGAGCTCAACCAAATAGTCATGCCTCAAGTTGACCCTGCCAGCTCTGCGATGCTGTCATCGCCACTGGATCCAAAGACTTTCTACACACTGGCCTGCGATCTCCTGCATTCAGTGTCATTGTGTGTGTTTCATGAGTTTGAAGAGGACTTTATAGATTGGTGTTGGACATATGGGCTAATACTAGACTTATGGACTTGATCTGGACTGGGCTGGAATGTTTTCTCAATACCCAAATACTCTTGTATATAAATCTCTTTCTTATACACATGAGTTTCTATGGATTTATTTCTCCAGTCTACCCAGACTAACACAATATCCTTGAGAAGACTAAGAATTCCAGAACACTACATTGTGGTCATGCACAACTGTCCATGCATCAAGAGTCAAGTATGAGGACAGAACAAGGAAACACTGCATAGTTTACCATCAGGACAGGTGTGGCTCAGTGTTGAATCCCCTTACCATACTTATTCAACCTGTATGCTAAGCAAATAATCATGGAAACTGGATCATATGAAGAAGAATGTGGGGTCAGGATTGGAGGAAAGCTTATTATTTACCAGTGAAATGCAGAATGTGCAACCTAGTTTGCTGAAAATGAGGAGGATTTGAAGCACTTTCTGATGAAGATCCAGGATTACAGCCTTCCATATAGATTACAACTTAATGTAAAGAAAAATCATAACCCTTATAACTGGAGCAGTAGGTAATATCATGATAAATGGGGAAAATGTTGGTGTATTTCATCTTACTTGGATCCACAATCAATGCACACGGAAGCAGTCATGAAGACATCTTGCTGTATCAGACCTCTTTTAAGTGTTGAAAATCAAGGATATTACTTTGAGGACTAAGGTGTGCTTGACTTATCCATGCCTCCGATGCATGTGAAAGTTGGACATTGAATAAGGGAGACCTAAGAAGAATCGAAGTATTTGAATTATGGTGTCTGGCAAGGATATTGAAAATATCATGACTGCCAAAAGAACAAAGAAATCTGTCTTGGAAAAAAGTATAACCAGAATGCTCTTTTGAGGGAAGGATGGTGAGCGTTCATCTGATCCACTTTGGACATGTCAGGAAACCGGTGCCTGGAGAAGGACGGCGCGCTTGGTAAAGTCGCAGGGCAGTGAAGATGAGGAATGCCGTTGACAAGCTGTATTGACGCTCCGGATGCACAGGCGAGTTCAAGGATCAGAACAATTGTGCGGACGATACAGAACTGGGCAATGTTTCCTTCTCTCGTACACAGGGTTGCTCTGAGTTAGAACTGACCTGAAGACACCTACCAATCATTACTCATCGGAAATTTGAAAGCGTCCATGACCTTTCTCTTTTTTCAGTTCCAGGTCTATGGAAGCAGCAGTCAATAAATCACATGAAGAACCTCACTGCCAAAACTGCTACAAAATTTCTCTTTGAGTTCTGAAAAGTCAAGATAACTAAGCTACACCTGACCCAAGCTATAACTTTTAAAATAATCTCATATGTATGTGAATGTTGGACAATGAACATGGAAGATGGTGGAAGAATTTGCATTCAAATTGTGGTGCTATTGAAAATCTGTAGTAAATAGTGTGCTGTGAGTATTACTCGCAAATCGTGTTAGAAGTTATATAAACAGAGTGTTCACTGGGAGCAAGGTGATGAGGCTCTGGCTACTTTAGTTTTGCATAGCTTCATGAAAGACCAATTGTTAAAATACAGCGTCATGTTTGCCTAAAAACAGAGGGTCAACAGAATAGGGAAACCTTCCATGAGGTGAATTGCCACAGTGCGGGAAAAATGAGCTCCAACCTGACAATGACTCTGAGACCAGCGCAGGACCAGACAAAGTTCTACCTTGCGATACAGAAGGCCAAGTGGACTCAAAAACAAGTGCACTTAGAAATAGAGGGACCTCAGTACTTTCTAGATAAACCTAATTCACTTAGTAATTATACTTTGAATAAGGTATCCTCTTTTTCTCTTCAGTAAAATGAGAACATAAGTATTATTAAATATAATTCTAATCGGGTTGTTATAAAGATTATATAAAGCACTCACTTCCATGTCCAACACACCATGAGAAGTAAATCAGAGTCATTGTAGAAGAGAAACTAAGGGACCTTCCCAAGATACCACAGTGACTATGTGTTTGGGCAGAGGAAGGACGGGTCAAAGAGATGTGATTCCTTCATCCTGGTGAGCTCCCAGTCTTCTCTGCTCTGCTGCCTCCAGAGGAGAATGATGCAAATAAAGGAGTAAGGAAGATAGGGTCATAACAAGGAACCCTGGACCTTTCAATTCCCTCGGCTCAAAAAGAAGATACACAAAATATCTGAAACTATTGCAATGGCATCGGCAGAACTTTCTTTGTTTTTAAGTTAGCATGGACTTGTATTGGACCATATGAAGAAGAATGTGGGAGGAAGACGTATTATTTACCAGTGAAATGCAGAATGTGCAACCTAGCTTGCTGAAAATGATGATTTGAAGCACTTTCTGATGATTTATATTCCTTTGTTGTTTTTGTTTATCAGTCAAAAATAACTTTGCTATGTTATTAATAGCTAAATTTAAATTTCATAGCTAAATTTAAATTTCTCTCTACCAAAAGTCATCCTTCAATTCCACCTTCCAAAAGTCTATTGGGAATTGAACGTTTACTATTACCTTAAAATTGAACTTTGATATTGTTTTTAAGACAATAAAAGCCAAGTGGGCACCTGTGGATCCCATAGGTCCCCTGGGTGACGACAGAGCTGAGCACCTGGTTTGCCATTGTCCTCCTTGGTCAGGCATCTAGCTGTGTATAGCACTTTGGGAGTCAATGATTACAGTGACTGTAGACATTTAGCTATCGTCCTTTGTTCTTGCATTTAGTTTTTCTGGCTGGTTCCTCGATCATTCACAGTACATACGATTCAATGTTACAAATAAGTAAATAATGGCCACTGAGGGGAGCCACTGTCACCGATAATCTACATTTGTGTAAATGTGGAACCCATGACATTGGGAGCTTTGGATTAGGCTGCTAATCACAAGGTCCTACTAAAACCAAGCTCACTGCCATCGAGTCAATTCTGACTCATGGAGATCCTGTAGGAGAGGGTAGAACTGCTCCGCTGGGCCTCCGAAACTGTGAGTCTTTGTGGGAAGGAGAAAGCCCCATCTTTCATGAGAGGAGCAGCTGGTGGTTTTGACCTCCCAGCTAGCAGCCCCATAATCACCATGCCAGCAAGGCTCCAGACCCCTCTCAGGAGAAAGATGAGGCTTTCTCATGCTTTAAAGATTGACCGTCTCGGGAATCCACAGTAGTTCTACTGTGTCCTCTAGGCTCATGACTTGGCACTCACTCAACGGCAGCAAGTTTAGAGTCATGCAGCTGTATAAACTGGATTTCAGCCTCCATTTGCCCTCTTCATGTTTTATGTCTTTGTGCAGAGCAAAGGAAAGAGTGCACCATCTTACGTATTCTTCCTAAAAAACAGCAGGGTTTTTTGTGGCAAGTAGACTGATGATTCGTTTCCGTCATGCTTGCTAAAGTAGTAGGGCAGGGGGAACGAGGAAGGCCTTCAACAAGCTGGATGGAGATGTCCAAAATATGTGAGATGAAGTTTCGCCATCCTGGCCTCTAACAGCGTTCTGGCTGTACTTCTTCTAAGACAGATTTGTTTGTTCTTTGTGCAGTCCAAAGTATTTTCAAAATTGTTTGCTAGCCTCATACATTTTATTTCCATTTCATAAATAAGAAAGCATTAGGTGGGAAGCAATTAAGAACTTATTTTTAAATAAGAACTTGATTTTTTGGCTATCTACTTTTTCCCAACGTGCTAAACCTGCAGAATATGTACATTTTAGGTTTACTTGGTATTGGGACTCAACATTGAACACCATGGAAAGTCCTTGAAACACCATCATTCTTTCTTCAACGTTGTCTGGATCCTTCAGAGTGTGGTTCGTTCTGGTGCCACAATGTGTTTAATAAGCTCACAACCCCTTGTGCTCTACTCTTGCTAATCTCTTCATTTAAGTGAATAGAAAATAAGCCTCAAGGTCAGGGCAACCAAGAAATGATAGTATCTAAATAAAATATAATCGCAATTTTATCATAATAGTAGGCTATCTTCTACTTATGGGTAATGATACTGGCTCTCCCTTTTCAGCTAGCATGCAACCTTCCCCTTTTAAATAAGATCATGCACATTAAAAAATTAGCCAATAATAAGGTGGGATAATATCAAAGAATCGGGCCAGTGGTATGGAGAGGAGCTCAGAAAAGGTGGTAAACCAACAGGGGAAGACAGGAAACCAATCCAGTTGTCGCGGAGCCACAGGGTCCCGATGTGTGTGGAGGAGGCCTGTGCATCACAGGGCTCGTTCTGTTTGGATACTAGGCCTTTCTTCCAAGGTACCGCTGATGTGTCTGGAATTTCCTACCTTTCTTTTAATAGCATGTTAACAAACTGCACACACACACCCCAAATTTGTACACGACACCATTTATGTGGGCATAGATTTAAACATTATGTTAGCTTGTGTCCTGGTGTTGCTAGTTCCTTGTGTGTGACTTGAAAAATCAGCCCATTATCTCCAAGACTTAGTTTTCTCATCTGAAAAAGAAATAAAACTAGATAGTTGGCAGTACACGTTTTGAAGCATTAGTGTGAGAAATAAAATAATGTATGGGATAACGCCCACAGCAAGGCCTGCCACAAAGTAGATGCTCAGTAGACATGAGTTTCTTCAACTCCCCCCGCTCCTCGAGATGAGTCAGAGTTGACGGGAACTTGATTAATCTCCTTCCTTAGCTGTTGCCCTAAGTTCTTTCATTATCTTCTTAATCAGTTATTAAGTAAAGTATTTGTAAAATGAATAGTAGGCTTAAAGCAAAACGAGTGAACTAACTTAAATGCAGACATTACATTTCCTTTTGGGCCCTGTGTGTTCTTCCCCTTTTCTGTTTGACTCAGAACTAACTGGTCTTCTGAATTTTGGATTTCTTTGCCTAGTATTCTTTGGAGTTTTACTCACTCCTGTGATCATTTGTAAGCACTGCTCTCCTGGTGACTTTCTGCAGCAATATGCTATCAGTGCAAACTAATTTTGAATTTATTTGATATTAATGGATTACAGGCTTAAAAAAGTTAAGCTTCACCCTAAATAATACACTCTGCAGATTTTCTGAAGTAGGGTCATAAAACACAGAAGGTAACCTCGATGCTTATAAAATATCAGTTACCACCTGTTTGGGGTTAGGAAATTGTAATTTTGACATATTGAACTTCATAAAAATGTAAAAGGTTTGAATGTCAAAGAACATTATAAGAAAGTATAGACAAAAACAGAATGGAAAAATATACTTTGATCCATTGATCTGATAAAGGTCTAGGATCCAGAATATATATGCAAAAAATCCTTAGCAATTGCAATAAAAATATAACATCCAATTAAAAATAGGCAAGGGTTTGAATGGACATTGATTCCCCAAAGATGTACATACACAAATGCCTACAAGCAAATGAAAAGATGCTCAATTTTATGAGGGCAAAAGATCAAAATCACAGTTGGATATCATTTCACAACCACTAGGATATCTATTACAACCCAATATAAAGACCAAAATCCTGAACCAAACACAACTGAACCAATGGTGATCAATGGCGAACAGATTGACGTTAAGAATTTTGTCCTGCTTGGATCCACAATCAATGCTTATGGAAACAGCAATTAAGAGATTGTGTAAGTCTGGGTAAACTAGGGAAACAAATCCACAGAAATATGCATAAGAGAGAGTTTTATATAAAGGGTAAGTGTACATTAAGAAAGCATCCCAACCCAGTCCAATCAAAGCCCATAAGTTCAACATTAGCCCATATGTCTGACACCGATCTACAAAGTCCTTCTCCATCTCACAAAACACATGCAAGGACACCGATTGCAGGAGGAAAGCCGAATCAGTGAGCATGTAAGCATCTCAGTGCTGGCAGGGGTCTCCATGCAGTTGCCCCAGCACCCAGGGCTGCATCAGGGTAGGCCCATGTTGCTTCTCCTCAGGGATGTCTTGCAGGAAATGAGCCTTGCAAGCTGAAGCAGGGAACTGGCTTAGGCAGCTGTATCCTGGTCCGACCATCAGAGAGCAAGAGACCCTAGAACGAGAAAGGCTAGGCTCATGGAGCTATTTATCAGTCAATCCCAAATGTGTTTATTGGCCAGGTTGGCACAATAAACCTTAACTATCTCATTTACCCAAATGCTGCATTGGGTAAATCTGATGCATAAGGCCCTTTTATTGTATTGAAAAGCAAAATGTTACATTTTCTATTGTCTCATGTATGCCTGTACAAGTTGTGGTGTTTTCAGTTGTCTCCTGTATGCATGTGAAAGTTGGACACTGAATAAAGGAATGTGAAGAAGAGATGCATTTGAATTGTGGTGCTGGATAAGAATATTGAAAGTACCATGGACTGCTAAAAAGGACAAACAAACCTGTCTTGGAAGAACAGCCAGAGTGCTTTTTGAGCAAGGATAGTAAGACTCCATCTCTTGTACTTTGGGCATGTTGTCAGGAGAGGCCAGACCCTGGAGAAAGTCATCATTCTTTGTAAAGTGGAGGGGCAGTAAATAAAAGTGAGACTCTCAGTGAGATGGATTGACACAGGAGCTGCAACAATTGCCTGGAGTATAGGAACCATTGTGATGCTGATGCAGGACCCAGCAGTGCTTGGGCATTGAGTCACTGTGAGTCAGAACCAACTCGATGGCCCCCAACAGCAAAAACAGGATAGCTTTATCGCAACAGAAAAGTAAATATGGTCAAGGATCTGAAGAAACTGGTATTCTCATGCATTGATTGTGGGAATATGAAATGTTAATCGCTTTGAAGCAAAGTTTGGAAGTTCCTCAAAAATTTAAAGATAGAGTTATCATGTGATCTAGCCATTCCACTTCTAGGTATATACATGCAAGAGAGAATTGAACATAGATTTTTACTCAAAAACTTGTGCACAAATATTCACAGTAGAATTGTTTATAATCACCCCAAATTGAAGACCACCCAAATGTCTAACGCAAATGATGAAAGGTTAAATAAAATGTGGTATGTCCATACAATAGAATATTATCCAAGGATTCAGAAATAAAGTTATACCTACTACAACACAGATAAATTTGAAAACATTTTCCCAAGAAACATTAGCCACAAAAGGATGCATATTGTCTGCATTCATTTATATGGAATATCTACCGAAACTCACTGACAAGCAGTCCATTCTGACTCATAGTGGCCCTAAAATAGGAACCTCCATAGCAGCACAAAATCTTAGTAGTTACAAGGGGCTGGAATAAGGGGGAAACTGGAGTGACTGCTAATGAATGCAGAATTTGTCTGAGGGTGATGAAATGTTCTGGAATTGGTGCATAATCTTACAGATATACTTGCAAAGATACTTAAAAAAATAAACATTAAATTATACACTTTAAAATGTTGACATTTGTGGTATGTGAATTACATCTCCATTTTTAAAAAAGGAAGTGTTAGCCAGACAGAAGCAGGCAAATGGAGAGAAAGAACAATGGAAGGAACTCCAACATAAAAGGGGGTACAGGTACATTTCCCTCTGGCCTCCTCACCATGAAAGAAGATGAAGAGCAGATAAGACACAATTCCTTATGAATAGATGAGACAGACAGAGTTAAATGTGTGGGAAGGGCAAGACGGGGTCTTCCCACGGCCCACACCATGGCTGAATTAACCTTTGGTTTCAGGGCAACAAGGACACAACATGAACTCTAGGGTACAGGTGTGCACATACCTGGAAAGGGGAGGCACAGTACAGAAAACCAGCCAGTAGCAGAAGACTCCTTGGAAATCCCGCCCTCTATTAATTGGATAAAACCTAGCTCTTCATTCTGAGGCCCTTAGATTATCTGGGGGCCCTTTAAAGTTTGTGTTAGACTGTGTTAACTAGACAAACAAATTCAGTGAAACTCATATGTGTGTAAGAGAGAGCTGTATATCAAAGAACAATTGTATATTGAGAAAACATGTCAGCCCAGTCCAGATCAAGTCCAGAAGTCCATTATTAGCCCATATGTCTGATACCAGTGCAAAAATTTTAGACTCACACAGCACGTGAAATGATGCCAAATGCAGGAAGATCCCAGGCCAGTGGTGGATCCAGTGGCAGTGGAAGCATCTCAGCCATGGTGTG
>NW_022111369.1:82463065-82481550 GCF_000313985.2 Echinops telfairi | reverse complement strand
TATGTAAGCAAGCTTCACAAATTAATGGCTCAACATATAGATTGAATAAAAGGATAGAACACTGATGCAAACCTTTCCTGATTTTAAACCCACAATATTCCCATTTTTCTGCATGAGGACAATGGAGTGCTCTAGAATTCCTATTCTTCTTCATGTTATCCATAGTTTGTGATGATCCACAAGCTTAAATGCCTTTCCATAGTCAACAAAACACAAGTAAATTTTTTATTTCTGGTATTCTCTGCTTTCAGCCAATAGCCATTCGAAATTTGCAAATCCTCTATGCTATATCCAATTCTGAACTCACCTTGAATGTATGGCATGTACATATGTAAATATATTTATATATGATGATAGGGAAATAGATCTATGTGCATGTATTTATAGGTTTAGTATTAAAGTAGCAGGTGGACATTGAGCCTCCACTCAACTACTCCCTCAATGCAAGAACATTTTGTTGTATTACATTGGCACTCCACAATGCTCACCTTCCAAACACGATTGCTGAAGACAAATGTGTACATATGCAAATGTGGTGAAGAAAGCTGATGGTGCCTGGCTATCAAAAGATATAATGTCTGTGGTCCTAAAAGCTTGAAAGTAAACAAGCAGCCATCTAGCTCAGAAACAACAAAGCCCACATGGAAGAAGCACACCAGCCTTTGTGATCACAAGGTGTTGAAGGGATCAGGCATCAGACATCAAAGAACAAAAAATCATATCATTGTGAAGGAGGGGTAGTGCAGATTGGGGACCCAAAGCCCATCTGTAGGCAACTGGACATCTCCTTACAGAAGAGTCGCAGTGAGATGAGCCAGTCAGGGTGCAGTGTAGTAACAATGAAACATACAACTTTCCTCTAGTTCTTAAATGCTTCCTTCCCCCCACCCGCCCTGCCCCACTATCATGATCCCAATTCTACTTTACAAATCTGGGTAGGCCAGAGGATGTACACTGGTAAAGATAGGAACTATAAACACAGGGGATTCAGGATGGATGATCCCTTCAGGACCAGTGGTGAGAGTGGCGATACTGGGAGGGGGGAGGGAAAGTAGGGTAGAAAGGGGGAACCGATTATAAGAATCTACATATAACCTCCTCCCTGGGAGACGACAACAGAAAAGTGGGTGAAGGGAGATGTCGGACAGTGACAAAATAATAATTTATAAATTATCAAGGGCTCATGGGGGAGGGGAGAGTGGGGAAGGAGGGGGAAACTGAGCAGCTGATACCAAGTAGAAAGTAAATGTTTTGAGAATGATGAGGGCAACAAATGTACAAATGTGCTTGACATAGTGGATTGTGATAAGAGTTGTATGAGTCCCGAATAAAATGATTTTTTAAAAATTCTATCATGCAATCCCCAGCTTCATTTCTATCATCATGCTATATTTTTCAACTAATTACAGTATTCTTCCTTTTGGCTTCCAACGTTCAGATATTGATAAAATGATCAATACATCTTGATTGTATATTTGATAGATTTCAGACTGAAGAAGTTGGTAGAATTTTTCAATTTCTTCATAACTAACTTCAGTGATCGTTATGCAAATGTGAGTAATAGTTGTATTAATAGGTCTTCTTTGTAGGCATATAAATAAGGTCCTCTCATAGGCAGCATTGTATTTCAAGATAGTGAAATAGACAAGTTCATATCACCACATTTAAACAGAACTGTCAAGAGAACACTTTTCCTTGAAGGCATCTTCCCTGCCCCCTCTGACCAGTCTCTGCTTGACCTGAGGTCACCTGTTTTAACATCACAACGGAATGCAGGTTTGCATGTGCCCTGAGAGCAATCCTTGGTTAAACTACCCCTGGATCCTTATCAAGAGATGCTGTCAGTCTTTCTCCCAGGGACAGGAGTGTTCATTTCCCACCCCGCTAGGAGGGCAAGCTGGGGAGGAAATCAGGAATGGGATCATAAAACAAGATGCCTGAAACTTCACCTAAATAGACTTTTGTTTTACTTCTGTCAATACCACTCAGTAATATATGTATTTTTAACTTGCTTTTTCTTCTGCTTTCTGTGTTCTACCCTCCCAGAATAATATAAAAGAGGCTTGGCCAGAAGAGAGTGCACTACAGCCTGGTGGAAAGTTCCTTTGGAACATCCCCTTGCAGTCCGGGCTAGCCCCATAAGAGGATAAAGAGTTCACATAATTCTAATTGGACATTGTAGTGTTCTTCTTTAATCCGAACCCGCAACATTAGATCAGGAAATGTTCTTTTTGCTGTGCCAATCTTCTTGAACGTCTCATTCCCAGCATAGTAAAACATGGGATTTTCTGATTCAAAATGGCTAATACCATCCATTTCAGCTCACTAATGCCTGGGATATTGATCTTAATGCATTCCACTTCATCTTTTAGGATCTACAATTTTCCTAGATTCATATTTTATTTATTCCATGTTTTAACTTTCATGGCTTTTTGCAGCTATTTCTTTTCATTTTGAGGCATGCCCCTCAGCAGAGTAAGGTTCCCCAAACTTTGCTCCATCCATATCATTAAGGTTGACTTTACTTGGGCAAGGCAATGCTTCCCCAGTAGTATTCTGACAGCCTTCTAGATGGAAGGGCTCACATTACATCATCACAGTGTTAGAGAATAGTCTGATATTCATAAGGTTTTCAGTGGGTAACTTGTCAGAAGTGTTCTACTTCTTCCTTTTTCTAAGTCTGTTCTTAGTCCTGGGAGTTCAATAAAACCTGTTCACCTTGGGTGAACCTGTTGATATTTGACATATTGGTAGCGTGGCTTCCAGCGATTCAAACATCACCCAGATTACACAAACACACAGACAAGTAGGGAATTCCCATGAAACAACTACAAAATTCATAAGGAATCTTAAATTGTAAAAGTTAAGCCTATGTGTTTAAATATGTACCTTTTTCAGTGGATGACATTTACAAAACACGCAGTCTGTATGCTTTAGTAACTTAAATATGAATTTTATCTCAGGTGTTTCTATTTCAATTAAACAACCCAGAATATTAACAGAAAGTGACATTTCCAATATTGTAAGGTGTTAATTGGTTATAAATTGACCTTTGTTAGAGAAACAAGAAAGCATTTGGCGTCTAAATTTAAAAAGCACTTTCCACAAGAGTTCAGTATTTTTAGAAAATGTGTTATACTTAAAATTATTTTGAGACTAACACTTTCCTAAAAAACAAACTACCAAAAATCACTTTGTTAATTAAAGCAAATGAAACCAGCCAACCGTTTCATGGGAACTGATCTGGCGGGTTTACATGTTCCAGAGGAGCACTTCTCGTGCATCCTCAAGATCAGATACAGTTAGACCAAACCTAGGTGAGTAAAAATGAATAGCTGTTGCTATATTTGAACACTTTTCTGATACATACCAGGTTCTTTTATTTTTAATCATTTTATCGGGGCTCATACAATTCATCACAATACATACATCAATTGTGTAAAGCACACATACATTTGTTGCCCTCATCATTCTCAAAATTCGCTTTCCACTTGGGTTCCTGGAATCCGCTCATTTTCCTTTTTTCCCCTCCCTCTCACTCCCCACTCCCCCCTCCCTCATGAACCCTTAATAATTTATAAATTATTATTATATCTTATCTTACACTGCCCGGCGTCTCCCTTCACCCACCCTTCTGTTGCCCATCCCCTAGAGAGGAGGTTATAAGTAGATCCTTGTGATCACCGATCACAAGGATCTACATATAACCAGATTCTTTTTTTTTTAAAAATGATACTAGAGTATTCTGAACAGGCAATCCTATCACTCCCCCCAAAGTACCCCCTACCCACTCCACCACCCTCAACCAAAATATTACTGGGCCAAGTTATAAGGGACAGAGATAATCTTTAGCCCTCAGTGGCAATGTAACCCAATACACCAGCTGGTCTCCACTACATGCATTTGTGAAAACACCCATGGCTTTGGTCACTTCCACCTTGCTCCTCCAAATCACATCCTTGCACTTCAGTACTTTAAGGAAGTTCTTATGCAGCATCTTTGTCCAATGCAATATGTCAATATGACATTTGATTTCTTGACTGCGGCTTTCATGAGCATTGATTGTGGATATAAGTAAAATGAAATCATTGGTAATTTTAATTTTTACATCACTTACTATGCTGTTGTTTATTGGTCCAATTATGAGGATTTTTAGCTTCTTTATATTGAGTTACCATCTATCTTGACTGTTACAGTCTTTGAGTTTCTTTTGCAGGTGCCTCAAGTCTCCTGTACTTTCATCAAATAACCCTGACCCACACCTTTCTTGCTTTTAAACCACTCAGCATTTTCTTGTTCTATTTGAACAACTGCCATGTACAGGCTTCCCATGAAAACAACGGAGTGATCTGGAATTCCCATTTTTATCAGTGCTATCCATACTTTATTATAATCCACATAGTTCAATGCCTTTGCATGGTCAATATGACCTAAGTATACATCTTTCTATTTTCTCTGATTTCAGCCATGATCAATCTGACATCAGCCATGAGATCTCTTACGCCATGTCCTCTTCTGAATCCAGCCTGAAATTCTGACACATCTTGTTGATGTACCGCTGCACCCATTTTTTTAAATTACCTTCAGCAAAATTTTACCTGACTATGATATGAATGATACTGTCTGATAATTTACACATTATTGTTTGTTCTTAGTTAAGTTGAGGATGGTCAGAAAGATAAATCAGGAGTGATATCTATGGAAAATGAACAGAAATGGAGAATTTATAGAAAAGGAGAGTAATAAAATATAGAGGCTTGTTTATCTTTTAGAATCAGATAATTTAGAAATATAAATGCTCATCATTTAGCAAACGTTCAATACTTGTTATATATTGCTTCTGTTGAGAATATGCTCAGCAAAATATACATCAATTCAACACTTTCTACATGGACCATTGAGTGGCAGGGATCACATCCTCTGAGTTGTGCAGTCATCCTCATCTGATTTTTTAAAATTGGTTCTCTGTGGTGGACCAGCCTCCCACAACTGAATGGGTCTAAGGGGCAGTTGTGTAATTGAGGGGTAAATTAGAGAGACATCAGACAAGATATAGCATGCAAAGGTTCACCTCTCAGTCATGACTTCAGGAGCCAGGTCCGAGCAGAAAGAGCAAGTAATGTAAACTCATGAGTTTATATAATCTGGGACCTGCAGGCACAGTAAGCACATAGGCAACAAGAAGGGGTTATACAAGAGGCATACAAGTAACATGAAGGCACACACGTAACAAGATGAATGGACTTTAGAGTCAATATGGCAGCCTAACCTTGGTCATCCCAGAGTTGACTTGACCTTTGGTCTCTGGGAGCTTTCCTCCAGGGGAGCAATCTATGATCCTTATCAGAAGGAAGTGGGCCCTATTTAGGGTAAGACAGACAATAGGGTCTCATTTCCTTAGATGGTGACAACATTCAGGCAGATAACCTTCAAGTAGCTGACTTCCCAGTATTTAGTCAGTGACTATATGTTTGTAAACAGCACCTTAAATTTGGCATTAATGTGGGGGCACATTGTGGGGAAAAGCTTTACTTAGGAGACTGTGAGTGGCATGCATCCCCAACACTTGAATGTGAAGGGTCCCTCCATGGGAGCCTGGTCTCCCGGACTCCATAGTGTGTGAATGGTGACAGTGTAGCCCCATCCACTCTCTTCCCAGATAGGTTTCCCCCAGCTCTCCTGAATTAGCATAAATTCCCTCCTGCCTGAGCTCTTCATCTATTCTTTTGAAACCATTTTGAATGCATTTAAAAATGTAAAGATAATTACCAAAAACAGCATGAATGCAAAACATGTAAAATTATGATCCAGCATACATTTAAAAACTTTTAACAATGTTTACCAAAAGAATGAAACAACAATCTAAACCTTACACAGGATGAAAAGGTGGGGAACGGCAGAGAGGGTAAATACAGAATGATTGATCAGTCAATAGAAAAGGAGAAACAAAGACAAGAAAGGACTACAACTTCTAGGAGTCTTTTATTTGAAAGGGAAAATGTACAGACAGACGTGTAGGTGAATTAAAAATTTCCATTGAATTCAAAATAATTCTTAAGTAAAACAAAGGCACAGAATAATTCCTGTATGTACAAGTAGCAACTTATCACAATAGGATAAAGTGAGATGTATGATGCTTAAACCCTCTCTTCCTGATCACCACGTAATAGAGTTGATCACAAACAATTGCTTTAAATACAGTGGCCTGGCTTCCCCTGAAGTCTGGATGACCTGAGTCACAGATCTCCTGCCAAAATGTCCATAAGTGATATGTCCTTCCTAACACATGGCTTTTGTCATATGGATGTCAGTTTGTAGCCACTGTTGGTATTGGATTGGAGATATTTTTTTCTCATACAAACATCAGCCCCCAAACATGGTTTTAAGAGATCAAATTGTTCTAAGACATTTGTCTGGAAAAACACTAATAGGAAAGATGTTCTGTAGGGTAGAGTTAAAATAAATTATAATAATTAAGCATGCCAATTTAAAGACAGATTATTAGAGTGGATAAATAAGCACAATCTAGTTATACAGAAAGGACACACCTGAAACAGAACCACACAGATGGTTGAAAATAATAGGATAGAAAAAAAAACATGTTTTGTGCACTAGCTAGAATTAGGTTCTGCTACGAATGACAGAAAAGCCAAAATAATGGTACTTAAACAATAGAAGTTTCTTTCTCTCTTGGAGTAATGTAATCAGTTAATTATATATTAATTCAACCTAAAAAAACCCCCAAACAATTAAAAGTGTCAGGACCATTTTATTCTATGAAATATCAATGGCCCAAACCCTATCTTCATTGCCACCCCTAGAGTTTGGCCCTGACCCCCTCCACCATTTCTACAATTTGGCTCATAATAGACCTCATAAATCAATATGATGGAACCTGAGTGTGGGTATTAGGATGGAATTAGGGATGAAGAAAGGATGCATAGAATACACCAGCCATCTTAATCAATGCTCCTCGTGCTTACCCAGATTCATTCACTGAATCCTCACAATACTTCTGTTGTCGTTGTTAGCTGCTATGAGTCAGTTTCAGGCCATAGTGACCTATGTCCCACAGAATGAAACACTCCCCTCTCCTGCACCAGCCCCACGATTGTGTTTATGTTTAAGCTCATTGTGGCAGCTATTGTGGGAATCCATTTTACCCAGGGTCTTCCACTTTTTAGCTTCCCCTCTACTTTATCTGACAATGTTCTTGATATTGAGAATAACTTTAGGAGATTGAAACTATAATTTTCACAATGGTACAGGTGAGGCAACTGAGGCACAGCGGGATGAAACAACTTGTCTAAGGTCACAGGGTTATGAAGTAGCACAGACAAAATTTGAACGTAGACAATTTGACTGTAGCACCTTAGTTCACAAACACCATGCAGCAGTGCTATCCTGCTTAACCTTTCTGAGGCCGTATTTATTCCTCATACAAGCAAAGAGATTGTGTTAGTCCGGGTAGACTAGAGAAACCAATCCATAGAAACCCATATGTGTATAAGAGAGCATTTTATATAAAGGGTAATTGTACATTAAGCAAGCACCCCAACTCAGTCAAGTCCAAGCCCATAAGTCTGATATTAGCCCATGCGTCCAATGCCAATCTATAAAGTGTTCTTCAGACTTGCAAAATACAGGCGATGACGCTGAATGCAGGACAATCACAAGTCAGGGAGTGAGAAGTCTTGGGGATCCGGTGGCATTGTAAGCATCTCAGCACTGGCAGGCGTCTCTACATGGCTTCTCCGGCTTCAGAGGTCTGGTTGCATCAGGGTAGTTCCATGTGGCTTCTCCAGCTCAGAGCACTAGCATAGTTCTGTGTTTCTTGTCAGCTGCAATGTCTTCCAGGGAGTGGGCAGAGAGAGAGGTGTCTCCCGCCTTTAAGGAGGAAGTACTGGATTTCCCAGAATTCTCAGGAGACGGCCATGCCCACACGGAAACCACAATGGCTATGACCCAATTGACAGTAGACTCCACCTCCTCACTCTTCCTCCTCTCACGTCGAAAATTGACACCAGATTATGTGACTACCACAGAGACTTAACCTTAATATTATAAAAGGGGTTGGGAATAGATGTCAAGTCGGCCAAATAAGGTCTAAAATGTGTTTTCTTTGTTGCTGTTGCTAGGCTTCCTTTGATTAGGGTATGCATTATCCTGTATTCCCCTATGCCAAGACTTTACCATCTCCTTTTCATCAACTTTTTGCATCATTACCCTCCTGGCTGTAGAAAGCATTTAAATTTAGCACCCAGAAATAAGACGCTCTCCTGCCTCGTGCTATAATCTTATCATCACGGGAGAACAGTGTTTTCTGAGGAAGTCTTGGGAAAACTATCTATTTGTCTACCTGATTCAAAAATTGATCATTTAGAATAACAAATCATAAGTAAAAGCCTCATTAAAATGAATAAATTAGGTAAAAGACACAAATATCATTCATTAAATGGAAATATGTACTAAATACATATGGCACACTCCAAACTCCAAAATTAATTCAATATGTTCATGATATTAGTTATCAATTTATACTCACTATCATATGAAGCGCATCAAGGAAGGATGAGGTAGAAGTAACCCACCCAATTTTATTATCTCAATTTCATGTCATGATCAAGGACTTCCGAATTTGTTTCCTGGTTACGTTTATGCTGACTCAGTTGGTCCCTGGTTTTACAGGCAATATGCTAACTGAGAGAATTCTCAATAACTCTGCCAGCAAGTGCTTGAGGCTGATTGAGGTTTTAAAATGCAAACCTTCTGCTTCATCGGCCAGGTCGTTGTTTAAGGGCTCATTGTTGTGACGCCACTGTGCTTCTTCTCCTTTGACTATCACCCTCTGTGAAGCTGCTTGAAACAGAAATAGAAGTCGATTGAGTCCACAGAGGATTGTAGTCGCTGTCAGCCCAAGGACAAAGGAACAAAGGCATATATGCAAGAGCATCTTTGCAGTGACAAGCACTACAGCCCCATTTGTCATAGAGGAGCTCACTGCCATCGGGGCATTCCAACTCATAGGGACCCAGTAGGCCACTTTAGAAATGTCCCTCGGGGTTTCCTAGACTCTATCTATTTTTTCCCTTCTTGTTCAGCAGTCTTTATTCATTGTCTAGTTATTTTAAAGCAGTTTTATTGACATAATACACATTGTGCATTTCAATAATTCAATCATATTCAAAAGAGTAGTGTAATTGCTGGGGGATGTGAAAGATTTAACTTGCTGTTAATCAAGTACTGGAAATGTAGCTTTATTTGGGACTTGGGCTGTTGAGATTTAGTTTGTTAAAAGGGACCGAGGATGTAACAGCCTCTTCCACTATAGTAAAAAATAAATAAATCATTTTAACCCTACTCAGTGAGGATGTTCTAATTCAGGATAGGGGAAGCAAGGCCTTTTAGATGCGCATGGAGTCTGAAACCCTACAGAGTACAGGTCTGACACCCCCTGGGATAATGAAGATATCAAATGATGGTCTGATAATCCCTTGGGGAAATGTAGATTGCTTTCTAGGAAACTCACCCCTTTGTCTCATTGGTTGAAGGTCATCTGGTGATTGTAGAACTTGTTAATTACCTCCAAGTTCTGCAAAACCTATTATTTCCCCACCAGCCTGCCACAAAGTTTGGAGTCTATAACTTGTTTGATTTTCTGAATCTTTGAAAAATTTCAGTGGTAGAAACCCCATTGTTTCTTTCTGTCTGTGCTTGAAGGAATAAACTTAGAATTTCTCAAATGAGCCTGGTCTCTGTCTTTGGCTAGAAATAGCAAGCATCCCAGACCCGTTGCTTGCCGGCAATAAAATCATCACCCCAATCATATATTCTTCCTTGTACTTTTGATGTAAGCTCCCCATTTTCCATCAACCTCCCCAACCATTCCCGTAGGGAACTAACTATTAATTGAGTTTCTGTCTCTATATATTTACTGCCCCTGGGTTTCATATACAGAGAAATAGGACAAATCAAAACAAAAAACAACCCAACAACAATGATAGAATAAAAAGAGAAAAAATTCAATCAAAAAGAAGCAAAAGTCATTGAGGAAGTGGGCGCACTTTGTGCTTCTGCTTAAGCCCTCCCTCAATGCAAGAACACATTGTGGTAACAACCTGGAATTCTGTGATGCTCACTGTGTTAGTCTGGGTAGACTAGAGAAACAAACCCACAGAAACTATTTATATATGAGAGAGACTGTTATATAAAAGGTAAGTAAGTGTACATTAAGAAAGCATCGCAACCCTGGCCAGTCCAAGACCACATATCCGGCATTAGCCCATATGTCCAACACTGATCTATAAAATCCTCCTCCATTTCACAAAACACACACAATGATGCTGGCTGCCAGAGGAAAGCCGAATCAGTGAGTGTGTAAGCATCTCAGCACTGGCAGGAATCTCCGTGCAGCTTCTCCAGCACCCAGGGCTGCATCAGGGTAGGTCCATGTGGCTTCTCCTCAGAAATGTCTTGCAGGAAGTGAGCCTTGCCAGCTGAGGTAGAGAACTAGCTAAGGTAGCTGCACACTGGTCTGACCATCAGAGAATAAGAGACCAGAGAACAAGAAAGGCGAGGCTCACAGAAACATTTAGCGCTCTGCCCTACAATTAATCCCACATGTGTTCATTAGCCAGGTTGGCAAATAAACCTTAACTATCTCAGTCACCCTCCAACACGATAGCTGAAGACATCTTGGGTGCCTAAGCAAATGTGGTGAAGAAAGCTGATGGTGCCTGGCTATCAAAAGATAAAAGTGTCTAGGGTCTCAAAGGTTTGAAGTTAAACAAGCAGCCATCTAGCAGAGAAGCAACAAGCCCACATGTAAGAAACACGCCAGCCTGTGCGATTATGAGGTGTTGACAGAATCAGGTAACAGGCATCAGAAGACTCAAAACAAACAACTAAACAAAAAAACCCTGTATTGTTGAGAATGAGGGAGGCTGGAGCAGAAACCCAAAACCCATCTGTAGATAATAGGACATCCCCTCCCAGAAGGGTCACAAGGAAGGGATGAGCCAGCGAGGGTGCAGGATAGCATCTATAAAACATGAAACATCCCTCTAGTTCTTTAATGCTTTCTCACCCCCACTATCATGACCCCTGACATGCCTTTCAATTCTGGCTAGCCTGGAACATGTAAACTGATAGAGATAAGAGTTCATGACACATGGAATCCAGGTCAGATAAACCCCCCAGTAACAGAATTGGTCATAGCTATACCAGAACTGTAAGGAGAAGGTGGGAGGAGAAGGGGAGGAAGTGGGAACCAATTGCAATGATGATGCAAAAACCCCCACCACCACGGTGGGGACAAACAACAGAAATGTGGGTGAAGGGAGATAGCAGTCCATGTAAGACATGAAAACAATAATAATTTATAAGTTATCATGGGATCATGTAGTGGGGAGAGATGGAGGGTGGGGAAAAAAGAGGCGCTGATACCAAGGGCTCATATAGAAAGTAAATATTTAGAAAATGATGATGGCAACATATGTACAAATATGCTTGAAACAATTGATGTATGGAATGTAATAAAAGTTGAAAGGGCCCCCAAAAATGATTTTTAAAAAGAAGAAGCAAAAGATTATTTAAAATTGGAAAATACTCATATATACATCGGATCAAAAGAGAGATCAAAGGACAAGGTGTCGTCCATCTTAACCTAACTGCAGCTGCCATGAACCACCCCCCAATGCACTCTGTCTGGTAACAACATCATTCCTGTCTTGGTCCACAGTAACTCTCCATGGGGTAGAAAGCCTCATCGTGCTCTCCAAAGCAGCTGGTGATTTTGAACTGCTGATCTTTGTGTTAGAAGCCTAGTGATTAAACACTATGTCACAAAGATTCCTGACATCACAGACGGAAATGAAAGTAAAAGAAGGCTGATTTCCAAGAACAAAGTGGGGAACACCTGACTGTGAGATAAAAGTGGTCCAAAGGTACTTCTAAACACTATCCAAGGGTGAGTTCTGCATCTTGGGTGAGAACATCGGGTGAGCTCCCACAAAGCGAAATCATTTGAATTTGATACTACACATTTGCTTTCAGGAGAAATGTCATGGTTGATTAATCCGTGAATCAATAAAATGCTTCGAAGGAAGAAAATCACATTGGAAATAAATTAATTAGCAGATTTTAGATAGTTTAAAAATTGAATCACAATGAGGAAGCATACTGTCACTTCTCCTTAAGCCTGTTCACCATAAATCTCTTGCCTCTCAGTTCTGGGAGACAAGAATGTGTGGCTAGCATGCAAAGCTTCCTCAGAGGACAGGATGTAAGAGACAGGGAGGCCGAAAAGAAGCTGAAAGAAGTGAATGTTTTTCCTGCACTAACCTGCACAGAAAAGCCATCTCCAGATGGATGGCTCAATTTACTTCGAATGCTCCCAACAGATTTTATGAAGGATTTTCATACTTTGAAATCTTTGTTCTATTACTTGGCTTGCTGCCAAATTAAATATTTGGTCTATGAGTATTACCACATTTTGAAATCATTGACTTGTTATTTGCACTTAGAAAATAACACATCATCAAATATTTATTTCTTATAATATTATGTGACTTTTGAGTTGGGTCATATGATTTCAACAGGGAAAAATAAACAGAGAAGGAAGTATAACATGTTGTAAACTTTTCAGAATAGAGACCTCCATGTGTAGGGTATAGCTGTAGCCAACACAGGTGTACCTGAACTGTAGCATGCATTACCAAGAGGATGCAGCAGGAATACCATATCGGTGACACTGTCAAAGCAAGTCACACAAATATTGACTGCTTAAAATATTTTGGGCAGAAAGATACTATTTTTATTTTAAAATCCTTGTAGTTAGTTATAACAGCAAAAGCATGTTTTGTATGCCCAACATATCTGTGTCATTTGCCTACCCCAAAATAAAACACTGCTGTTTAGTCAATCCCCACTCATACAAGTCTTGCAAGACAGAGTAGCTCTTCCACTATAGATTTTTCTCGGTTATAAATCTAAATGAATGCAGATGGCAAAATATTTCTCTAACAGAGCATCCGGTGGGTTTGAACTGAACACTTTTTGGTTAGCAGCCAAGCATCTGAACCATTTTGTCACCAGGACCACTTATCAATGTGCTCAAAAATCTAAAAGTCTAACATACTTTTTGAACCTTTTAATGTACTTCAGCAAGAGTTGTCATTGTTCCCAATTGCAATGATCTTTGGAACCAGATGATTTATCTATAAGCGCTAAGAGTACATGCTTTCCCATTTGTCGCTGACAGTATTTGTACAGTAACTAATTTTGTCACATTTTCTGGTGTCTTAGCTACAATGTTGTGGTACTTGGCATTTGCAAACCTCTATCAATCATTTCTTGAGAATGAAGATTTTAAAAAATGAAAAATGAAAATGTAAAGGCTTCCACGTAGTTACTAATAATTTTCTCGCTAATGATGTGATTCACTGTACAAAGATTTGTGGTGGTTGTTCGTTTTCCTTGTTCTAAATCATAGGGACCCTATGTACAATAGAACAAACCACAGCTCAGTCCAGCGCCATCCTCAAGATTGTTCTTCTTTTTGAGCCCCTTTTTGCAGCCACTGTGTCTATCCATTTCATTGATGTCCTTCCTCTTTTTTGATGGCCTCCACTTCACCAAAGATAATGTCCTTCTCTAGGGACTGGTCTCTCCTGATAACATGTCCAAAGTACTAGAGAACAAGTCTTGCTATTCTAGCCTCTAAGAAGCATTCTGGCTATATTTATCCCGAAACATATCTATTTATTTTGGCGGGCCATAGGTACTTTCCCACCATTTTCTATCAGTTGTTGTACTGTGGTGGCTTGTGTGTTGCTGTGATGCTGGACACTATGTAATTGGTACTTCAATTACCAGAAGGCTCACCCAAGTAAACAGGTTTCATCAGAGCTTCCAGATGCAGAGAAGAGTACGAGGAAGGAATAGACTGTCCACTTGTGAGCAATCAGCCACGAAAATCTCTATTGACAGCACTGGAACATTTTCAGTTGGTGAAAACCTAATGAACAGAAGCAGAATATCATCACAGACTGTGCTAGAAAACGAGGGTCTCCGATCAGACGGCACTCAAAATATCACTGAAAAAACCTTATCCAAGCAGAATGGGCCATCATGACGCAGATGGAGGAAGAGCTCCAGAAGGGAAGGCTCTGAGACCTTCGTTTTCGGATGTGGCACAAAACAAAATGAGAAGAAACGTCTGAAAGCATCAATTAGTAACTGGAATGTTGAAGTATGAAGTAGGAATCTAGGAACTTTTGAGGTCATTATTTGCGCCCAGAGCAGCCAATGCACAGAGAGGACCATAAAGCCAGGTCCACTATGAGACACAACATTCCTCACTGACCTGTAGCACTAAGGGGGACAACAATGTAGACGAAATGTAGGAAATGTGCCCGATCTGACCCCACCCCATTGGGAGAAAACAGTAAGGGCATGAACAGAGCAGCAAGGGGAGCAAAGCAATGAAGTCTCCGGGGAATACCAAAAATAGATTTTAGGGCCAAGGCCTGGCACCCCATCAGACTTGATGAAAAAACACTTCTAAAGGTCAACAAACAGATCTGGAACGGTTTATAGGCTTTTCTTTTCTTTTTTTCCTCTTGGTTTTTTGTTGTTGTTTTGTTTTCTTTTGTTATTTTGTTTTGCTCTGTCTTGCTTTTGTTCTCATTTTTGTCTCTGCATGTATGTCTAGATAAGATAGGTGGGATTAAACAAGGCAGTAAACAAGGGGACCAGCAGTTCCAGGGTGACACAGCAGAGGGGGAGGCAGGAGAAAGGAAGGAGAGTGTCAACAAACCTAGGGACAAGTAAATAACAAGTGATCTAAAATCATGGCAAGGAGGATATAGGATGCCTGGTGAGGCTTGATCAAGGTCAATGTAGCCAGGAGGAATTACTGAAATCTGAATGAAGGCTAAACATGATAGGGGAACAAGAGGAAAGTGAAAGGAAATAGAGGAAAGAACTAGGAGGCAAAGGGCATTTATAGAGGTCTAAATACAGGCATGTACATATGTAAATATATCCATATATAATAGTAGAAGAATAGATCTATGTACATATATTTATATGTTACGTATTAAGGTAGCAGATGGACATTGGGCCTTCATTCCAGTACTCACCCAATGCAAGAACACTTTGTTCTAATAACCTGGCATTCCGTGATGCTCACCTTCCCAGACAGTTTCACTGAAGACAAAATGGGTGCATAAGTAAATGTGGTGAAGAAAGATGATGGTGCCCAGCTATCAAAATATATAGCATCTGGGGTCTTAAAGGCTTGAAGATAAACAAGCGGCTATGTAGCTGAGAAGCAACAAAGCCCACATGGAAAAGACACACCAGCCTGTGTGATCACAAGGTGTTGATGGGATCAGGTATCAGGCACCAAAGACCCAGAACAAAAAATCATATTGATGTGAAGGACGGGGAGTGCAGACTGGAGACCCAAAGCCCATCTGTAGACAATTGAATATCCCCTTACAGAAGGGTCACAAGGAAGAGACAAGCCAGTCAGGGTGCAGTATAGCATCAATGAAACATTCAACTTTCCTCTGGTTATTTAATGTTTCCTCCCTTATCCCCCATCATGACCCCAATTCTTCCTTACAAATCTGGCTAGACCAGAGCATGTACGCTGGTAAAGATAAGAGCTGGAAACAAAGGGAATCCAGGACAGATAACCCCCTCGCGAGCAATAATGAGAGCAGAAATACCAAGACGATAAGGGGGAGGTTGGGAGAAAAAAGGGGAACCGATCACAATGATCTACATATAACCCCTCCCAGGGGGATGGGCAACAGAAAAGTGAGTGAAGGAAGACATTGGTCAGTATAAGACATGAAAAAATTTTTTTTATAAATTATCCAGGGTTCAGGAGGAAGGGATGTGAAATAAACTGATGCAAAGGGCTCAAATAGAAAGAAAATGTTTTGAAAATGATGATGGCAACAAATGTCCAAATGTGCTTGACATAATAGATGTATGCACTGATTGTGATAAAAGCTATATGAGCCCCAATAAAATGATAAAAAAAATGAAATTGGAAACATAAAGATCGATATTCTAGGCCCCAGTGAACTAAATGGACTGGTATTGGCCATTTTGAATCATAAATCACGTGGTTTACTCTGCCAGGAATCAAACAATCAAGACAAATAACATTACATCCATTGCCAAAAAGAACATGGCATAACCTATCTTGAAGTTCAATGCTATCTGTAATCAGACAATGTCTCATCGTCTACAAAGAAAGCCAATTAATAAGATTATTATTCAAATTTGTACAGCCAACCATTAAAGCTAGTGGTAAAGAAATTGAGGAATTCTACCAACATCTCCAGTGTGAAATTGATCAAACATGTAATCAAGATGAATTAATTATTGGTGATTAAAATGTCAAAATTAGAAGCAAGGAGGAAGGCTGCTGAAGTACTCTGTAGGCACCAGTCCATGAAGCACCTGGGATGATGATGTTATCTCAAGGGACATAGCATAGAGACGTGAGGCTCAGAAGTTTCTTACTGAACCCCACCAGCTAACCCCCGCCACACACACACATCCTCATTCTTATCTCTTAGCATTCAGTTAGATAACCAGGAATTTAAGCAAAATAGTGAGAATATGAAGAATGAAATAAATGATTAACAGAGAAAGTCAGTATCCAGAACTGAGCAGATGAAGAGGAACTGAAGTCTTCAAATTAGAGAGTAAATCTCTTTAGAAAATAAAAACAAGTTAGATGACTTTATGCTCTGGACTCTCTGGTTTTGAAATGAATAGCCTCATGTTGCACAGACACACAAAAAATCCAAATAAACACCAGAGATACCTTATGAGGTGCATGATTATTTTTACGAAAAACATCTTCATTACATGAAAGAATACACACACAAAAAAGACATTTAAATTAGCATTTACAGTTCGCATAATATATCATTGGAATTGTTGTTGGCAGATACCATAAAGAGAATTTTGACTCATAGTAACACCATTTTGATAGAGGGCATAAAAGGTTAGACCATTATCAATGAAAATACTAAAAATATAACATAAATACAGATTTAGTTTTTAAAGAACCCAAATTGTACCACCTCCTTCTCTAGCAGTAAAAATTCATTTTAAACTCCATCAGTAAGGATGTTCTAACTCAAGAAACAAGAAAGACCACTTAGATAAGCAATGAAGATCTGACAGCCACTAGAAAAATGTGGATTTCAACTGATGATCTGATATTTCCTTGGGGAAATGTAGACTGTTTTCCTGTGAACCCTGCTTCGTTTGACCCATTGTTTTTAGGTCATTTGATCATTGCTGTTGTTAGATGCCATCCAGTCAGTTCAGACCCATAGCAACCCTGCACACAGTAGAACACAACACTGCCTGGCCCTGCACCATCCTTACAACTACCCACGTGGTTCCAGCCACTGTGTCAACCCATCTTGTTGAGGACTTTCCACTGTTTTACTGCCCCTCTACATAACCAAACCTGATGTCCTTTTCCAGGGACTGGTCTCTCCTGACAATATGTCCAAAGTATAATGTACAAAGTCTCCCCACCCTTGCCTCCAAATAGCACTCTGGCTGTGCTTCTTCCAACACAGACTGTTCTGTCCTTTTAGCAATCCATTGCATTTTCAACATTCTCCAATATCACAATTAAAACGCATTGATTCTCCTTTTGTCTTCCTTATTCAATACCCAAATTTCATATGCATATCAGACAATTGAAAACACTATTCCTTGTGTCAGGCACACCTTACTCCCCAAAGTGATATCCTGGCTTTTCAATACTCTACACAGAAGACCTCTATTCAATACAGATTTACCCAATGCAGCATCTTGTGATGACCTGACTGGTGCTTCCATGAGCAGTGACTGTGGAGGCAAACAAGACAAAAACGCTTCCCGTCTGCAACATTTTCTCCATTGATCATGTTACTGGTCCAGTTGTGAAGATTTTGGTCTTCTCTACATTGAGTTGCAATCCAGTCAAAAGGCTATAATCCTAGGTGCTTCAATTTGATACACAAAAATTAAATTAAGCACATCTATTGAAAGAGACAATTAAGAAGGTCAATACCAGCAGCTAAAATCAGGTGAGGGACTGACTGTGAAACAGGCCATCAATTGCTCATATGTAATTTCACATTAAAGATGGGAAAAAAATCAAAATAAGACCACAAGAGCCAAAATACAACCTTGAGTCTATCCATCTGAATTTTGAGACCATCTGAAGAACACATCTGATGCATTGAACACGAATGACAGAAGACCTGATGAGCTGTGAGAAAACATTAAGAATATCTGTCATTCATGAAGAAAGCAAAACTTCATTAAAAAGACAGGAAAGAACGTAAAGATGAAAGTGGATGTCGAAAGAGTCTCTGAAACTTGCTTTTAATCATAGAGTAGATAGATGAAATAAGCAAATGTGGTGAAGAAAGCTGATGATGCCCAGCTAT
>NW_022111369.1:82460791-82462213 GCF_000313985.2 Echinops telfairi | reverse complement strand
ATAATAATTTATAAATTATCAAGGGTTCATGAGGGAGGGGAGAGGAGGAGGGAGGGGCGAAAAGGAAGAGCTGATACCAAGGGCTCAAGCAGAAAGCAAATGTTTTCAGAATGATGAGGCAACAAATGTACAAATGTGCTTGACACAATGTATGTATGTATGGATTGTGATAAGAGTTGTACAAGCCCAAATGAAATGACTTTTTTAAAAGAAATGATGATATAAAAGAGCTGAATAGAAAATTTCAAAGGAGAGCTCAAGAAGAGAAAGCCAAATATTATAACACAAAGACGTAGAACTAGAAAAAAAAAGGGAAGAGTATGCTAAGCATACCTTAAACTGAAAGAATTTTAAAAAATCAAGCCTAGAGTTGTAATCTTGAAAGATTCTATGGGTAAAATATTGGGTGGTGCTGGAAGACATCAAAAGAAGATGGAAGGAATGAGGAATGGACAGAATCCCTGTACCAAAAGCTCAAACTTACCGTCAGAGGGACCCCATAGGAAAGGACAGAACTGCCCCTGTGATTCTCTGCAATGGCAACTGTGTACAGGTAGATAGCCTTGTCTTTCTCCTGGGAAGTGGCCGGAGGTTTCTAGCTGAGGCCTTTCAGGTCTCAGCCCAACGTGTAACCACTACACCACCAGGACTATTTGTCCCCAAAAGAACTAGTCAACATTCCATCATTTCAGGAAGTAGCATATGAATAAGAACCTATAATGCTGAAGGGAAAAGTTCAAGCTGCACTGAAAACATTAACCAAAACTAAGGATCCAGCAATTGATGAAATACCAATTGAAATGTTTCAACAAGCTGCGGGAGCATAGGAAGCACTCACTCATCTGTGCCAGGAAATATGGAAGGCAGCTGCCTGGCCAACTGACTGGAAGAGATCCATATTTGTGCCCATTCCAAAGGCTGATGATCCAACATAATGCTCAAACTATAGAACAATATCACTGATATCACATGCAAGTAAAATTTGGCTGAAATTACCCAACAAAGGTTGTAGCAGTCCATTGACATGGAACTGCTGGAAGTTCAGGCTCGATTCAGACATGGAACATAGGATATCATTGCTGATGTCAGATGGATGGATCATGGCTCAAAGCAGAGAATACCAGAAAGATGTTTACTTGTGTTTTATTGACTATGTCAAGGCATTTGACTGTTGAGTCACACAATCTGTGGATCATCTTGAGAAGAATAGGAATTCCTGAACACTTCATTGTGCTCATGCAGAACATGCACACTGATCAAGAGGCAGTTGTGTGAACAGAACAGAACTGCGTTGTTTAAAATCAGGAGAGGGGTGTGCCTCGGTGGTATCCTCTCACCATGCTTTTTTTTTTTTTAACATTTTATTAGGGGCTCATACAACTCTTATCACAATCCATACACACATCAATTGTGTAAAGCGCA
>NW_022111369.1:82449373-82459754 GCF_000313985.2 Echinops telfairi | reverse complement strand
TTGAGGGAGTAATTGAGTGGAGGCCCAATGCCCTTCTGCTACCTTAATACTAAACCTATAAATGTAGGCTCATAGATCTATTTCCCCATCCTCATATAAATATATTTGCATATGTACTACAGAACACTACTACTACAGATCACCATGCTTTTTTCAACATGGATGCAGGACAAATAATCAGAGACTCTGGCCTATCTGAAAAAGAACATGGCATCAGGATTGGAGGAAGACTTAGTAATCTGTGATATGCAGATGACACAACCTTGCTTGCTGAGTATGAGGAAGACTTGAGGCACTTGATCATTGTATTAATTATTATTAATTATTTCCTGTTAATTATTTTCCCCAAATCTGCCACATAGTTTAACATAAATAGTTTGTTTGATTTTCACCGAATCTTTCAAGCAATTTGGAAGTAGCAAATCCCACAATTTCCTTCTGTATAGCACTTGCAGGAATAAACTTAGAGTTTCTTAAATCAGCCAAGTCTTTGTCTTTGACTGCACAGTTACAGGGATCCCTAGACCCTGTTTCCTGGCAATAATTTTACATAGTAGGACTCCTCCCAGAGGATTTTTAACCTAAAAACTTCATGGGAGAAGGTTGCCGGGTCATTGTCCAATGGAACTTCATGGCAGGCTTAAACATCAACTTCTCTGCTAAGAGCTGATTGTTTAAACTATTTTACCACCAATATTCCTTATAATTAGAATTATAACAGATGTAGTTGCACAACTACATGAAAGATATATAATCCTCTTAAAACTTGCCCATTTTAAACTTGCTAATATCAGAAAGAAATTATTAAGATTCAAAGACATACCAGTGAATATTTTTGAATTGCCAAGAGAACTAATGTCTCCTGGGCTCAGTAAAACAGGGGGCACTAAATTAAAAAAATGCACAAACCCATGCATATAGGAAAGAGGGAGCAACCCACCGAGATGTGATGCTAAGCTCTGAGATTGTGGTGGTAGAAAAGGAGAAGCCCAATTGAAGAGAGAGATGACCAATTGCTCCCTTAAAGCATCTGAACGTCATGTGTGCTCACAACAGTGGTTCAAAACGGGTGTGAGGGCCACATCTGACCTACTCTGATTTTCACAAGAGTGAACGAGAATCAAAGTCAGCATTGGCTCAAGTCTCAATGCTCCATTCTTGTTCACCATTTCTCACACCAATCATCTATCTCACAGCACTCTCTCTGTCTCTGCTGGGTTCAATAATCCATTAAACTAGCCACACCGAACTCACAGGCCATATTCACTGTTATGGTATTTATTAGGGAATTTAGTGAATAACCATTCATTATTAGAAATTCTCAGGATACAATTCTTTGGTCAGGACAACCTCTTCTCCACCAGGCTTGCAGGAATGCCTCTCTGATCCAGGCAAATCACATTGGCCTCTGCCTCTGCCCTGCTCAGGAAATGCTACAAAACTCTTTTAGCACTGCTGATAAATATCCACAGGGCATTCCTCTCTGCCATTAAGACTTAGCTTGAGAGTGCTCAGCTCTAGCTCTGTGGTTCAGCAAATCTAGCTTCTCCAATTAAGTGCCTGGAGACCCTCCACTCTACAAGGGAACCCCTGTTCTAAGACATTCAGCTTTGTCACTCTGTGAGCTGAGAAATATGCTGTTCTGGCTCATACTCCTGGTGGTGCTACCACTTTTTTTCCACTTCTCAGGCTTCACAGCTCTCTACCTCCTAGAATCTAGATCAAGGAGGTTCAACATGCCAGAATCTCAAGGTCGAAATAGCACGCTCTACTCCTGCCTCTTTCTTGAAGGTAGTTAGATCTCCTCATTTCTGCTGGTGAGATTGCTCATTTTAAACCAGTGGGGTGGCAAACTGGCCAATTCTATTATTAGATTCTCATACACCTTATCTGCATGGCCTCACCTAATCATTTGGTGGGAGGTAAAAAGAAAGCCAATCACATGTCAGTGTGTCATTCTGTTGTGCACAGGATCCTTATGGGTTGGAGCCAACTCAGTAACACCCATCAACAACAACGGCCATCGCCTTTCAAATCCCCACTAGCTGACTGGATCGAAGCATCCAAGCAAGATCTGTGGGACTCTCACTTGGGGACTGAGAAGGCTTGTCATTCTGATGGGTGTAAGGTGAGTCATCGGAGAAGCAGGAACAGGGATTCTCATGACCAACAAAAAGGAGAGCATGAGCAGAGGACTTGGGGTCTTAGACCCCAAGTCGCTGCACAGAGAAGCAGCAGTGCCAGAGGTGGCAGAGCCTGTGGAATGAGACCAGGAAACAGAGTGGTGGGCTTCCCAGCCCACAGAACGTGGGAGTTCCTTTGAGAAGGAAGATAGTTTGCAAACTGTGATGCTCTTGGAGCATTTGTCAGTGGTAAAGGAAATGTGTGACACTTGTCTGAGCATGGCAAAGTCCAAGAGGCCACATACCCAAAGGGTCAAGGACCAAAGGGCCATTTCTGCAAGTATGGCTGATTGGTCAGGATAAAAGAGCTCTGTAACTTTTTCCAGAGAAGAGTAGAGGCCAGGGAGCCACATGAATGAGTGGCCAAGGACCAGAGCGAAGTACCTGAAAACACAATTGAGAAGAAGCAAGAAACGCCCAGAACAGAGAACTGTTGTCTCTGACCATCTCAGATCTGACTTGTAACCTTGCTTCCCTAATAAACCCCATCATCGTGTGTGGTGTCTGGGTTCTAAGTGGAACAGTGTATTATTAAACCCAACAGAGAAGCAAAGAATGTGGTGGGAGGGACGACTGGTGTGAGCCTGGAGTAAAAATGTCGGAGGGTGGA
Source organism: Echinops telfairi (assembly GCF_000313985.2). Taxonomy (NCBI): domain Eukaryota; kingdom Metazoa; phylum Chordata; class Mammalia; order Afrosoricida; family Tenrecidae; genus Echinops; species Echinops telfairi. The sequence continues at coordinate 82,456,961 of NW_022111369.1, read as the reverse complement.
GGTACTATGTCTAACTTCCACCTAACAGGAATTGCCCTTAGGGGGATGGTTCTCTTCCTTCCCCGCTTTATAGTCAGCGGCGGTCAGATACCACCTCCCTGCCATTTTTGCAGATATGCTGTAAAAAAGGAATTTCTTCTGTCCACTTGTAAGCATTTATAACTACAATACTTAATCAAGGCACCTAAGATCTACGGGAAAATTAAAGACAACAAACCAAGCTCAACAGAGGCACTGGCTATTCAGGACAACCCCATGTCAAAAAGAGCAAATACTATCTGCCCCTGTACCATCGACATGAGCAGCCTTGGTATGTGCCAGACCAATGCTGAAGCTACTGTGTACTTTGAAAACCTTCCAAGTTCAAAAGTTTATCTTTGAAAACTGTATCAGACAACAGTCCATGTGACAAGAAAACCGGTTCTCCCCTAGAATCTACAGCGCTGCTCAGAGGGACCGTGTTGGACATAACTGATCCACAGAACCAGAATATAGTAAATGTGGATGGGTGATAATTTGTGACCGCAGTCATAGAAAAGGATTATTCTACCAATTAAAATAATGAGCAACGTTTCATACGCTGGGAGAGAACCGAGGTACCTGGGTGTCAAATCTGCCGGGGTTTCCCTGCAGCGGGGGAAGCCAGCATGGCAGCTTCAACTCCCTTTGGCTGCCTTCCAGCGATCTCATTCTTTTTGCACCATTGCTTCTCAGTGTGTGCTTCCAAGACACTTAGTTTTTCACTCGCTGAACTGCTTCTTTTGAAGCCTCAAAATTGAACAGCTATTACCAATTAGTTCACTAGCCGCAAAACTCTGTGTGACTCACAGTCAGACGGCCTGGCCCCTCCGAACAGCTGTGCTTTAGGGAGGTGGGAGAGCCAGAGCATCTTTTTGGTGACACTTCATGCCATCTGTCGTTTATAAGAGAGAACCTTCTCCAAAGGCAAAGGCGAAAATACAAAGCGCAATTCTGTTAATAAGAAGGTATCTACCGCCTGTCCAACCTTGACCTTGGTGCAGGTGGTAAAATGGTGGGTAGGATTAAACAGTCCCTGCCCTCCAGTTACCTGAGAGTGTAGTGAGATGCATGGACAACCGGCACTTATAATACATTCTTTGATATTCTTTGGAAGAGAAACATAGGATTCTATATGTCCACACTGGTGACATAAATTAGCACAGTTTTGATGTTCAGAGAAGCTGTCACCAAAAAAATAATATTGTAACTATGACTTGAGGAATGTGTCGAAATGAGGTAGGCATACGAGGTAATTACAAAGAATGACCCAACCAGATAGCTCGTGGACAAGCCCAGTGGCAACCAATATAATCCCTTCTATTTATTATATAATGTTATATGCCAGGTCTTGTCCTAAGAGACTGGCATAAATGATCTTATTTGGGCCTCATAATAATTCACTGAGATACAAAACCCAATCCGGTTACAGTTGAGGCACTTCCAACTCACCGTGACCCTTTAGGGCAGAGCACAACTGCCCTGTGGGATTTCCAAGGCAGTCGCCTTTCTAGTAGCAGCCGACCACGTTGTTCTCCTGCAGAGTTACTAGTGGATTGGAACCACAGACCTCTTGAGTGGCAGCCAAGCACTTCGCCACCTTACCACCAGAGCACCTTCTGATCAGTCACGCACTGTTATTAATTGCATTTTCCAGATAGAAAACCTGAGCAACAGAGAGCTTACATAGATTGCTCGAGGTGGCAAAAATCATAATTGAACAAAAGCTAAAATATAAGTTGTCCACTGCTAGAATTCCCAGAGTTAACAACTATTCTGCAGCAGGTAAAAGACCCACTCCAGTAACTGAATGACGTATCATCCGGTTGGAGTTGAGAATGGTGTGGGCAGGAGAGTGGATTTGGCAGTTGCAGGAGGTGGAAATAACCAGGGGGAGTCAGTATTTATTATGAGATCATAGCTATGGTAGTTAGATGCTTTTATGTCAACTCAACCCTCCTGGCCAGGGATGGAATCAAATCTGTCAATCAAGTCACAGCCTGATGTTGCCTCCTTGGCAGTGTGGCCTATTTACAAGAGAGAACTTGGTAACTTCTCTCTCTGTGCTTTACCTCCCTGCTTGTTTGGTCCCTGTGCCTGCCTCCAATGGTGGCCCCACATGGGCCACTCAGGTATGTGAGTCTGCATAGGGTTCTGGCTAGCTTTGGACTTTTACACTTAAGTTGGACTAGACTGGATTGCTTTCTTTACATAAACTTACTTGATATAAATGTCCTTCATATATATGAATGTTACTGATTTTGTTTCTCTAGTCAACCCAGCCAACACATACACTTACTTGGAACATATGAAATTTGATTGTCTTACCATGTTCCCTAAAATGCCGAAGCATCTAGCTTGATTAACAATTTAATGGTCTTCTAAAGACAATTATAGCGGCAGCTAGGAGGCAATACTTTGTAAGGTTAAAATTATGTTCTTCAAGGGGGCTCTCTATGCACAAAACCAATGTCCAATATATGGTACCACTTCTCCTGTAGCCACAATGCACAGGTCCAGGAACCACGAGGTGGAAATGGGAGTGGAACTCCTTATTATTAGCCCTAGTGACCTGCTCTCAACTTTACTGTTGTTCCTGCCCCACTGGTCCTATAATCTGTTGACCCGTCCTGCAGGTCATCGAACAATGTGGATACCTGAAAAAGGGACTGGGAATGAAGAGGGGCAAGAGACGCGAGAAATGGAGGCAAGACAGGAGTCTGATCAAGCCTCGTTTTATTGAGCAGAAGGCAGAGGCTTAAATACCCAATGGTGGGCGGGTAACATTACATCACATGCTAATAAAGTGTAATGAATACCCAATGGTGGGTAACATTACATCATATGCTAATAAAGTGTAACAGGTAGTATCCAATAATCACGCAGCTACCAAATATGGAAGAAATGGCAGGCATCAGTCCTCAAACAGGTCCACATGTAAATGAGGTGCACTTGGATGCCTGGCGGAGGTGTCCAATGAGCATGGCGGCTGCCTGCCACCGAGCACCAATCATCACAAAGGCCAAACTCAGGCAGGACAATAGGCCAGGGAACATCCGGGAATGGGAAGCTTAAAGACAGTGGACGGCGCAGGCCATGGGCTGAGAGACGTGCAGACTCCCACATGTGCAGACTCCCACAATATGTGGATTTACTTACCCACAGATGATTGCCTTTAGACTGAGGGCAACTGGAGTGCCTGTGGGCACTTAAATCAGGCACTGAATTTGCTGGCTCACCGAGCTTGATCTGAATGCCTTTGAGCCGAGGCTTGCGGCAGATTAGTATGCCCTTTGGACATCTCTTAGCAGCTCTGAAGGAACTTGGTAATATGTCTGGATGCACAACTCTATCCTGAGAAGTTCTTACTTGCATTAGAACTTGTTCACTTGCTAATAAACCTTTTATTCATGGAGGGGAAAAAAGGAAAAAAAAGAAAAAAGAAGAAAACTCCCACCTGGAGACACAGCAATAATTACATTGAAAATGAAGTTAAAAAGATGCCCTGACCACTTTGGTATCCTGGTGCCTCTGGAACAACCAGTAAATACAGGAGTTACCATACTAGCTGGAGTGATTGAGACATTGTTGTTGTTAGGTGTCGTCAAGTTGGCTTGGACCCAGAGCAACCCATGTGACACAGACTGGAACACCTCCCTGTCTTGCGCCATCCTCACAATAGTTCTTACTTTAAAGCCCATTGTTGCAGCCACTGTGTCAATCCCTCTTGGTGAGGGCGTCGCTCTTTTTCCATTGCTTCTCTCCTTTACCAGGCATGATGTCCTTTTCCAGACACTGGGCGCTCCTGATGACATGAACTTGAGATGAAATTGGGCCACCTTTCCTCTACGGAGTATTCTGGCTGTGCTTCTTCCAAGACATGTTTGTTTTTTAAATTCTACTGGTCCATAAAAATGTCAAAAATCACTGCCTTTGAGTCAATGCCGACACATAGCAACTCTAGAGGGCAGGGTAGAATGCCCACTGGGAGTTTTCAGAGACTGTAACTCTTGACAGGAGTTGAAAGTTCTGTCTTTCAGAGAATGGCTGGTGGGTTCAAGCTGCTGACCCTGCAGTTAGCAGCCCAATGTATAGAACCACTACGCCACCAGAACTCCCTGACCATCCCCAGTATTTCAACATTCTTCACCAGCACCGTAATCGAATGCATCAGTTCTTCTGCCTTTCTTATTTGATATCCAATTTTCACAGGCATATAAGATGATTGAAAATATGGCCTGGCTCAGGCACACCTTGTACATCTCACAGTAACCTAATTGCTTTTACATGTTTCAAAGTGATCTTGTACACAGATTTACCCAACGCAATGTGTCCTTTGAGCTCTTGACTGCGGTATCCAGGAGCATTGACTGTGGATCCCAGCAAGACAACATCCTTGAAAAATTCAACATTTTCTCAGCTTATAATAATGTTACCTGTTGGTCCACGATTCTTTTTTCTTTATATGGATTTATAATTCATACTGAAGGCTGCAATCCTTGATCTTCATCAGCAAGTACTTCAATCCCTCCTCACTTTTAGCAAGCAAGGTCATGTCATCTGCATATCTCAGGTTGTAAATAAGTATTGCGCCAGTCCTGATGCTGAATTCCCCTTGACAAAATCCAGCTTCTCTGATTAGTTGCTCAGCATAGACATTGAAGAAGTATAGTGAGAGGATACAGATGCAGAAGCACACCTTTCCTGATTTTAAACCATGTGGTATACCCTTGTTATTTTCTCACAATTGCCTCTTTACCCATGTATAGTATTCTCATGAACACAATGAAGTGTTCTAATCTGATTCATCTCAAGGCTACCTACCCATAGTTGGTTATAATCCACACAGTCAAATGTCTTCACATAGTCAATAAAACAAAAGTAAACATCTTCTGATATTCTCTGCTTTGAGCCAAGCTCCATGACATCAGCAGCAATGTCTCTTGTTTCCTGTCCTCTTCTGAATTCAGCCTGGGATTTTGGCAGCTCTCTGTTGATGTACTTCGACAATCATTAGTGGGTAATCTTCAGCAAAATTTTACTTGCCTGTGATATTAATGGATTTTTTATAACTTGAGCATTGGGTTGAGTTACCTTTTCTTGAAATGGATACAAATATGGATCTCTTCCAGTCAGTTGGCCAAAGAGTTGTCTTCTAAATGTCCTGGCATAGTTGAGTGCGTGCTTTCCAAGCTTCATCAGCTGCTGGAGACACTCCACTTGGTATTGTATCAATCCCTGGAGCCTTGTTTTGGCTAATGTCTTCAGTGCAGCTTTGACTTCGTCCTTCCATCCATTGTTTCTTGATCATATGTTGTCACCTGAAATGGTGGAATATACACTTATTCTTTTTGGTATAATATCTGTTTGTTATCTCCATATTCTTTTGGCACTTTCTGCATCATTCAATACTTTGCCCGTAGAAACTTTCAGGATTGCACGTCAAGGCAGGATTTTGTATTTCGTTCTTTTAGTTCAACATGGAAGCATGCTCTTTCTGGTTTCCTAACTCTAGATGTTTGCGCATTTCTTTATAATATTTTACTTTGTCTTCTTGAGCTGTCTTTTGAAATTTTCTATTCAGCTCTTTGACTTTATCACTTCTTCCATTTGTCTTACTTACCCTATAATTAAGAGAAAGTCTCAGAGTCTCTTATGACGTCCACTTTAATCTTTTCTTTCGTGCTTGTCTTTTTAATGATCTTTTGCTTTCTTCTTTTAGGATGTTCTTGCCATCAGCCCACAGCTCATCAGGTCTTCTGTCATTAGTGTTCAGTGCAGCAAATCTGTTCTTGAGATGTTCTAGAAATTCAGGTGGGATTTATTCAAGGTCATATTTTGGTCTTGTGAACTTGTTTTCATTTTCTTAGCTTCAACGTAAACTTACACATTGGCAACTGCTGTCCTGTTCCACAGTTAGCCACTGACCTAGCTTTTAGCTGTTGATATCGTAGTTTTCCACCGTCTCTTCCTACAGATGTAGTCAATTTAATTTCTGTGTATTCCATCTGGAGAAGTCCATATGTATAGTCACCATTTGTGTTGCTTGAAAAAGGTATTTGCCATGAAGAATTCATTGGTCTTGCAAAATTCTATCATTCATTCTCCTGCTTCTTTCTATCACCACGCCTGTATTTCTCAACTATTATTCCTTCCTCTTTGTTTCCAAATTTCGTATTTAAATTATCAATAATAAGGAATGCATCTTAATTACATGTTTGATCTATTTCAGTTTTACAATGTTGGTAATATTCTTCAGTTTTTTGCAACCTTCTGTTAGTGCTCGGTGCAAATATTTGCATAATAGTTGTGTTGACATCTTTGTCTTTGATGCTGATAGGTATGACCCTATCACAGCATTGTCCTTCCAGATAAACCTGTTAGTGTCTTTTCTGGCAATGAACACAATGTCATTCCCCTTGACTGTGTCAATCCAGCCATAATAAACTATATGATTTTCTGATTCAAACTGTCGAGTATCAGTCCTGGAATATCAATCTTTATATCTGTAAATTCATTTTCTGACAAGTCCTGATTCTCCTAGATTCACACAGGAATCACTTATTAATCTCTGCAAAAAAGTTGCAATATAATTATCTGGCCAACTGACTGAAAGAGATTCATATTTGTTCCCATTCCAAAGAAAGGTGACTCAACAGAATGATGAAATTACTGAAAATTAGCATTAGCATAACATGCAAGTAAAATTTTGTTGATGATGATTTTAAAATTATGGCCCTGGTACATTAAAAGGGAACCTCAGAAATTCACACCAAATTCAGAAGAGGACATAGAACTATATATATCATTGATGACTTCAGCTGGACATTGGCTGAAAGCAGAGATTACCAGAAAATTGTTTACTTGGATTTTATTGACTATGCTAGGGAACGGTGTGTACCATAACAAATTGTGGATAACATTGAGAAGAAGTGAAGTTCCAAAGAATATTTTATTCATTAGAATGTGTAAATGAACCAAGATTCCATCAAACAAAGAAAAGTGAATACTGCATGGTGTAAAATCAGGAATGGCGTGTGTCATGGCAGTATGCTTTCATCGTGCTTATTAAATCTGAATGCTGAGCAAATAATTTGAGAAGCTCGATTCCATTAAGAAGAGCTTAAAAGGAACTACTTGTTTATAAAATAGTGATGGCAACATATGGTCAAATATGCTTGATACAATTGATGTATGGGTTGTTATATAAGAGCTGTAAGAGCCCCCAATAGAATGGTTGTTTAAAAAAAAAAGAAGAGGATGGCATCAGGATGGGAGGTAGAAATATCAACAACAATCAGGATGCATATGACCCAGTCTGACTCACTGAGAGCAAGGATGAGTCGAAGTACTTGTTAATGAAAATCAAAGACTGTAGCATTTAGTATGAATTACAACTCAATGAAATAAAGCAAAAATTCTCACAACTGGATCAGCACAGAACATCACAACGAAGAAATAAAAGTTTGAAATTGTCAAGGATTTCATTTTGCTTGGATCCACAATCAATGTTCAGCAACACAGAAATCAAGAGATCAAATGGCATCCTTTGTTGGCCAAGTATGATGCA